>NC_055971.1:15378068-15488068 GCF_018492685.1 Alosa sapidissima | reverse complement strand
ATGCTGAGGGACTGACAAGTGTGAAGTGATCCGAAAGAAAATTATATTTGAGTTCTGATTATTAACTGTGTAATGTCGCATGAGCTTTTTCACGGGAGCAGCCGCGCGCCTCCGGGATTGGAAGTGCCAGTTCATTAAATCGAAAGTATTCTAAAACAGCAGTAATTGAGATGTCACCGTTACATACGTAAGTGCTTTATGATCATGTCTCTTAAAATACAAAACTGTCTCCACCTATTTTAATTTATGACCTCATTCCAAAACGCTGCGCAGTTTCCGTCCGTGTCTCTCTCCACAGATATTCCAAAGGGATGCAGAGGCAAAAATTATTTCTTTTAAAAATGTATTCCGGTGTGATTAGGTGTTCGTCTTTGCGACACGCTCTTCCATGCGTGTGGCATGCAGATGACCAACTCCTCAAGTTGTCTGTAAGTGGCTCTGCAACCTGTCTGCGATGCGCGAGAACGTACAGCTCGACTGTCAGCAGGCTGACTCCCGCGTGTCCGCGAGCTGCATATTTGTCAGCTGTTTGACTGCTCCGTACGTTGTGCATTAAACCTGTGCATTAAAGGACAATTAATTCCGTATTCCGTTTTCCGAACTTACAGAGAATATACATCAACATGTTGCATAAATGCCTTCTTCTCGATGTAAAAAACAAGTAGTTCAACACTTTACAGACCTTAACAGAAAAAAAATCGATTGCGCAGACCGATATAAAATCATATTAGGCTACTGCTATACTGCCGTGACCTCTCTCTTACGATTCTTCGGTAGTAAACACTCAGACAGCTTTGTCCTCTCTACGCAATCCTACGTGATCTATATTCGTAAGAGGCATTCTCGGCGGCTCGAAGAAAAAGTCTAGTGAAACGAGGGGAAGAGAAGAGGGAGGGGGTTCAAGCGCCAGGGAAAAAACAACCATTTACAGCCAGTGAGCGAGGTCGAGAACTGGGCTGAGAGCCACAGATGTCCCTCAAAATGAGTTTCAGGACAACAGAAAAGCCGGGATGCCCTCTCCTTAGAATAGAATGGTCCACTCAGACCTACATCACACTCAGACACAGTATGCAGATCAGTGTATGCAAGGGTCACGCTTTGTCAGGCGCTTGCGTATTTCATTTAACCAATTTAGCAAGAAACTTCAAGATAGCGTTCTGTAGATAGTGTGAAACTAATAGCAACCTGATAGGCTGAAAGTGATGTCCCTTGGCTACTTTAAAACGGGTAGTGTAACAAACAATCAGCGTCTAATTTCTTGATTTGGAGCCTGTGAGTTGTTGGGGACATATCCGCCACAAAAGTGCTTTACAACGCTTCCATGTTTTGTTAAACAGCACAATAATACTCGCCGGATCTTGTCTCATTAAACCCTATTGTTTTGATGATATAATAACGAGATGGAGTTTTGAATAACGCCGCCATTCTCGGGCCTTCCCTGGAGAGAAGTTTCAAGTTTTTTTTATTATTTAGAGTGCGCTCTGCGTGCTTGATGTTCGACTTTTGCTACCCGCAAGCGACAACCAGCGTAGCGTGAACATCATAGCTCCAGTGATCATGAGGGGGGGGGGCTTCTCTTTTTTTACCCGTTATGTGGCGGTGTCGTGTCAAGCGCAAACACTGCACTCAAGGCAAGTGAGCAATTACCACCGACAGGGACTTAAAATGCCTCTTGCCACGGGTAAATTTGGTAACTGAGGAGTCCCTGAGTGCATGGCCAAAGATGTCTGTTTGGAATTTAGTATAGTTTCTCAGTAGGTTCTCTGTGCTTTTTTAAGCTACATTACTGATTGCCATAAATATCTTGCACCATATTCACGAAAATTACCTTCTGATCAAGGGCATCTAATCTCTGTGGCCATTAGCATTACCTATAAAGTTGAAGAGCAGCCGCAGAAATGACTGAGTGTGCTATTAAGTCCGTGACATTATCAGACCCAAGCGCATGATGGCCAGTAGAACGGGTCAAACACACGCAAGAGCTGCGCCACCAAAAACCGCGTTCTATTTCATGCCAATCTCATTTGCGAGATTATTCGTCAGAGATGCATATTGACGTCCATAAATTTAGCAGTCAAACAGTTCGATTCAACTGCGAGAGAGTAACTGATGACGGACGTGCAATTAGTGGAGGTTGCCAATAACATCACCATCCGCGTAAAACGTCTCCAACTACCCGTCTATCCAATCTTGAAAATAGGAGCAAATGGAAGTCGACTGTCAGTACAGATTTACTGAGATCCGCAGGGGCCCTGACTGTAAATTGAGGCTGTGTGAATATAGGAACACTGAATCACACTGTGTCCAATTTCTCGTCTCATTGAAACCTTCGGAATAGCCTGAATATGCTAAGGCAAAAATATCCACTTAGCCCTCTTTTAACTTTTATTAAAAGAAAAGGCTCGATCAGTGATACGCCCATTAAGGCACTGGCGGTAATTATAATGCCTGGGAGACCCTGAGCAATTTAATCTTAAGTGATCAATTTATTTGCCTCCAGTAGGCTACCCTTACCGAAGGAGCGCGCTGCGGCTTCGATGGTGGTGCCGTGCCATGCCTTGGCGCGCGGATGTCATTACCGTGACCTCTGATCGAGCAGTTTACGTATCGATTGTGAAAACTCAACACCAGCGCCTCCCGGCTGGGTGTCAATGCGAGCGGAGATCGATGGCCGACCAACGTAAGTCGTGATTCCGGTCCTCTTGAAAAAAAAAATCAGAGATATTGTCAATAATTGCACACACTTTCCACGAGGTTTAACTGTACCCAAGCCACACCATTTGACAAACGGCCAGGCGAAGTTATTTAAGAAGCTGTAGTCTAAAGTAGGCCTATAGGACAGGTCAGCACACTCACATAATGTTTCCTGTGTGGCAAGTTCTTGGAAATTGGACTGCATCACTTGTTTGGGGATGTGAACAATATGTGTGTGTGTGTGTGTGTGTGTGTGTGTGTGTGTGTGCGTGTGTGTGTGTGTGTTCCTCTCTCTTGCGCTCTCTCTGTGTGTGTGTGTGTGTGTGTGTGTGTGTGTGTGTGAGAGAGAGAGAGAGAGAGAGAGAGAGAGAGTTGGCTCCCTGCCAGCATTACATACAGTATAACAGCAAACTGGGGCAGTAGGAGGAAAAGAGGAGGGGAGGATTGAGAGAGAGAGAGAGAGAGTGAGAAAGAGAGAATAGAAAGACAAAGCAGGTGAGAGCATGATGATGTGTGTTCTGGCTGAATACTGTGTTCACAGGAGAGAGAGCTGGTACACAGAAAACCTCTTCCTCCTCTTGCTGATGCACGTGAAGCGTTCACGCTCGTGCAAGTCACAGCATCTCCTATGCCATCACAGGAAGTCAGGGACAGGCAAGCCCAGTATACAACCCCAGTCCTGCCCTCAGGTCTGCTGCGTATCATCATGCCCCAGCCACAACAGGACTGTGGGTGCCATCTGCCAAACAAAGTTACACAGCAAAGGTAATGAGGTAGCCATTTCAACAGTTTCTTTTTGGCCAAGTCAAAACCAAATGTGCCAAACATGGCTTTTGGCTTGGCCAAAAATCAACTGGTGAAATAGAGATGAGCCCAGCTCTATGAAGATTTGAGTGTGCTACCTTCTTACCTTTGGGTATTTACTTAGTTAGGAATCTTGATCTAATTTAGGTTTAGCACCACACACAAAGATTGGGAAAGTGCATCCTTTTAAACAAAAGGTTGCGCATCAGTAAGGGCTTTTGTTTTCCGGCACTGAACATACAGTCGCTGGCTGAACAGGACATGTTAACACATAAGGGAAGTGGGGGTGGAGAGCGGCGAGACAGTGATGGAAAAAGGGAGAGGAGAGAGAGAGCGTAGTACCGAACAGCATCGAGCTTGGTGTATGGCACCGCAGCATATGCTGAAAGGCATTGCCACCCAGTGGAGACTGTGAAGCACTGTTACAGCCATTTAGATTCACTTTCAAACGCAACGCTCCAAACAGCACAGAAAAGAGCAACACTTCTGCCAACAGTCGCTCTCTTTCTCTCTGTGATCTCTCTCTTTCTCTCTGTGATCTCTCTCTTTCTCTCTGTGATCTCTCTCTTTCTCTCTGCACATCACGCCCTCTTGAATTCTCTAGTGCTGGCGCTGTGGTATTAGGTCTCATACCCTCTCCTCTCCTCACTTAAGACTATGTTCAATGGAATATATCTCTCTTTTTCTCTCTCTCTCTCTCTCATTCTCTCTTTCTCTCTCTCATGCACGCACAAGTACACATGCACACAAGGACCTGCTCCTCGCTCTCTGATTTGACCGGGCGCATGTAAACACAGACACACAGCGGTGCGGAAAGCAGTAGTGTTTAAATGATTGATGGCCCAGCGCTTGTCTCCACACTCCATTCCAAAAAGTAATCACTAATTTAGAGATTTGCCTCCTGCAAAATGCATGAGGCCCCCGACACAACCGGCTTTTAAACGGAATCTAAAAACATCTCGGACTGGCTCATCATGCACATGCGGACAGGGGTGGGAGAGAGATATATGTGGTAGGGGTCACCAGACTATACCATTCACTATAATTCAAGGGGTAGAGATACCACCTATGACATCATAGAGTAGTAGGAGGCTGTTCAAATCGCATAGGAATGTACTGTACATCTAATTAGTTTAAGATCAACCTGACATCCCCCCACTAGAAGGAAAAGACACACAGTATGAATAGAAACATTACTTGTGTCTATACTATAGGCAAAAATGTGTTTTTGTCCTTGTTTCTGTCTATTTAAAGAAACTCATGATGGTGATGGGTGATGCGTTTACTCCTTCACTTCTATTACCTGCACTATCCAAATGCACCAGCAGGGGGTGCCAGTGATCTCAGGCTTGTCACCTCATTGATGACTCATTCTGTTATGCTTACATTCTCGGTCATACCTAATGTCATTACGCTACAGTCAGCACCACTTGCCTGTGTAATGAGGGGAAACAGTTTGCGACTGCTCTGTGAGTAATGAACTCATATTAAAGGCCGAGGCAGCCACATTTAGGAAGAGAATATGTTTTACAGTGGGTGATGCTCGCATCTCGTCTGGTGTCGTATCCACAAGAGAAATTCTAGATAGGCCCAGGAATGGGTGAGAGCCAGTAGTGAGATGCCCCCATAGCATGCAGGTGTCCTTTTCCGCCAGGAGAGGGCGTTGTGGGTGCATTTGTGAGGGCCCTGGAGAGGGGATGGGGGAGGCAGGCTGCTCAAGAGCACAGCTGGGCAGGGTATAGCACTGGCTGATCGTATCCATGGCACCTCCATTATAGCTGTCTATTGCTTACCCATAACTGACATTATCTGGATGATATATGAGTGCTTAATAGATTGCCATTTGAGAAGGATACTTGGTGTGTCATGTTCACCCCTAGTCAACATGTCGTTTATTAGAGATAAACAAATCCACTGAACGCTCAACTACTGAACAGTGGGCACACTTTTATTCAGCTGACTTACATGTTCCTGATTTAGACTCACATTCACTCGCACCTTAATTTACGTACAAGACCATGACCTGAAATGTATTTTTATTTAGTTGTTTATTTTGGGACATACTGTAACTAGGGCAATCTTCCTGTGTTCCAGGTCACACAGAGGGCAGAAACATTTTTCTTGTAACATGTTACAAGTATTTAGTATGTGTTTTGTATCATGTTTGTAATTTTTTTAAAAAGCATACAAAGTAGTGTGTTTCTATATTTTTAGATTCTTTCAGAATTCAATGTAAAACAAGAGTTTCATATAATATAATATGAAATATATATTAGATTTCTTGCTCTGATGTAAACTGACAGGGCGACCCACTCTCACATAGATTTCTAAATCAAGGACAGAAGGAATACTCAAACTCATGTCACACCTTCCGACTAATTAGCGATAGCATGCTAACCAGTTCCAACCCACACCTTCCCACATCTCACCAAACACAGTGTATCTGTTAACTCATTAACTCACCGCAATGCTCCCACTCTCTCTTACACACACACACACATACAAAAACACACACACACACACACACACTCATAGTCACTCCCTTTTTTCATCTGCTGTCACACATAAACACAAACACTGCGAGATGGACAAAGATTTAGAGGACAAGTGTGTTCCTTCAATTATTGAAGAGCTTCCATTAAGCTCTATCGTGGGAGAGGGAAACTCGAGTGCTAAAATAGTAAACAGGTTACAAGAGCACAAAAGTGTGTGCGCGCACACACACATACACAAATAGATACACACACACACACACACACACACACACACACATACACAAATAGATACACACACATATACACAAATAGATATACACACAAACTTACTAATACACACTTTTTATAGACTGAAAGCATGTACATGTGCAGCTGAGTCTAAAAACAAGTGCTCACACACCAACACTCACAGAAAAAAATACAACTGTCCAGTCACAGTTAATAAACAAGGTTGCAGGAACCTCAAGCTCTCCGTGAGCCCTCTCTCACACACAGGCTCAAACAGGCTGTGTGTGTGTGTGTGTGTGTGTGTGCATGTGTGCGGCAGCACACAGGGCCCCCGTTGATTCCCCCCAGTGAACCACGGCCCGGAGTGACCGGGAGAGATCAGCTGCAGGTTCTCCAGTCTGAGCTCAGATGGGCCGTGTCTGAGCCGAGGGTCCAGCTGTGGGCTCTTCTGACTCTCACTCTCTCACTTTTAATTCAATCCAAGTGAGCTTTGTTAGCATGACAGACATTTTTTGCATTGCCAAAGTAGAACATTTAAACATGAGGTTTACATAGAGGATGCTTGGAGTACAATATAGTATGGCAGACATATACTGTAGATATGCATATGTGTGTGTGTGTATGTGTGTGTGTGTGTGTGTGTGTGTGTGTGTGTGCGTGTGTGTGAGAGAGAGAGAGAGAGAGAGAGTGCATGTGTGTTTATGTTCTCTACATTTCTCTTTCTCTCTTTCTCTCTCCTATCAGTAGATCACCTTGCCCATTCTGCCCTCACAAGCACACATTTCGGCTCGTTTGGCTCTGTGTTAGCTAGAGAGGGAGATCCGCTCACAGGACAAAAAAACGGTCCCTCAAAGATCCTAGAAGAAACTAAGATTTGTGCCGCCACACAAGGTAAACATGGTTTAAGCTTCTGAAAAATGCTTTTAAGCAGAACATCTACAGCTGGTTCTGTGCAGAAAAGGTATGGATAGCCCTCCAGGGCTGCACACTCGAGAGCACTGCTGTGACTTATAGAAGGCATATATTTTAATCAGCCCCAAGGCTCTCTATGGCAGCCTCCTGTGTAAATATTAATGAGCAATGCTGATCGTTCACTGTGAAGGGCCGTATACAGTTTGTATTCATTTAACATACAGATTTGCATAGGCAGATATGTTAACGGCAACTGTCATGGAGACATGTTGAGGCCCATTAGAATGCTATTCTTGGGTGTTTCTTCCCAAACCATCCCTGCAGTGGCACACTTTAATATATATTGACAGCCATTCAAAAAACACACAGCACACTCCCTAGGCGTTTTTTGATTAAACAGTTCTAAGAACACAGTTCAATGAACCACTGACTGGAGAGTCTATCTTAGAACTACACAGTTCCTAGGGCTTTTTTCTGTTTGAATTCGCACCACCAGTAGGAATGTACTGTAACGCTTATATTAATGGTCACTCAGGGACGGTGAACCAAAACATATTGCACATTAACTTATATGACTGTGCTTAGATTTTTCAAAAGTGGGGAATGAAAACTGTACAATACTAATTAAAATTCTATTATGACGGTCATGCCCTTTAGGTAGCCTACTACATGTTTCATGTCTGTTAGATATTCTTCTCCTTTAGTAAACCTGCCTGCAATCTCTAATCCAAACTAGTGGTTTGATTCTCGTATTCACAACCCTCTCAGAGACGAAACAGGGCTTCAGTCAGAGGGAGCTAGTTAGTGGTTGATGGTTGTTGGTCACTGGATTTTAAAGATAGCACTGCAAAGGCTTATAAAATAAGCTACAAGGACTTTAATATTGACATTAGTATAGCAGCCTCTTGAACATGAAGTAATGAAATACACAGCATAGATTGAAGTCTACTGACAGATACCAAAGCAAAGGATATAATAAATTGCGATAACCAACATTGCTCTACGCCAATGCAAAATACATCTGTTTGTCTGGGTCATCGCAGTGATCGAATCAGTGATTTTTGTTTTTCAACAATCAAACTGGCTTTAGGGCAGCAAACAATTTATTACATGGTCATACTGTAGAGTAATGAAACAGACAGCATTGCTATTTAGGCTACCAAAGTTTATCAACAAACTAGAAGCTCATACTATCAGGAAGCACTCAGGAAAAATCAGCATGACTCTTTTCATCCGTATTTTCCTCATCTACCCAGAAAGTATTTGTCCCATGACATCAGTCAGCCTCCGCAGCCTCCGCAGCCTCCGCATACAGTTTTTAAGCAAATTTAAACAGAAGTTGAATGATTCTTAAAATGATCAACAATCAACAAAACATGTAAGTATGTCTGTCATTGTTCCTATGTGCAGGGAAAAGACCCTTTCCCAAAGTAAGAGCTAAAATGGCTATAGAACTACAATTGCCCGCAGTTCCATGCAGTGCGAACACACAAAAGTTATATGAACGACAAAAAGGATATAGGAACTACACAAAGTCCCTATAACACCTTTTGTATCTCACTCTCTCTCTTTCTTTCTTTCTCTTTCTTTTTCTCTCTTTCTCTCTCTCTCTACACACAAACACACACCCACACACACTACAGCACTTTGCTGACACCATTTTCTGCATAGCGCTGGCATGCTTAAGTAAACACTGGTCTTGGCTCTCTCTCTGCTTCCTGTGAACGTAGATATGGAGGGTCACATGCGTGGCAAACGGAAGCAAAGCGCACATACACGCACGCACGCACGCACACGCAAGTCACTGCGAACACACCATCAGGCCTCTTACTGGATTCATAGATGCACCCACGGCGACCGGAGAATTTCACTTTTCAACAAACAAATGGCTTTTTCTTCAATCAAGGTCGAGTTGCTAAAAATAGGCCGCCAGTGTACAGATTTATGAATTATTTCTCTCGACCAGAACATCAGTGACGAGCTAAGCACCTCTATCTCTCTCTCTCTCTCTCGCTGTCTCTTCTTTCACTTACTCTCTCTCTTTTTCCTTTCCATCCCTTCCTTATGCTCTCTCTTCTTTCTCACTCTCTCTCTCCCCTTGCACTCTATTTTCTCACTCTCTCTCAGTCTCTCTCATTCTCTCACTGTCTCTTCCCTCCCCCATCTGCACTCTGCTCTCTTGTTGTTTTTTCCTCTCATCTCTCTCTCTCTCTCTCTCTCTCTCTCTCTCTCTCTCTCTCTCTCTCTCCTCCACCAACACATATCTGGCTCCTCTCCCTGAAAAAACTGAAACATGAACCATAAGTACACGCAAACAAATCAATTGTGTTTAGCGAGCGGCCAGTGGGCTCGGCAGTCCTTTGCCTGCTGTCACTGTGCATTTAGATGAGTGGACAACGAGAGTGAGTCGTGGGATGTGAGCCGCTGAGGCACACACTGCAATGAGACTAAATGAAATCAGAGCCATTGTTTATAGTGTGGGCCATGAAACGATGACTGTCAGAAATGAGCACAGTTGGGGACGAGGCTGAGGCGGGGCTCAGGGACGCCAGGCGAGCCTCACAGTAAGGGAGCGATTGTTCAAACACTGGCAGACGCGTTCGGCGTTATGACGACAAGTGACAGGCAGTTGCCATGGTTGCGGTAAATGGGTCTGCTCTCTGGGTAGAGATTGCGACACGTCTCTGTCTCAAACCTCCAGGGACTCCCAGGCGTCCTGAAAATGGCCTCCCATAGGTGCTCGGGCGCGTGTTAAATATAGTTCCGTCGTGTTGCACGCCTCACGTTTGATGAATCATGTTTCTCCTTCGCACAGTCACAGAGATAAACACTGTGTCGTCTTGGAGTTGGCCGACGGACGGGCGGCGGGGGCACAACAAGAAACGGGAGGGATTGGCATTTAAGTGGCAGGCGCGCACATACTGGCCTTCACGCCTGGAGCCCCCACAGCCCTTCTCTCGTCTGCCATGCCCCCCCCCCCCCCCCCTCTAGTCAAACAAACAAACCAAAAAAAAAAAAAAAACACCAGGGCGAAACTCCAAGTTCTATATAACTTACTTTTTTTCACCCCCTTTTGCCAAAAGAAATTAAAGTTTATCATGCGCCATCCTCTCCAGGCAACCGCCTCGTTACTCTTAACTCAGAGCACATCTCGGAAAAGACAACAAGGGCTGATGGGTAATGGGCCGCTGGTTCCTCCGGTCCCCTCGTGGAAGTGCCAGCGGAGAGAGAGAAAGAGAGAGAGCAAGAGAGAGAGAGAAAGAGAGAGAGAGAAGCAGGACTTGGGAAGGATGGATTGATTTCCGATTACCATACTTAATAATCTCTTGATGCATAACGACAGCCACTGCTACACTGGAACTCGAATCCCATCTTTAGTGACTTCATTACTCGACTGCGAAAGAGAGCGCTGTGGCGCGCCAGTCACGGAAAGATGATGTATAGAGCTGGAAGTGTGTCGCACCGGAGTGGCACAGATTATGCAAAGATCATCAAATGACTGGAGTCATTTAAGAATATCGGGCCTCACCGCTGAAAGCTGTCTCTTCAGTTGAGAGATTCGCGTTTCAGTCTCGGGCGGCTAGGACAGTCTTTGCGAGCTCTGTTTGAAATTAAAAAAAAAAAAAAAGCGAAATCATCGACTCCCTTCATGTGATTTAATTGCTCGTGCCCTTACTTGGTCTTATCTAACCACGAGGAGGAGGAGGTGGAAAAGAGGGGTGACGAGTGGGAGGTGGTGGTGGTGGAGGAGGAGGAGGAGGTGGTGGCAGAAGGTGGAGGAGAGAGTCATAGCACAGCACAGCAGGGACCTGGAAAAGCACACAACACACATACACACACACACACACACACACACACACTGGACGACACAGAGTTGAGTCTGAAACAGATCTGAATCTAGCCTGGCACTAGTCAAGCGGATCCGCCTCTGAGTCGACCAACACCAGAACCTCATGGGTTCCATAAAAAAACAATGGTTCCAGGCACAACACGTTTTTATTTTTTTCCTGCGGTCTTATGTCTTGGTTGATTCCCAGAGTTGCCTCAGGGATAAGAGTTATTTCAGCACTCACATCTGAATAAGCACTGGAAGGATTCTCTCCACGTTCATGGAGGTGTTCTCTGGAGAATCGTTCAGGGTTAGTTTCTACACAAGCCATTGAAGCCAAGCTTTCAGGGAACTGAAAAACACCACCATTATCACAGCAAACGGAACTTTTAGTTTGAAATGTAGCATGCGGATGAGAAATACTAAACAGGAACAACCAATTGCTAAAACAAGTAATTTACAACTGAATAGAAAGGACTGCCAGAGTCCGCAGGAAATCAGTTCCCATTAAACCTAATGCAGACAAACATATCAACAATTAGCCCCTGTCCTGTTTTTACAAGGAAACAGGAAACAATCCGATATGTTCAGAAGTGTCCACTATTCAGAATTGACAAGAAGGTGGAAAACTATGCAACCTGAACTGAACAACTGAAAAAGATACATGCCCATATATTGAATGCCCATGCCACAGCAGAACTGCTGCTTAGGACACTGTGTCTACCATCCAGAGTGCCCCATACAGCAGGACACTGTGTCTACCATCCAGAGTGCTCCATACAGCTAGCCTAGAAATCTAGACGCACCCTAGCGGCAGCAAATTACATTTGCTGCCAGGGCTAGTCTAGCAACTCTCCGTTGGCTTGTGAGCTCGAAAAATTAAACATTCTATCAGGCCAATCAAATCGTGTATAGAGTCGTTAGGCGGGCTTAACATAATGATTGATGGCAGAGTTGCAACGGTTTGGCTTGAATTCCCTGCTACTTGAAAACAAATAAGATAATGTTGCTGTTGGCGAACAGTGTGACACAAGTTAAGCTTTTATTAAGTTGGCAAAAGTTTGAACTAGCCAACTAGCTCCGCTGGTGGGAAACGCATGGGACTCATAGCGCTGTCCTATTGCGTGCAGAGGGAATTTGAAAGACAACCGATTATCCCGCCCCTCGGACTGAGCACTGCGAACGGTGAGTACCCAGACCCTACATTTTAATGTGGGTCTGGCTCGTCAGGCTACCATACAGCAGGACACTGTGTCTACCGTCCAGAGTGCCCCATACAGCAGGACACTGTGTCTACCACCCAGAGTGCCCCATACAGCAGGACACTGTGTCTACCATCCAGGGGCGCGTTTCCAAAAACCATAGTTGCTAACTAAGTTAGCAACTTTGTTGGTTGCAATGCAATTTACCTTGCCAACCAACTAAGTTGCTAACAGGTTAGCAACTATGGTTTTTGGAAACGCACCCCTGAGTGCTCCATACAGCAGGACACTGTGTCTGCCACCCAGAGGCACCAGGACCATCAAGAAGCTAAAAACTAACAGAGAACAATCCATTACCGTAATGGACATTAGCTTCGTCTTCATGCTCAAATGAAATGTGGCCTCCCGGGTGGCTCTCTGACTCATCCCGTGGCTCTTTCCCTCTTTTTCCCTTCCTGTCTTTAGCTAGTCTTCCTTTTGTCCCCTCCACTATGCCATTTCTCTTCTACAGGACAGCACTTTTCAAACTTTCAGCCACTGTTTGAACTAAAATGTTCTGTAATGTTCTGTAATGCTGAAATCTTCAGTGGACCACATCTGAGTGCAGAGATTGGTATTTAATAATCTAACACTCCTAGAATAACACTAATCTAACAGCAAATGAATGAGTCAGACAGAGATGGTTACAGCAGAAAGAAAGTCACAAAGAGAGACACTGAGCACGTCTGACCAGATAAGACAGCAAAGATTAACACTGCAATGTAAGGAATTTCTCTGTGACTTTGTGTGTGTGTGTGTGTGTGTGTGTGTGTGTGTGTTTGTTGTCATATGGAATCAATCTTTATCCACTACTACATTCTGCACTCAGAGCGGAGGATTCTAGAAGGGTTGCCAGATCCTGTAACAGGCCGTCCACGGGGCTGGCAGGAACAGAGTGCGGAGCTCTCAGGAGGATTTACGGCCAAAAAAGGAGACACCAAACCCTCTGACCTTGACAGGACTGACTGTGAGAGAACATGTAAAGTGTCGCTTTTCCGGCTCAATTTACTGTGGAAGTGAGAGGATCCCAAAAAAACAGCTGGCAGGGAAACGCAAAACGGAAGACTGTGTTGTCCTACCTCTTAGGGGACAATGAGGATCAGGCAAAAGACTGAGGTGTCTTTGGTGAAGTTTCATCAGATGATACTTTTCAAGTCATTAAAAATATATTTTACCATTGGTTGGTGTGCTGAGAGTGAGAATACAGTCTGTGAGTTGATACTTGTTTTTGCATGTGCAGGCACTGTCCTAGAAACACATTGTGGGTTTGTGCCAAAGTCACTTCAGGGTTACTTGTAAGTACCACCTATCTCTTCCCACAGGCTTTGCTGTTGTGACCTTTGCATGGCTTAGAATGGTCTACACCTTTTCCCCAGTCTTTAGCACAAGAGAGCTGTGACTTGGCAGGACACCCTAAGTCTCCCTGTCCCCTGATGGAGGTCCTCACACCGCAGGGTAATTGTCCTTTTTGTGTTGTGGAGGCCGAGCCCATGTGCGGTCCCTGTGGGGTGGCGTCTTGCCCTGGAGAAAAATGCAAGCACAGCGTAACACTAGAAATACAATTCGAGAGAGAGGGGCTCCAAACGTCGCGCAAAAAAACGAGGTACGCTGAGGGACCTTCTTTCGGATGTCACTGCAGTTACCCACTGAAAGTGCTTTCACATCATTTTTTGTGCCCAAAGAAATGAAAAAAAGAGGCACACAGTGCAGGTTCCATTAAAGCTGGGCGTTGTGGGGCGTTGATAATGTATTGTGGGGAAGATTGCTTCAGACGTTTTGCTGGGGGGAATGGAGTGGGTGCTTTGCCTGAGTGCTGTCCAAGGTCCTGGATTCGCAAGTGGCGCATAATTCCACACGACATGATGTTGTATTTTCTGGGCTGTTGTCTGTTGTTGGTGGTGTAAAAAAGAGCCATAAAACTACTAATATACTCTGTGGAAAGCGTTACAAGCATCAGTGATATAATTTAAGGAAATGAAGATTCGTTTCGCAAAGCGCCCTTGCGTTTGGTTTTGTTTCTACGGGAGACGGTCTTCTAAAATGTATTTTTTCTGACTATGAAAAGAATGAATGAATACTATATCATTCGCACAAGCATGGCTTTCTCATATAGCACCACAGACACACTGTAAGTCTTCAACGAACATCCATGTACATACACCTCATTGACTCCACGAACAACAACAATACACCTGTTTAAAGTTTCAGACCAACAGTGCCATGACCCATTTGAACAACACATTGCGAATACCTGCAACAAAGAGTTGTGGCTAATTTCCGTAAACCTAGGGATGAGATTAGTGGCAAAGTGGCCCAGATTATGGTATCCCTTTAGATTTACATGGAGGGACGTTCATATATTGAACAAAGCCCAACAAGGAGACCCAACGAAAGGGGGTTCTTGATCCAGCCAAAGTCCATGCAGTGAGCTTAGCCAACCGATTATTTGTATTTACGCAGCCCCCTTTCAGTCGGAAAGGCGCTCAAAGAAACAATATACAGAGAGAAAACACACCGCTACAGTTTTTTACACAAAACAATTACGCATTTGGCTCCATGCAATCACTTCGGCCACCACCACGGCACACAGCACAGCGTGAGAGAAGAAAGCATGCAAGATGTCTCACCGCTCGTGCTTGTAGTCGGCTTCGATCGCTTTCCACAAAGACACTGCAGCATATGAGCTCCTTTCTTTAGGAAAAGCCTCAGAATCTTCATTTGATTGGGGTAAGTGGGATCCTTCGTCAACCCGCGCAATCTATCACTGTTACAGAAACTGAGGTTGTTTAGGCATAGCCACCCCGAGTCGATCCAGACTCACCTCGCTAGGCTAGGTTAGGTTCGGAGGAGTTCAGAAGATGAAACGAGCCAGAAGGCTCAGACAACAGGATCCAACCCACCAAATTGATACATATTGAGACTTCCCTTCTCCAATAATATGATAAGGGAAGAAAACAGGCAGGGCCTCTCAATCGTTCGCTACACAAGGACGTCAGAATAATACCCCCGGCCCATGCCTCTATCTTTACGAGCGGACACGGAATAAGGGCTCCGGTACGAGCGCGCAGGGGTAAGTGACAGGACTGCCACCGATGAGGTAATGCGGGTTATTCATCCTCAATGATACGGCTTGGGGTGCGAGGGAAGCCAGGCGACGATTCAAAAAAGCCCTATTGATACACGAGCAAGGGGAAGGGGAGGGAAACGCTAGGTATCGCCTACGTCAGTTGGAGGCTGAATTTAAAGCGAAAGGAGCGCCTTCGGCAGAGGAGTGACACAATCTTTGGGGGCGTGTGGTGAGGTCGCATGCTGCAATGAAGTCTGAAATAACAAGAATTCTGTCTAATCACACCCCTCTGGCCCCCTGTTATTTGTAAAAGAAGATGACATTATTATGTTGAGATGACATAATTATGTTATTATTTTGATATATGACATGAAGCCAAGATGCCACACATTTCCACGAGATATTTATATATTGAATATACCTTCCAAAAGCATACTGCATACAAATATGAACCATGCTGAACCATCACATAGCCTATCCATATTCACCTAAAAGTTTGCCACATTCAATGAAAGGTTTCGATCCATCACCTTATATTAATGTCCAAAACACATGGATGTAATGAGAAATGCTAGACCCTTGCCTATATAATGAAAATGTGCACAGTATCATCTCTTTTGTTATACAAACGTTATGTGCAGCACTGAAATTGGTCTGTGCATAGGTTATAGGTTAAAGGTCTGAATATAAATTCCAATTCACTCACTGAGTGAGAAATCACGTCCTTCATACACATACAGGCTTCATACACCTCATATGTGTGTCCATCAACTGCAGTTGAATAATTCAACGCTTCAAAGCACCAACATTATGCAGACCCTCATGATGACGAGAGGAGCGTGTCTGGTTGCAGGGTCGTTCAATGGCCGCATGAGGGCAGTGTTGCATAGTATAGGCAGACCAACACAGCCGCAATGAACTGATTTGTGCGCGGGTCTGGTTCGCAGTCTTCCACGTCATTGCAAAGGGACCCTCCGCACTCTCTGACGCTAGTACGTCGGTGTAGACGCATACAGAATAAATAAACGCAATTATGACATGCTTTCGTGATCGCTCAATTATGTCAAATGATTACGAATCCTTCGTGATCAAACACAAAGGTTTCATGTGTATCAACTATCACAGTCTGTAATGTATAGGCTATTTGATACAAATGGACAAAGAAACAGCATTTCACTTGGATTACCGGTATTTATTTTATTGGGATGTAGCCTAGTTTAGGCCTACTGTTCAAATAGCCGTTAATCTACAAATGTACATTTAAATTGTATTAAGATGGTATAGTGTCCCTACCAGACACTGTGTTACATCATTGGACCATATAACAATAGTTTCATATAGCCTAAATTCTGAATTATTAGTATCTGTAATCAGTCTAATTTATTATTTTGAAATACTAATACATGTTTGAATGTTTTCTTTCACAGGATTGTAAACTATTATCTTGTTGTTTATTATTGAATGTGTTTTTTATTATTATTAAACTTTAATATTTGCTGCCCGGTAGTGACTACTGTTAACAGTCATAGTCCCATAATGATGCATTGCAGCTTTGATTGCCTTTTGTTGAATAATGTATCATCTGAGAGGGCAGGACAGTACAATTCACAATATACAATGTCCCTTGTGGCATTAGGCTATCTCTTTCTCTGTGTGTGTGTGTGTGTGTGTGTGTGTGTGTGTGTGAGAGAGAGAGAGAGAGAGAGAGAGAGAGAGAGAGAGAGCGCAACACACACAATGATACAGTAGGTGATGAAATCTAGGACTGGCATGTTGAAACGGGACAGAATAAGAACCAACACAGCTGCTGCTGCTGCCAGCAATAAACAGGGTGGTTTTCCATGGCAGCCTCATTCCCCAGATGCAAACAGTATAGACTATAGACACTCCATATGGGCACACCGCCCCTAACCCCACAGCAGCCACGTTCCAGCCAGAGCAGGACTAACTGCCCTCTATACTGTCTAGTGTCAATGCAGGCTATTGAGATCAAAGGTTATGAAGAGAGAAAAAAAACAGGGGGTCAGGATTTGTAGGGTTAGCAGCTTCAGCTAGTTAGCGTCCCAACTGGGTGCCACTATATTTAAAAATGGTGTCTGACATGTGCTCACAAGCTCACAAACGGGGCCAATTTCCAATGGCCACAAATTATGTCAGCTGTATAGATTGGCTGATCCTTCAAGCCGGAAGTTGCTAGCTCAACCTCCAATCCACAGCGATGACATACCACTGTACTCTACCTTGTCTCCATCTGTAAAGTGCCACCTAATTAAATCTAGATAATGGCGAAAATGAGCCCTGTGAAATGGCATTTTGAAAAAGATGTTTGCTGTGAATTTCAAACTTTGTTTGGCTGAAGTAACCTAGCATGGGCCATTGAAATGAATGGGGGCTGAAGTAACCTAGCATGGGCCATTGAAATGAATGGGGGCTGAAGTAACCTAGCATGGGCCATTGAAATGAATGGGGGCTGAAGTAACCTAGCATGGGCCATTGAAATGAATGGGGGCGGAAGTTCCTCCCTTTCTCCTATATATTACCTTCATGGATAACAGTGCCATTTCAAAGGATGGAAGGAGTCATGGACTGTCTAAATGTCTAAACACTAAAACAATTACTAGGAATATCAATCTATCTATCTATCTATCTATCTGTCTGTCTGTCTGTCTGTCTGTCTGTCTGTCTGTCTATCTATTGTCTATCTGTCTTTATGTATACTAAGAATAAAGATATTCTTTATATTTTTGTCTCCTCTCACCTATATTGTATTACAGTTTTTTCTCAGTTGCTTTGGTGCATTTCCCAGATCAGCATTAGACAGCAAATGCTTCAGTACATCCATGCAACTTGTGTACAAATGTCATTTTCATTTGCTAATGACATGCTGGTCAAAATGCACTATACTGGTTCCATGCTGAATAGTCCTACCCCATAAAGCAAATAGGCCTTATTTCATCACTTGAATCATAACATGCAAATGTGTTGGACTATTTGTCACAATCTGTCAAGCACATATATGTGACCTGACAGACAGGAATATCAGGATGTATAGAACGATTTACCTATACAATAAATCTGGCTTACCGTGGTCATGGACGGATTATGAACTTTCAGGCCCCTGGGCCCAGATGTATTAAGGCCCCCCACTAATTGTTGCATATGTGGGGGGGTTTGTGGGTCCTCCCCCAGAATTTTTTTTAATTTGTTTGATGTGATTTTTCTGTATTCTGGTGCATTTTGGGGATGGCCAATACTTGAATTCAATCAGATTCATAGCCTACATCCTGATGTGTTGATATTGAGGCAATGATTCCATGCAATGGCTTGGGCTTCAGGGTCCCCTGACCCCTTGGGCCCCTAGGCCTGGGCCCGGTAGGCCCGTGCAGTAATCCATCCCTGACCGTGGTGCGCAGGCCTGCCCAAGGGGTGTTTCCTATGTTTTACTGTAAAATTGTCATTTTTCCTCTGCCCAATGCTACATAAGTCTTTGTTTTCTTCATACTGTAACACTGTCTGCCAACAAATTGCAGTGCAAACAGTACAGTTCAGTAAACATATCCAGTCTCTTGCAAACAATCTCACCAACACAATAATGTGTAACTTTATAGTTTTGAAATTGCTATGCCACACAGAAAAAGTGCTCCTTGTGCATTTTTCATTAGAAAATACTTACAGAGTAAACTGTAAGTATTTTCTGACAGCATGAGAAAGCAGTTTGACTCTTGTTCATAAACAATGGTGTATAATGACTTGTCATTCTGATTGCTGACAGTTTCATTGGCATGAATACTTTTGAGTACTTTTGACTATGCACCTTTGCAGGTAATCCATTACATAGTGCAGTTTGCACTAATTGTTTTGAGAAAGGATTTGAACTCAACTGTTGTGCAAAGGTTATGATTCGAGAAATGCAATGAAAGAAACTGTAATGACCATGGTCGTGATATTTATAGAGGACTGGTGTAAAGCACAGATTAAAGTTCAAGCTTACCCTCACATGTGTACAATGTAAACTTCAGTTTCCATGTAAACTAAAATGTCAACTAAAATGTTTCAAAACTTCAAAAACTTCAAAAACCCCAAAATTGTAAAGAAACTTTGCTATAACCAAATGATTTATCGTGAAACTAAGATGAGATGGATAGCCAAATTAGGTTTGTCAACTTTTAACAAATCACCAAAATAAGAATGATGGGCTATTGATTTTTACGGATACAATAGCAGAGCTTGAGAACATTTTGGTGTATTACAAATCAATTGGCTGGAAAGAGTCCTGTGCAACTGAATTATTTCAGGGTCCAGGGAAGAGTTCCTCACAGGGAAATTTATTGATACAGCCTGAGCTGGCTGACCTCCAGATTGACAAATGACTTCTGACTCCATCACCATATGAATGCAAAAGGCTCTCCGGGATTCCACAGCTGAATAGTAGCAGAAGTTTGGACCGGAACTTGGCAATGGCTCTATGAAACGATGTTCCTGCTTTCTATAAAGACTGAGTGTGTATGTGGAAGGCATATTTGGTCCAGTGAAATATAGGCAGTCTACCTGTTGGGCTGAAATCAACGGCTATGAGCAAAAAGCCTTCCTCACTCCTGACTCTAATCAGGGTTCACGCTATTTTGATTCTTATTTCGCTGTGTTTATTGGTGATTCAAACATAAAATACTTAAGCATGTACAATGTGAGGCTGTTCCTGGCCAAGCAATCATTTTAAAGAGGCTGATGAGGCAATGTAACTGACTTGGATAGTGGCCCCAAGGCCCTTATTGCACCAAGGTGTTGAATGAACTCCATGCAAAATACATACTGACATACTGGGCTAGGAGGACAGCTCACAGCACAAGGTCAGAGGATCGGTGTGTGTGTGTGTGTGTGTGTGTGTGTGTGTCTTTGTCTGTGTGAAGACATGTATTTGTATAATTGCCTGCGTTTGCATTGGACTGTGTGCATTTGAATGCGTGCGTGATTTCTCAGAGGTGAGATATTGTCCAGAATGAAGGTGCGCACTGCGAGACACATGAGCGCTGATCTGAGATATTTATTTGATGTATTTTTGTACGTGCTGAGTCTCATTTAATGCCTTCACCAGCAGGACAGACATGGCTCGCATGGCGGTAATACAGGAAAGCTACACTCAGTGTTGACCACAAACACTACTGTATCATCGTCACAACAACTTACTGCAACCAGAAAGAGAGTCATTTTACACATGTGAATTCATTTTTAAACAAATTAGGAATAATATCACATGCTTTGCTCACATAGAGAGTTATGGTTGGAATTAAGGTTATACAGTAAGTGTTAAATAAGTTTATAAGTGCAGAGTATTGATGTCAATCTTCAGAAATCTCCCCCTGTTATCCTAGCAAAAGTAAAACTCCTGTTGGCAAGGAAAAAACTACAGTGCGCTGATCTCAGCTGCAATAATGGATCTTTTAAGTCGATAAAATAAAATAAATAATTCAGAAAACACTGATAGACTCTATGATAAACAAAATAAATGATTAAGGTGCACTAATGATAAATGGAAAAAAACAACATGCAAGCACAGCTAACACACACTCCTGGGTCAGGTAATACTACTTAATCGCAAACAGCTTTTTTAGTATCTATCTCCATCCCAGTTTGGTCTTTGTTGAGCAATCTACAGTCAAACACACTGACACACAACCACTCCTGCACAGCACACACATCACAAACATTGACATACACACATATATACACACTTACACATATACACACTTGCAGTCACAACTTGGTACATAATGTTAGGTATTAGAGCCTTTCTAAGGCTGGTCTGATGAAAATGAATCACCCAGCATGGTAACCCTGATATACATGAATGGCAGTAAAGGATAGCATACTATTTGTGTTGACGGCTCCCACCATGACATGCAAAAACCAGCTGAGCATGTGTGTGCTTGTGTGTGTATGTTTGTGGACACACGAGTGAAGACCACAGCACAAACATAATCCAAACTGTCCCGAACTGTCCCGAAACCCCTTAAAAATCACCCTTGCTCACATTTTTACAACAGTCAAGACATACTGTCTCTGTCCCATTTAAATGTAAACTAGTATAGGTAGGAGGATGTGAACACACATAACAGCTCGGTCAGTGCATGGTTTGCAGGGGGAACTTGAGAAGCGCTGCTGTGTTGGCGGCCACAGGGCACTCACCCGGCTCGGTGCTCTCTATTTTGGCTGCCCCTTCCTCCTCATCATCGTCCTCGCCCTTTTTGTCGAGTGACAGAAGCCGCCGGAGCAAACTGCAGTAGCGGGTCATTTTGCGAGGCGCGTCCTAACGTCCACTTTTTCCCCTGTCCCCTCACTGTACGACTCCACAGGTCTGACCGGGTACTGGGTGATCTGCCGCAATCCTCTCAGGCCGACATGCAAAAAAAAAACTCCCAGAGTGTATCAGGACCAACAGTGGCTGCTTTACCTGTGTGGACCTCTAAGGGTTCTAATCTTGCACAACCCTTGATATCTGTTGTGCAAAGTTGCTCCCTGATGGCTTCGTCACCCTCTCTCTCTCTCTACCCCTCCTCAACTGCTCTCCCTCCCTCTCTACCTCTTTCTCTCTCTCTGTCAACTTCTCTCCCTCTCTCACTCACTCTCTCTCTCCCTCACCACTGCCCCTCTAGAATTTGCCTATGCAGATAGAGCGCCTGTGTGTGTGTGTGTGTGTGTGTGTGTGTGTGTGTGTGTGTGTGTGTGTGTGTGTGTGTGTGTGTGTCTCATGGCTCACTGGTCCAGTGTGGGTGTGAGTGCCTGTGTGTTTGTGTATGTGTGTGTGTGTGTGTGTGTGTGTGTGTGTGTGTGTGTGTGTGTGTGTGTGTGTGTGTGTCTCATGGCTCACTGGTCCAGTGTGGGTGTGAGTGCCTGTGTGTTTGTGTATGTGTGTGTGTGTGTGTGTGTGTGTGTGTGTGTGTGTGTGTTTGTATCCCCTGACAGGCTGGTCCAGTGTGGTGCATGTCTGTGTTCATGTGTGAGCATGTGTAACCTGCCACGCCTGCAGACACCGTCCCCTGATCGTGGGGCTGTCTGGGCCACTGTTGTCTATGCAATGAGAGTAGAAACCTTTAAGGCATGAAACGAAACACCATGAAAAGACCCCCACCCAACCCATCCACTCCATCTGCACCCCCCTGTTGGAATAACCCCACACCCCACAACCGACACACCTTGGTCAACCATTCCGCTACAGACGCCCTCTCATCTGCCCCAAAGAGCCTCGGCCAAACACAATTAGGGGCTCTTCAGAAGGATCTATGATGAGGAGGGGAGGGACACTCAATACCTTGGACCGTCCACGCAATAGAAAGCGGATAGCCTCTATTCTAGGAGTGTAAATGGGAGTAGCTAGTGGAGATTTCTATTTATATCAGTGTTTACGCACAGAAAGTGCTGGGGAAGGCGATTCTCGCCAAGCGGTGACAAGAGACGAGACACCGGAGACCTGTGGAGACTTGGCAAGGAAGACGGCCTATGTGGGTCAAGGAGCGCGAAACATCTGTGGGAATATGCAGTAGGTGAGTGTCAATGTGTGTTTGGGGGGAAGAGGGTGGGGGGGGGGGGGGGGGGTATGCAAACTAGGGCCAGGCTATGTACTGTTTTTACGCGTTGCTTTGTTACAGTGATACACGTAGCACCACTGTTCTGACAGTGGGTGGATGGAAAAAGAATTAGTAAGTATAGTAGTGATACTGTAAATCCAAAAATAAATATACCGTCAGGGGTGGCATATGTGCAGACACAAATAGTGACAGTCTGTCTAGATGTTTATCTTCAATCACATATCACTTAATCTAATGTGACAAGAGACATACACATACAGTAAGCAATACATGACAGTGAATTCTCAGGTCCTGACATTTGACACTAACTGTGTTTGTTCCCTTGGCTATTTTGATATGAATGACAGTGTGAGCTTTTGAGGGACACTCCTGTGACTTTGATATGAGCTGGCTGTAATCACACTTTCCACCAGCAGAGGGAGCCATGGTGCTGAGAAGATGGAGACTTGAGAGTGGAAAACACAGCGTCACTGCCAACTATTCTGGGATGGACAGCTGAGGTGCTTCTATGTGGCAGTATTACACTGAGAATGCAGGTTTGGTGTCTGACGTCTGACCTCTATCACTCTCTTGCTTGCTTGCTTTTTTTGCTGTCTGACTCTATATCTCTCTCTCTCTCTCACACACATACACACACACCCACACAAAAAAACATCTTTGCTGTCTTATCTGGTCAGACGTGCTCAGTGTCTCTCTTGTGACTTTCTTTCTGCTGTAACCATCTCTGTCTGACTCATTCATTTGCTGTTAGATTAGTGTTATTCTAAGAGTGTTAGATTAATAAATACCAATTTCTGCATTCAGATGTAGTCCAAATGTCAGCATTACAGTGCCAAACATAGTTCAACAGTGGCTTTTAGTTTCTAATGTATCACTTATTTGTCCTCCAACCGGTACATTCCTGCATGAATACTTAACATCTTTCACACCATTTTACACACATATCACAGACACTAAAATCAACATTGTTGTGTATGTCCAATGTAGGCCTATACTGTGCCACCTGAGGAAAACAACTACAATAAAACATTTCAAACTCAATGAATGGTCATGTGTGAAAACACTATATCAATTCCCTGTTGGTTTGTGTAGGACTCTGGGATTTCTGGCATCTCTGGAATGATTGTGGTAATGTATGTAGATGCCACACATACTGTAAACACACACACACACACAGTAAAGATCGACTTTTCTTTTCTTTGCCTCTAAGGTCACCTCAACTGGACTAATAATGCTGAATAATATTGAGCGGTGTTTTGTGTGTGTGTGTGTGTGTGTGTGTGTGTGTGTGTGTGTGTGTGTGTGTGTGTGTGTGTGTGGTGTGTGTGTGTGTCTTTGGAGCATGAGTGGCTTGTGCAGAACCACAGAGTGAATCATAGTTTGTGTTTGTGTGTGTGTGTGTGTGTGTGGTGTGTGTGTGTGTGTGTGTGTGTGTGTGTGTGGTGTGTGTGTCTGACTAAGAGGGTGTATTTGTTTAAAAAATAGAGACAGACACAGAGAGAGAGAGAGAGAGAGAGAGAGAGAGAGAGAGAGAGAGGTGTACTAGGACTCCTTGTCTCTGATGGTTCTTATGGAGAAGCTCACAAACTCAAGCTCTCAGTCAATCATAGGGGCTTTAAACAATGACTGTATATATATATATATATATATATATATATATATATATACACCATTACTGGCTTTAACAGGTATCCGCTGTCTTGTGGCCACATACATATGCAGGGGTTGTACTCTTCCAGTGTATGTCAACATAATGTTAATAGTGTGCAGTCCCTCATCAAATATGTAAACCCCATTATTCGATCAATGAATCAGCTTTTCAAACAGACTATTAGATTATAGATAGACAACAGATAGATAATTCGAAAGGTTTCTGTGATTTCCGGTAACAATTTCCCTACCTCTAACCCATGATTCGGTAACCCAACATAAGCACACGGACCAGTTTCTTGGTTCAACACAATGGCGTGTTGAATCTGGTTTATGGCTTGCTGTGGGAACATTGCACCAAGCTTGAGAAGGATGGAACGTCAACAGCCTTCCTGGAGTTCCTGCCATGCCATTTAGAGCACCGAGACTTTCACACTGACAAGGTACGTAAGTGAAGGGGGTGACAATATGACACTGAAATAGGCGAAGCTTCATTAGCAAAAAAATGAAGCAAAAACAAAAACAGTTTCAACATCCGAGGCTAAGCCTGCTGAAAATATGGAAAACATCTCCAGCAAAATGTGGAAGATATGAAAGCAGGTGCAGTGTCTAACGTTATTTAAAGTTGATGCTCCCAGTCCCAGTAGGAGCTTTGAGTTCCAGGAGGTTGGGGTGGGGTGAGGTGGTGTGGCGGAGGTGGCCCATTAAATGAGTCCAGAACTCAGGACGATGGGGACGAGGGGCAGGCAAACAGGTTTGGGGAATTCAGAAGGGTACTAGTGGCACAGCTCTCCACTCTCTCACTGAGTGACTCCATTTTCAGAGGCACGTAAATAATTAAGCGGTCTGCTGAGGAAAGGCAGGCACACACACACACACACACACACACACACACACACACACACACACACACACACACAGGCTCTCACACACACACACACACACACACACACATACACACACACACACACACACACCACACACACACACACACACACACACACAGGCGAACACACACGCGAACACACACATGCAAACACATACACACACACACGCATGAACACACACACACACACACACACACACACACACACACACACACACACACACACACACGCACACACACACACACACACACACCAAGTAACATGGTGAGCACATTAGTGTGGTGTAGTACTGCACACACAACCAGCAGCTAATACACAACAGGCACCTCTGCATTGGATGGTGCGCTACACATAACAACATAACAGCACAGGGCAATTAACAATGAATCATCACATTATGCAACATAGCATCAAAGAGTACATATTACCTACACTGGCTGCACTGACATGCACTCTGTTCCCTGTTCACACAACATCCTAAAATACCCCGATCTGCATTTGTTATGACATGAAATGGCATAACCATATGCTAAAAAGAAGGACATTTACAAAACCTGCAGAAATGCATGTAATCAATTTATTAGCGTACAGCTAAATGGCTTTCTTACAGTGTGTATACGCATATGTGTGATTATCTATCATGATCTACAACAGTACACATGATGTAAACACTGATGGTGCAAACATGAACTGCTCAGATATCTAAACAAACAAAGTCCTGCTGTGCAACACACAGGAATCCAGATCATACTGTAGATATGGACACCATCCGGACACCATTCGGATAAAGCAGAATCCATGTCATAGATATGGACACTACCCGTATTAAAGCAGGCGGTGAAAGGAGTCTCTACAGACGCTGCCACGCCCGCCTCCATGCCAGAGCAGCAGAGGGGAGTTCAATGGCTGCAGCATTCCAACCTCTCCCATCCTCTGCTGCAAAGCCATCAAACACTCCCTCACCACACAACCAGGGTGGGGAGGGATGGAGGAAGGGAGGGAGGGAGGGAGGGAGTGAGGGAGTGAGAGAGGGATGACTGGAGAATTTACAGGAGTCTAGGGAGAGATAGAGGGAGAAGGATGCCAGGAAAGGTTATTGGGGCTTAATGAGAAAGCATGTAAAAAACAGGAGAAAATGGAAAGAGCAAGTGATGAGGACAAAGAGAGTGAGAGAATGAGAGAGAGAGAGAGAGAGAGAGAGAGAGGTGGAGAGGGCGACAGGGGACACACAATGAGATTGTGTGTGTTAAGTGTGTGGGCAGTGAAACAGGCAGTGGAAATGAAAATTAGAGGTTAGGGGGGAGTAACTGTGAGGGGGGGCAGTGCTAGTGCAATGGTGATGGGGTACTGAGGGGTGGGGTCAAGGTAACCCAGCCCAGCAAGGTCCAAACTGGCCTGCTCCATCTCCATCTCTCTCTCCCTCTCTCTCTCTCTCTCTCTCTCTCTCTCTCTCTCTCTCTCTCTCTCTCTCTCTCTCTCTCTCTCTCTCTCTCTCTCTCTCTCTCTCGCTGCCTCTCTCTGCTCCAAAGCCCCGCGACAACATGGAGATGGATAAACAGCAGAGCTGCTGAAGTCAGCAGAAACAACTCCTGCACTAATGAAAGGAGAATGAACACACACACACACACACACACACACACACCACACAAAGACATGTCTACAGACACACAAAATAAACATATAAACAAAGCGAGACATACTCCCACATAGACAAAAGGACAACCACACACACACACACACAAACAGCAAATGCTTGTGCTGACCTTTTAGCCATCAGTGGCAACATAGGGAGAGTTAAGTGATGACATGACAGGGAAGAAGGAAGAGAGAGAGAGATAGAGAGAGATAGAGAGAGAGAGAGAGAGAGATAGAGAGAGAGAGAGAGAGAGAGAGAGAGATAGAGAGTGGGGGAGAGAGAGATGGAGAGTGGGGGAGAGAGAGATAGAAGAGAGAGAGATAGAGAGTGGGGGAGAGAGAGATGGAGAGTGGGGGAGAGAGAGAGATAGAGAGAGAGAGAGAGAGAGATAGAGAGTGGGGAGAGAGAGAGATGGAGAGTGGGGGAGAGAGAGAGATAGAGAGAGAGAGAGAGAGAGAGAGAGAGTGGGGGAGAGAAAGATGGAGAGTGGGGGAGAGAGAGAGATAGAGAGACAGAGAGAGAGATAGAGAGGTGGGGAGAGAGAGATAGAGAGGATGGGGGACGAGAGAGAGAGAGAGAGAGATAGAGAGTGGGGGAGAGAGAGATAGAGAGAGAGAGAGAGATAGAGAGTGGGGGAGAGAGATGGAGAGAGTGGGGGAGAGAGAGAGTGGGCAGAGAGATTGCTGCTGTAAACAAGAGAGGGAGAGGAAATGAGAGGAGTCTAGAGAGAGAAAAAGAGGTGGGCGAGATATTAAAGAATAAATATACAGGGAGACAGGGAGAGAGAGAGAGAGAGAGAGAGAGAGACTTCAGGGAAGGGAAAGTAACAGAGGAAGAGAGAAACAAACAGAGGAAGAGAGGAGCTGTGGAAAAAACAAGAGGAGTGAATCATTGTGTGTGTGTGTGTGTGTGTGTGTGTGTGTGTGTGTACGATCACACATGTGTAGATGTGGTTAGCGCTAAATCGGGTTTGTAGACCGCTCGATAGTTTCCCCATTTCTGCAGCAGCAGTGAAGCTCACATGTCCACCCATCCTCCACCCAGCCTCCACCTCCACCCTCCCTCCACCCCCCCCAATCCCCACCCACCCTCCACCTCCACCCCCCCCAATCCCCACCCAACCTTTGACCCTCCACTCACCCTCCTCAGCTCTTCCTCCAAACCCATCACAGCAGACCTGAATGCATGCATCCCCCCCCAAAACAGGTGACCTGAATGCATGTACCCTGAAAACAACTAACCTTAATGCGTGTGCCCATACAAAAAAATGGCCTAAAAGCACGTACCCCTAAAACAGCTGACCTGACTGAATATAACGCTGAAAGAGCCGACATAAATGGATGAGCTTCGAGAGCGGATCTAACCAGACGATGCGGCACACCCTTAAAACAGATGGCCTGGATGTATGCAGCGGAGGCAGGAGAAATCGGGTTGCGCTGCGAGAACTCTTCACTCTCGCACCCTCAGCGACTACATAGCTGACGAGGCCAGAGATGTATCCCCAAGAGCATTGCTGTGTTGAGGGCTATGTTGAGAAACATACTGCCCACTTTTCTAACAGAACTTTTGAACTGTTTACACCAAAAAAAAAAAAATGGATGCCCTGGGTGGATGCATGTCTGTGACAGATGACCTGAATATGTGCATTTCTCCCATATGGCCACTCGGTGACCTGGGAGTGTGTCCCACTGAAGGCCCATCCAGTGGCAGATGTGACCAGCCCCAAGTCTATTTGGGTCAGCCTATTTCTCTGGTCCGCTGTATGAGCCTTTGACTGTGTGTGTGTGTGTGTGTGTGTGTGTGTGTGTGTGTGTGTGTGTGTGTGTGTGTGTGTGTGTGTGTGTGTGTGTGTGTGTGTGCACCAGGCAGACATTGATTGTGGGTGTCAGCGCACCGGCTGTGTCTGGGTGTCTCTTCAGGCCGCCTGATAAACACACAGATGCCACAACACTGGCTCTAGTTACTCGCTCAGACTCTCTTTGTTACACACACACACACACACACACACACACACACACACACACACACACACACAGACACACACACACTCACAGTCTCTCTCGTAGTCCTTCACAAATACCTACCCCAGCAATTTCTGCCTGGCCGGTAATAGGTGGAAGGAGTCCAGTTTAGAGTAAGCAGGTGGAGGAATCCCTTAGTAGACTATCGATGCTCTGCTGGACCAGTGCCTCAGACACAGATATCCACTATACATATGTGCATGCTATTTAAGGATATTACTATAGCTGGCAGACAATGGCCTGGAGTAGCATATTTTAACTGACTAGCTAGCATTAAAGTTTGGCATTAGGCCACTCTGAAGTAACAACGTTGGTATATGTTTCAGAGTGTGCAGTTATGTGTGTGTGTGTATGTTTGTTGATGTTTGCTGCGAGGGTGTGTGAGGAGGTTTATTTTGTGTCTTTGAGAGTGTGTGTGGGTGAGCGCTCACAAGTGTGCTTTTTGTGCATGGGCGAGAGATGGAGACTGTGTCGAATTGCGTTCGGCAGGAACATTGGAATCTTGTCCATGTCAGCATCTGCTACAAGCACAATGCATTTTGGGTGGAACTCGCATGACCTTGTAGTCTCATTCCAATCTCACGATCACCCACATCTCCAACCTTCAAAGCGTTTGTCACAGAGGTGTTTTGAAACACTGGCCTCCTTTACGTGCTGTTTTTGGAACTCCTATAAATTATACATTTTGCAGTTGTTTAGTATGCAGTTGTTTAGACAAAGCCACTATTCTCTGCTCGTACACTAAGAAAGAGGCGATAAATATTAAATTGCGCAGCGATACAGTACAGTGAGGATATGAAGTCACAGCAGCTAGCATGTTGCCTTTAGAGAGCTAAGCATTGGAAGGGGAGAGAGGTCCGAGCCAGAGTATCAGTCCACCGACTCTGGTAACTGTGATGAACAGTACTCTGCCTGTCTGTGAGTCCTTCACAAGGAAACCTGTGGACCACATCAGACACATGCATACACACACACACACACAAGCACTCTCTCTCTCTCTCTCTCTCTCTCTCTCTCTCTCTCTCTCTCTCTCTCTCTCTCACACACACACACACACACACACACACACACACAAACACTTATGCACACCTCTGACCTTGCCCTCTGTCTATATCCACATGCACATGGGGTATTTTTACCACCTTGTTTAGGGTGGCAGTTTTGAGGGATGGTTTGTCAGCTGAAACACAATGACAGGAAAAATGCCACCATGCATTTTGGTGACTCACACCGTCAAAAGAGAGTGAGAGACAAAGGGTTAGAAATGAAAATGACAGATGGATGAGGAGAGAGATAGAGAGAAAGAGAGAGAGAGAGATGGAGAGAGAGAGAAAGAAAGAGGTACCTTCTGGCCCTGGCTGCAATCTGAATCAGAAGAGGGTATGACTCAATGGAAGTCTGGTTTCAAGCGTCCTTCACAGAGGTGCTCTGGTTCCCCCGCCCTCTTGTCCAGCTCCGTCATTAAATACTTACATCAGTGGCTGAGCACTGAATGCTTACATCAGTGTCCCTGCGATAAATACTTACAATGATAAAGCCATTTGCTCTGACCCTGCCCATAAACTTAATTCTGAGCCCTTCTCGGTCCCTTCTCTATTAGCAGAGAGAGAAACAACAATAACATGTCTGTATCTCACTGTCCTGCTCCTTTAATACACTTACATTTTCTCTCTCTCTCTCTCTCTCCCCCTCTCTCTTTCTCGCTCGCTCTGTCTCCCTCTAACCATTTTCTCTCTCTCTTCTCCTCTTCCTCTTTCTCTCCGCAACAGTGCTTGATCACAAAGGGAACTGCTTGACTTTGTTGGTGCTGGCCCTAGAGGAGAGATCCAAGAGTTTGGCGTCCACACGGCCCTATAAATAGTCTCCAAACAGTCCACAGAGCACATGTTTGTGTGAAATCATTCTCTAAAGTGATGGCTCAGATTCAAAGTCGAAATTCAGATCCGGACCATTTCTGAGAATTTACCCAAAATATATCTGTGAGATCTAAATATTACTTGACAGTCTGAAAATAAGTGTATATGTTTACTATATTATTTGTTTTTAATAGGAACAGATAGTTTAGTGTTTCCCATACATTGACTTATTTGTGACGGCCCACCACAATATCAACATTGACCACCACACAATGATTTTTCCAGGTTGTACTAAATTGTACTTAAATCTGGTTAGCATCATAACCATGCTGTGCTAATTTGTTAAAAACTGTTGCGTTCAAGTTAATTCTGCAAACCAACCACCACAACTAGAATTAAATTCTGTGGGAAACACTGTAGTTTGTCCACACACACAGACTTCCAGGGACAATGTTCAGTTGAGACAACTCAGTGACCTTGAGCAGAGAGGCATAGACGTCCACAAGATGACGTTTTAACAGTGCCCTTTATGATGCTGTAAAGCACTTAAGTGCGAAGGCTTACGACTGAATTAGAGAGCAGAGTGAAACATAATGCGCCCATGTCTGTGAGAGTGTGTGCATGTGTGTGATGTGTGTATGTGTGTGTTTAAAAGAGTAAGAGAGAGAGAGAACGAAAGTAGGAAAGAGGGAGAGACTGACAAACAGACAGACAGAGTAAACATCTAAACACACACACACACACACACATTTTGACTCATAAGAGTATGCATATACTCTGTAGGTTTCAGGCACGCACATGCACACACACACACACACATGCACACACACACACACACACACACACACACACACTTTGTGGTACATTTCTGTATGTATTTGTCTCTCTCACTATTGTAAGTAGGCCTTCTTGCCCAGCATTGCTCATTTGCAGTGCATATACTCTTACCCAGGATGGATGCGAAACGGCAATGATTGATATCCTACACATGATGTAACCTATTTTCATCTCCAGGCGGATGCATATGCAGTCTCCCACGTTTACTCAAAGATCTCAAATCCTCTGGCAGCCAGTCACTGTGCTGCAGACTACCACGCAGTCCCACGGCATTTAAGACACCAGTTCCACCAGTGCACAATACAATAGCTATTATGCCCATATGTGAGTCACTTGTACACACACACACACACACACACACACACACACACACACACACACACACACACACTTGTAGACAATTATATAGACAGACAAATGTGGGATGTTCCGCTTGATAGACAGACGTCTAAGACTGTATGCTAATGGATTTCAGTGACAGCCGTGATTATGAGGGCTTGACTCTGGAGGTGGGCTAAAGAAAGCTGGATCATCCCTCAGGTCCTGGCTTGTGTTCTATGAGGAGGGCTCACAGGCCAGTGGTCAAACCTCCTTATTAGCGTGGGGCGTTGAGGTCTGTTCCTCAGAAGCGTGTGTGTTGAGCTCAAACCTGGATGCCCCAGCTGGACTCAGCGAGCTGAGCGTGATGAGAGTGATCGGAGGCTCTGATGTTGGCGGAGCATTGGAGAAACATCCGGGCGCAGCCGGGGCATCAGACAGACACGACACCACCATGCCGCTTCAAACAAAATGAGCATGTAAAACCTGAGTTCAAATGCAAAAAGTACACACACACACATGCTCACACAGAGTCCACATGATGTGTTTGGTGTTTAGAAAGGGGGTTGAATATGAAGGTTTAAGGTTATGACCAAGGGTGTGGGGGGGGGGGGGGGGGGGCTATAAACGTAACTCGCACTTAGACAAACACATACACAACTTCATCTAGAAAAATATGATGACTCAAAAAAATAATGCACACACATTTAAAAACTCATTCAAAATCTCATAAAAACACACATATGTGCACATGCGCGCACACGCACACACACACACACACACACACACACACACACACACACAATTCCTAGGGAGTACACACATTTACTTTCCCCCTTGATGCAGTGAAGTCTGCTTCGACAGAGAGGCTACCCGTTCTGAATGCTGATAGGAACCAGCAACACACCAGCAACACCAATCCACAAACCACTGTCATACGCACGCACGCAGGCACGCACGCACACACACACACACACACTCCCAAAAACACAGTTACACAGGTATGGACAATCTTGTGCATATATGCCAAGTCATCTGCATGCACAACTACAGTTCCTCTACAAAAGGAAACTGAAGGCTATTCCCACAGGGTTATGTGGCTGTTTATGGTGTATAGTCAGTCATTCCCAAAAGCTGTATGTCAACAAGCTGATACACCATAGCCAAACACACACACATTGAAATAATCAAGGGGCATCAAGATTAATAAAACAGGTAGGTGTTTAAGCAGTGTCAGTCCAGGTAAAACCTCGATGTGCCCTGCCTGAAAAACTCAACAGTTTCTACTGACGACACATCTATGTCGCATGTGCATAAACTGGTCCATGGGTTACATATGAAGACGCCACGACGTTAAGTGCGTGTTCGCATCGACCGGGACTCACAAGGAGTGAACCACCCTTCCCCTCGGTAGACCCACGGACGGAGGGCTGATTTTGCTGCATCAGGACTCCGTCAGCCATTCGCCGAAAACAAAGCTATGGCTGGTCAACGCGGGGGCAGGTCCACGCGCCCCTGCCGCTCCCGCTGCCGCAGGACATAAACGCTTTGGGTTTTTCCGTCCGAGAAAACAAGACTTTGAAACTCCGCTGCAGCAACATGCATGTAAAACGGCGAGCCGCCCCGTCCTGAATGCGAGAGTCAAGTACCGCAGTCTATACATACACCAGTACTAGTAGTGCCCCACTCTGATAGACCCGTCCCCACACGCTGAGAATCATCCACACCCATACCATAGCCTACTCAGCCTTAATGTCAAAAACATGTAAAGTTCCTTACCGGCAGCTTTATCTTTGTTCTCCATCTCCCTCTGTGCGGATGTTGGTTAGGGGGTGGATGCTGGAACGCTACCTTCGGGTTGTACGTGCCTAGTTCGGTCGGGATGGAATGTGATTCTTCCTTCCCCGACTGGATTCCAGTTGCCTGGTTTGCCTGAGCTGTAACCAACGCGCGCGACTCGTGAGAACAGCGGTTAATCAATCCTTGTGGCTGTCAGAGAGTGAACGTGGTGGGCGGGTGATGCGCGGTCGGTGATAGTACGGAGTTGTGTCCGAACGGAAAAAATTGGGCGTTTTTTGTGTCTGTGATTCGGCCCGGGATCGTGCATTACCTGTGTCCGCGCGCCGCGATCGGGAGCTGTCCTCTCGCGCCGTGGTGCTGCAGCTCAGCTCCTATCAAACACAGAAGTGACGTCACGGCCCAGGATCTTGTTTAAGGTGACATCTGAGAAAAAGTGGATCCCTGAGTCGCCCATCCCCATGAGGTTGATCTAAGCCTCCTGAGCTAAGCATTATCTCCTCCACGCAGAGGTCAGCGAACGACATTTCGTCTATTTTATGAAAGTAGCCCCAAGGTGAGATGAGTTGCGAGAGAGTGCTCAATGCCACCAGTAAAGTTAGAGTTTGTTGATTTGATAGCCTAACAGTAGCCTAACAGTGATTTGTGTTAAATGAATTTCAACAGATGTGTAGCCAAATTAACTTTTAACATGCATCAGTTAACCACAATATCTCTTTTAGCCTACAATTGTCACAAAGCCTTCACCAGTAACACAACTGAAAAAAATGATTTATAATTCCTCAGGAGAGAGAAAAAGTACAAAACAAAGTCAGTTTCTCGTGTTGGGAAAGAAATGCACTGTTAACTATGTCCTGTGTCAGATAAACCTCTCAGTGTTAGTTATTACTGTAATGCAGGTGTGGGTTGCCCAGGGGAACTTTCCCTATTTAAAAAGGGGTACCCATTTGGTTTCTATGGTAACAAGGTTACAGGTTGCCTCTGATATGATAACAGGATGTGGGTGTCAGTTACCATAGCAACATCACTTTTTTGGTGTAGTGGCTGCAACTTTGAGACGATCCACACTCTTCAGGTATGTCAGGAGCAAAGATGGCTGCAGTCGACAGTGAAATGGAGAAGTAGGCCTGCCAGAAGTGATGAGACACTGCTTCAAGCACTTCCTTTAGTGGCCTTGCCCAAGTAGGTTAATTGATTTCCAATTAATGGCACATCCTGTGGACAACACTCGGAGGATTACCGCTCTCCTCATGTCTTGGGATCCTCCTATGACCTTCAGACAGTGCAAAATATTAAAGCATGATGCAACTCTAAAGCTCATATGCAATTCTTCATGCACTAGACACAAAACTGTTGAGGCATAGGCTAATAATATTACTACAATGTTATACATATTGGTATTTTCAAAGGGTTATATCACTTTTGACACATATGACACATATGACATTTTCATAGGGTAATAATTCAGGGTAATTTAAAACACAGGCACACAAACAGAACTGATTTTGTGTTTGCATAAACATCAAACAGTCTATTTTGAAACGAAATGCTGCATAGTGCAGGAAGTGCACTTTTTGGGGTTGATGTTGAATGTGAATTTTTTTTTGTGTATTATCAGGTTAAAGCTCCCATGAGACCACACAGACAATGCCCCCCTCCGCACACAAACACAGGCACACACACACGCACGCGCACACACACACATGCGCACACACACACACACAATCCCTGCGCTCAGATGGGCGGAGTGGGCCGCAGGTGTGCTGACAGGTGCTGAGACGCCAGGAAGCAAAAATATCTTGGCGCAAAAGGCAAGGTGCTGAGTTTGAATGTGTGTGTGCGTATGCAGACAACAACAAAATGGATTATCCCAAATAAATCTTAAGCTGGGCTTGCAGAATCTATTTAGTAAATATGCAGACACCATGGAGAAATATCAGCTCTAAAACCTGCCACTGAAGTATCTCCAGACTGCCAGAGTAGGAGCACTTCAGCACCTGCGTCATCAGAACTGCACTCCACTGAGTGCCGTCAGCTGCAAGATGTTTCCATCCGTGCACTGGTCTTCCTGGAGGTCAGAGCACGTCATGTGATTTAAGTGAAGCGCTATTTTCTCCTCTTTTTCCATATTCAGCCTCCCTTTATTGCCTCGTTTATCTGTGGCGACTTATTTACCCAGGGACTTTCTTGCTTGCTTCGCCCAGTCTGTAGCGATACAAATCAATAAGTTTGACTGACACACTATAAGTGGCGGGCTGGCAAGGGTCTTGGTAGGGGGGCTCCTAGCCATAATTCTCTCACTTTCACTTCTCATTGCCCTGGGAAGGCTTCCAGCACCTATGGGCTGCACAGTCATTTAGTTCGGTCCAATCGGGCCGGGCTCCAATCGGGCTCGCTGCTCTCAACCAATCAGGACTCTACCACCTCCGGTCATCCCACCATGTCAGTTATCAGTCATGCTGGCTGTCAACTATTGGCAGAAGTCCAAGACACAGGGGGCACGGAAGGAGAAAGCAGCTCTCTGCTCAGACCTCGGTGCAAACTTCTCTGCTATGCACACCACTGTGCATTTAACCTATGGACCAGCAGCAACATCTTCCATTACAGAGAGCCAAAATGGTCCCCTCACATTAAAAAGGCACGTTTTTATAACCATTTCCGTCTTTAACCGTGGGAGGCCAAGGACACATTACACGGCAGCCATCTTTGAAATTCCACAGTATCCTTTCACAAAACTTATTATAAGTACATGTCTCCTTATTATTCATCCTAATTTATGACATTACTTAAAAAAACAAGAATAGCAATGAGAAGAAGAATAAAAGTGACCCTAAGTGAGGGCTGCAGGGTCTTCTTTTACTTTATTCATCACACACTCATTTTGCATGTTTGTCTGCCTTACAGCTGACAACAGTCTCTGCAATTGAACATTCTCACATGAGTTCTTCTGTGATGCATTATCGATATATTAGCAACTCTTGTCATTAAAGACCATCTTTCAAAACTCACACAATTAGATTTGGTACATAGTGATATAGTTACAAGTCTCCAAATGGATTCCTTTCGGATTAAACAGTTGACTGGTGTCTTGTCTGAAATCTAAACCTTTTAACTCACGGGATCAACCCTCAAACAAACGATTGGTCCAGGGTGATGCTGTAAGGCAGTGTGATTGGTCCCTGCTGATTCGGTGGGTTTTGCATTTGGTCAGTTCCAATTGGTCTGCCTTCTCCAGGTTGATGCGACACAATTGGCTTGTACCGATTTTAAAGTCCTTTGATTGGCTGATACTCAAGATAATATGGCCTCATGGGGGTCTTGTACGCCATGAAGCAGTATCCATTTTATGGAACAAAATATGACAATTTACAGGACTATTTACACAGTAGCAATGCACATTCAAATGAACAAATTGTTTGCATAAGAGTAAATTATAAAAATGTTTCTTTAAAAAAAAGGTAAAATAGCAGCAAACACAGAAAATAAGACTCTAAAACAGTAGTAGTTCCACAAATGGAGACATAGGATAAGGAGCTTGAAAGGGATATGACTGCGCCAGTGATATTGGTGCAGTTCTTAAATAGATTATAGTGTTGCATTGAAGATCATGTGAGTTTGTTGGTGTGAGTCGTGTATGTCTGCAAGTGTGTGTGTGCGCGTGTGTGTTTCTGTGTATAGAACATATTGTGTGTGCAAATCAAAAGTCATATCCAAACAACACCAGTGTCTCAATGCGTGTTGAAACTAATTGCACTTAAGTATGCAGATATGAGTCTTTTAGCGTCCATCTCGCAGAGTTTTGGCATATTCCATTTGAAATTGCAGAACTGATAACTTCACACATGAAAGATATGAAATGACTATACAGATGAGCTTTAGCTAGCCTTAATGTGAATATATGATGAAGTTTACATTTCTTTAACAGCTCTAAACTCGTGACACATGATCTCTAATTGTCGGTGATCGCTGAATAATTAAATGGAGCAGGAAAATTAAAAAATGGCGCCTAGGCTAAGACCTGCTCTTAGACCTCAACTGTGCAAAAAAACCTAAAACCACAATCCACAAGAGTCCTGTTTCATTTACATTTATCCCACATAGCCAAAGCACCAAATAATAAAAAACACTGCTACCTCTTGAAAAATCAGGACAATCTTCCTTTACCTTTCTCTCTCTCCCTCTCCCTCTCTCCCTTTCTCTTTCTCTTTCTCTTTCTCTCTCTCTCTCTCTCCCTCTCTCAGAGGTCAGGCATCTCAAAGCCCTGTATTCTCAGTCCCAGAACAGTATGGGGGGACCTAGGGACATAAAACTAACACATTTTTCCCTTCTGGTACAGTCCTCTCCATCTGATCGACTGTGTTACAGGAAGGAAGATACAAAACTTTTGCTTTTCGTGAGTGTGTGTGTGCATCAGAGAGAGAGAGAAAGAGAGAAAGAAAGAGAGTGAGAGCAAGCATGCCGCCCCCAATTTCCCCTCAGAAGAATTTGTCATCGATGCGGAAGTGGGGCCGAGTGACATCGTCCGGGTTGATGAAGACTGAGATGGACTTGCCGGGGTTCTCAGTCACCAGCTGCTGCAGCTTCTTGGCCAGGCGGTCGTCCGGCTGCTGCTCGCCGCTGGCGTCCGACTGCGGTGACGGTAGCCCCGATGTGCTGCCACGCCACTGCAGCTCCAGCGTCAGCCGGTTGGCCGCCTTGGCGTGCTCGATGGCCGTGCGCAGGTGCTCGACCGGGTCCGACCGCACGGACGAGAGCTTGCGCGCGTGCAGCATGGCCGTGTCGTCCGACAGGTGCTCAAGCATGTTGCACTGCGGGATGAAGTAGTTGGGACACATCTTGTTGATCAGGCAGTGCTGCAGGTCATCGATGAGGCCCAGCAGGAAGTGGGCGGCAAAGTCCTCCTGGCCCAGGTAGGCCGAGGGCAGCCGGTCGCAGGACCACAGCATGAGGCTGCGGAGGTGGTAGGGGCTGACGGCCTTGGGGCGCGACAGCAGCTTGATGATGAGGGCCTTGCACGCCTGGTAGGCCTGCATGAGGCTGCCGGAGATGCACTTCTTCAACTGGACCTCGCTGCGGGCGAACGACAAGCGCCACTCGTTCTCCCGACAGCCCTTGGCCGAGCAGGAGGGCACCAGGTAGAAGCCGCTGATCACCTCCTCCTCCGTGATCTTGCCGTCCCAGAAGTGGTTCTCCATCAGCCAGCTCTGGGCCACTGCCGGCCAGCCCTTGAACGAGACGACGGGCACAATGTCGTAGAGCATGCGGCTGCTGCCCACGCCCAGGATGACGGAGATGACCGTGCCGTTCTTCTCCACCTTCTCCACGCGCGGCATCCCGCGCTGCGGCTTCTTCTGGATCTCGGCCAGCACCACGCTGACCGACTCGTGGAACCAGTCGGCCACCAGTGTCGGGGAGAAGAAGTAGTTGGTGGCGCCGCTCAGGTGGTCCACCACCGTGCAGCAGTCCTTCCACTTGCTGATGGTGCCATCGTCGAACAGGCGCAGGCTCAGCCACGAGTGGCACAGCGCTGAGTGGCGCATGTCCAGCGTGACTGGCTGGTTGCGGTCGTGCAGCTTCAGCGCAGGCACCAGCAGGGTGAAGTCCATGTCGTAGTCAGTGCCACGCGCATACACGCTTAGCTCGTCCAGGTCCATGTCCACCACGCCCTCCCGCACACCGCCAGACAACAGCAGGTACTCATTAGCGACAGGTAGCTTCTGGTCCAGCTTCTGCACCATACCTGAGAGAGGCAGAGGAGACATTCTTTAAGAATTAAGTTCCCTCTCTCCATTTGGTGCACAGCACTAACGGTAGCACAAACAAAGCATGGTTATTATATGACATGTTTAACTCATTTATCAAAGATCTTCAGAATTTTAGAATGTCCATTAGATAGATAGATACTTTATTGATCCCCAAGGGGAAATTTAAGTTTCAAATTAATTTTAAAATGTTCACAAACGACACCAATCTCATCTAATCTTTTCCATATGCAACCAAAAAAAACAATATGTGAATGTATTACAGTGCACACTGACAACCTTGTTTAGCCACTAGGGGGGAGTCACACCCTATGATGATCTCACCCCTCTCTGCTAGGGGTGCAATCCCCAAATGCTTTGTGATGTACCACAGCCATTGTTCAGTTGGTGGATCTCTCTCTCTCTCTCTCTCTCTCTCTCTCTCTCTCTCTCTCTCTCTCTCTCTCTCTCTCTCTCTCTCTCTCTCTCCTCCCTCCCTCCCTCCCTCCCTCCCTCCCTCCCTCTCCCTCTCTCTCTCCCTCTCTCTCTCTCTCTCCACAGTATATTATGTAAAATGAATGTGCTATTACAATGTTGTTTTTTGACCTTAACATAACGTTTCCAAAATCCTTTTGAAGGCACCTAACCTCATAACATGATGAAAGGCCCTTCTGCCATTGTCTGAGCTGCTATGCTACAGGAATTCAGGGATCTTTTTCTACAGACTCTGCTGTCAGTGCAATCCTTCTATAGAAAAAAAATCATGGTTCAATCATTTTTTTTATGTAATGAGACCTTTTATGTATGGTTTTTACTGTTTTCCAACTGTCCCTAAGCCAGACTTTGGATGTTCAACCTCCATTAATTCTAAATTAAATATTGAATTAATGTAGAATTCAAGTCCAAATGATAAAACACTGTCTATTTAAATCATATATATTGCCATATTTGTTCACATTTTCTTATATTTTTCATAAGATGAAGCCCTGTCCCTTGGGTTCACTGTCATTTCCGCCACACTGTAAAAAATAGAATCCTGGTATCATTGTTTTAGGTTTGTATACCTAGTAACCATAGCAATAGCTACTCCACAGGGGGTTACATGGATGGGCCTATGGGATGGACAAAGGGTGACTTCCAAAGGGGGTAATACAAGGAAGAAAGATCCAGGTAAAGATGAGTAGAAAAGAGAGTATTTATTGGGCATCATTTCCAAACTACTCATATTTGATGTGGATGTAAAAGCAGTTGGAAAAGTTCAAGGCCATATTTTGTATTTTTGTATATCTAATGTTAACTCTAACAACTTGCATCAAAAGGCTAAGTTATCATCAGATTTTAGAAGAAAAAGGGTCAAATGTAATTTCCGCCAGTCATTTCCACCTCTTTTTTCATGGTGGTGCTGGAAATGAAATGGTGACAAGTTGTGGTGGAAATGATATTGCCCACACTAAAACGCAGTTTATTTGCTTCATAGTATTAAAGAATATAGTATAAAAAAATCATAATTACATAACATATTGTAGGGACGCTTTTAAATCTTAAATTTGTCTATTTATGTCATTATGTCATCTCCACCACATTTGTCTTTTCCGCCACAAACTCTCATTCCCATCATATAACCTAATGTCTACAAAGCTGTGAGAAGAATCCAATGGCTTTAAAAAACCCTACGGCATTATACCATAGCCATAGTAAGCTGCCATCAACTGTAAATGAGAGACTTTGATTATGGAGCCACAGGCTCAACCAATTATAAAACAAAGTTCTGTAAACCCAGCCACATATTACAGCACAACCTGTAATCAGTGCTTGTGATTACACAAGTCTGAGTGGGCCTGGCCCGGCAGCTTTTTGCTAAAAACAAACCAACCAACACGCCCAACCCATGAGTGGGAGGTAAAAGTAAAATCAACGACTCCTTGGGAACAAGTTACTCGCTAATGTTCTCTGTTCTCTCCCTTTCTAGGACTCTGACACACTCTCACACACACACACACACACACACACACACACACAAAATGGCCAATAAGTAACTAAATGCCCTTGGCTCAGTATGATCAGACCCATGACTTGGAACTCAAAGTGCCCCAGCACAGACAGAGAAGAAGAATGACTAAGGCAAACTGAGGCTGCCATAACGACTGCCCATACATGTGTTCATATGGCCATGAGGCAGAGGCTACATAGACATTATTCCGTTTTCGTTTTAAAAGGCGTTTTAAGAGAGGGAGAGTGTGTGAGTGTGTGTGTGCACATGTGCGCATGCATGTGTGTGTGCATTCGAAACTAAATGCATTTGGCCTTGAATGATGATGATTGTACATAAAGCTATAGAAAGAAAGTGTGAGTGTATCATGTCTGTATCTCTGAGCATGAATACATAAAAAAATACAGAGAAAATTATAGGAAATACCTTGTGCTTGTATACACAAGAGACACAAGAGTGTGTGTGTGTGCCAGTGTATGTGCATGTCTTCAAGAGTGTCTGATCATGTGAGTCAGCACGGGAGTGTGCTTATGTCGAGTGGGTCATAGAAAAAGCGACAGACCGAGAGAGATATGCATGCGGGGCCTTCAGGCAGTTTCCTGAGTTCATGTGGCAGGACTGCTCCTCTCTGCTCCACTTGTTTTTCCTGCTCACTGAACTCAGGATGTCTCTGTTCCCGCTCAGATGCAGTCACCATGCCAAGAGACAGTCCAGCCGGAGTTTCCCCAACACTGTCAGAATGCATTTAGGTGCGCAATTCTAAACTCCAGCAACTTATTATGCACCCTGTAGTTTCTTTTAACAAACGATTGCCAATGGGGTTGTGATGGTCCCTTGGTCATTTGTTATTGCTTGTTATGAAGGGTTATGAAGAATGATTCAATTCATGAATTTTGGTGGAATGGTGTAGTTTGAACCTATTACTTTCTTAAGACAACATATAGGCCATTCGGCTTTGTTCTATTCCCCTTTTGTTTACAAAGTGATATGGAATCGTTTTGACTGTCTTATTTTACAATCAAGTTTAACTGTTGTAAAAAGTGTTATTGGTGGGGATAAAATCAGAGCCAAATTGCTATGCTTCTTGTTTGTAATTGAGGAAGGAATTGGGAGTCTCCTGGTCATGAACCCTTCAAAACAAATAAGGACTACACATATTTACACATTAATTGTCCCCGGCAATTTGAGTTTAAAATATCTCAACAATTTGTTTGTGTTGCTGGCGAGCTACACTTGGCTAGCTGAAAAGCTGCTAACATTCTACAGCAGCAAGCAGCTAGCCACCAAGTTATTCTGCTAGAGCTACTACCAGTCACAACAATGAACAACCCTATAGTAGTAGGCTAAATGAAGGCAAAACCCAGACGTGCAAATACACATTTGATTATTCGGATATTTCGAATGCAATTAAACTGATCCGAAGGTGCACAGTTACATTTGCTCGCTACTACTCACCGAGCATGGAGAAAATGAAGTCCTTGGCCGTGTGGATCTCCAGTGCTCTCTGGTCGTCATATTCCCTCTGGTCATGTTTACTAAATTCATGGATCAACCGATTCAGTTCTTCAATTCTCGCCCCCGATCTGAAGTCGAGCTCTGGGTATCCAGGGATACTTTTATTCATGTTTGTAGAACCGGGAGTCGCAGTGGGGCTGTTCCCCAGGCTACTCACGGACCCAGCCCGGCTGGAGAGCGCAGGTGCCGCCATGTTCGCCAGGAATAACAGAATGTTGTAAACGCAAACGTTCTACGTACTACCTCCCTACCCCCAGGTTGCCTTGCATTGGGCGGAAGCTCCGCTCGTGACTTCAACTTAATGATATCTCCGATCTATCCTGTATGACAATCTTCTCCTTTCGCCTTTGCTTATTATCTAATGGTTTTAACGAGTATCCTGAGATTAATTCGGCTAATACGACTTGACGTCGTTGGCATAGCGATGGCCATGGTTTTGAAAATGATGAAATCAGAAATCACTGGTCCATGGTGCTGATGCTGCAAGCGGTAACATCGCCTGAGCAACTGCAATCTGATAGGCTTGCTTGAGCTTGGAGGATTGTTACTAGCTTGTTATGAGAATGAAGTTACTGCATCCAAACATATATATTGTGATTCATGTGTTTTTGGCTTGGCTACTTTTGTTTTTCTAGAGGTATCCAACTAATTCTAGCCTATAAACATGAATAACTTAGCCTATAATTCAAGTGAGTGGAACCTATCATTCCCCAAAATTAGAAGCAAGTGCTTTGTTTTTTTGTTTGTTTGTTTGTTTGTTTACACACCTATATTATTTTACAACAAAATAACTTATAGTAGGCCTAGTCTAGGCTAACTTGGACCCTTAAATTGAGTTGCTTCTCGTGCACTGCAGCACTCATGGGGATACATTCCAGAGTTCATCCAGCTTCAAAGATAAATCAAATTGGCTACAGGAAATTCCAAGCAGTTGGAAAAAAAGACAGAGGGACTCCAGTGAAACAGACAGCTATGGGCAAATAGTCAACATTGGACACACTGTGATCAGTATATGTTGCTGCTGGGTTCAAAAGTTTTTTTAATGCCTGTTTTTGTTGCTGTTGTTTTATATTGTTTGTTTTTTTTTGTTTTTGTTTTTTGTAATGCAAAACAGTTTGCTTGACAACTTCAGAATGGTACATCCTACCCTACAACTTCAGCAGGCTACTTTAAACAGACCAACTTAATAAAAAAAAGTTAATACGTAGGCATAATAATGTGTTTATAAACAATTATGCACATTGATTAACTGACCATATAAAGTAACGACACACATCCTATCTGATGATCCTGCAAATTGAAGGAAAAGATAAAAACGCAGAATATTACTGCCGCTAGAGGGCATCGTCAATTTTTCTCTTTGCATTAACGACTAACATGACATCATGGGACCCGGTAGAGAATGGCAAGCCAGGCGGAGTTGCTGGGGTCACGTAGAACATGGCGTGGAGGGGATGTGTATTAAAATGGGCTAGAGAGGACATAATTAACACTGCCACACGGAGTAACAGGTAAAATGTTTTCACTTGCGTACAACAAGGTTGGTGCAGACCTTGAGTTGTGGTCTATTAGATAGCTAACGTTAGTTAATAATAACATGGGTAGCTACATTGTGTCATCCTGTCCCTCGGCTTATGACAGCAGTACATTTGTCACCTAACTTAAGTGAACTGTAAAGTTACGCTTTCGAATCGAATATATGTTATGACTTTGTAAGCCTAGAGATTAAACACGGTGATCTATACGGTTAACGTCATGAGACAGTGTTGTCAATCACAGTTACGAAAGCTAGCTAGTTAGCAAGTAGCTGGTCTTTTGAGGTAACCGGCTAGTTAGCCAGGACATATCCGTTTACTTTCTTGCAGTGAAGAAGTCTGCACTTATGTGGCATGGTTAGGTATTGGTCACGATAAGCGAATAATGCATTCTGTTGTCATTAAGATACTGTATACAGTATATGAGCTGTTGAGGTATTGCAAACCTCTCGTGTTTCATTTGTGTTGTGCTGAATGCATTAGAAATGTTTTGAACCAAGGTAGTAAGACTCTAAACACATCTGACTTCAAAGAGAAACAGCTGTCTTAGAAGCCCCACTTACTGCAGTAGACTCCAACGTTAGAGGCGTTTAACAAGTTTTGTTGATTCACCCACCGAGCTGTCAGTGGATGCACTTCATTGATCAATAATCAGGTGTAATAGACCTGCAGGGAGAGAGGAAGGAAAGAGCGAATGAGGGAACACATCCAGCTCACGGATGGAGAAAGATTGAGAAACTTACTACACACACACACACACACACACTTAACCTGTATTGTGTTGTGTGTGCAGATTCACCCTCTACACACAGCAGCGATGTGGCTTCCGGAAAACAGCAAAGAAGGTGGAACCGAAGAAGGGCTCTGTGGAGGAGGCAGGCCAGCCACACGTAGAGTTGGCTGAGAGAGAACTGACCCAAAGGAAGAGTGTACCCTCTCCCACGCCCCCTACCCCACAAATGCCCCCTCGGGCCTTTGGTCGCCTCGTCAAGCCATTGGTGTTCACCATAGGGGTAGGTTGTCTTGGCACTCAACATTCATGCTAGGGAGCACCTCAGGGCTTAGAATGTTATTATATATTATGACCTGGAGAGAAGAAATACTCTTTTCTGATTGGCTTGTGGGGTGGCTATTAATTCTGAATAACGGGACACCTATGAAGTAGATCTGGTAAAAAAAAGTTTAATCACCGTTCCATATCAATGCTTATGAATGGTAACTATAACAACCATAGTAGGACGACGGTTGTGGCTGGAAGAAGGCTTTGCAACAATGGAATCAACTGTAAACAAGCTAACTGTCCATGTTATCGCTGTTATAGGGCCAAAGAAAGAGGCCTTCGAGGTGTCCTGTTATACGGAATTAATGGACTCGGGCGGAGGCAAGTCGGGGAGTTCTTTGCCCCTCGCCCTCGTCCATTAATTCCGTATAACAGGACACCTCGACGGCCGTTATCCCTTACTTATTTATTGTGTGTGTGTGTGAGAGTTATTGTGGGGGAGTATTGAGAGTCTAAACAGATGATCACCAAGAGATGTGTTGGTATACAAATGATGTGAACACTGTTTATTGATCTGTACTGTGAAGATTACAAAGTGGCTTGTTGTTATGTAATGCAACCTTGCAAAGATTGTTGTTGTGTGGGATGGTTATGCTTGCACTATGGCTTTGCTTGAGCACTGTCTGTCTCATATTACACAGATACAGACAGGGACAGCATTCACAGGAGAGTATTTGATTTTGAACTAACATGTTAAGTAGAAATCACGTTAAGTCAGAGATCATTGTAAGCAAGGTCATGTTGAAATACAACAGGGCAGGTTTGTGTGGTGTTGCACAGATACAGATGTGGCCAGCATGAACAAGCATGTTTTAATGTAATCATCTACTAATGGTACAGAGCTGATCATTGTTGCATCAACAGTGTTGTTATTCATATCCAGTGATATTTTGCACACATGCTTATTTACAAGGTGTTTGGAGGACAGAGTTGGGACTAACTCCATATCAGTTTACAGGCTGCTCTTTCGGCTCTGCAGCCATTTGGCAGTATGAGTCCCTCAAGTCTCGCGTGCAGAGCTACTTTGACGAAGTGCGCACTGATTGGCTGGAGAAGATCCGGCCGCAGAAGCAGGGCGACATCCGTAAACAGGTACATACGAAGTCCAAGGGTCAGAGTTCATCAAGGTTTTGGTGTTGAACTTTATTGTCTGTCATGATTTAATTAGGCATTTCATTTTGCGTTCTGTGTTTTTGTGCGTAAACCTTTCAGTCGTATTTGAAAAAACATTAAAGATATGCTTGATACTGTGGTAATGACGGATCATAAAGTGTACATCTGGCCATGGCGAGAGTATGCTGGAAAGCAGAAGTATCAAGGCCTCACTGGTGTTTCTCTGTCTAGATAAATCAATGGTGGAACGGCTTGAGTGAAGGACAACGCACTGTCACAGGTACGCCTACTTTATTCTTCCATGCGCTCATGTCAACATCAGCTTTTTGTAAAAACTACACACGGTAGTCACAACTATATAAACAGTTGTCAAATATTCAATGTATATCTCCATTATTGCATGGCTTTGTTAATGCACAGTCTCAGATTTTGTTCCAACCTTGTCAGTATCATAAATGAGTCCCAAAACCAAGGCCTGTAAAATGTAAAATTTCTGGTCACATCCTATGTCTTTATGTTTTTTCAGCCCTTGATATTACTTTAGTTTTACAGCCTGAAAACATTATCTGGGTACAAACATGTAATGGTTCTGTTTTAATGTGAATGTGTTTGTGTTTGGGCAGGCTAAGAATATTGAAATATATGAAAAAAATCAAGGGAAACATGTATGAACAATGGAATTTAACAAAATGGTTTTACAGTCTTAATTTTGCGACCTAAACATTATGTTAACAAACTTTGAGCAAAACCTGAGATTGAGCGGCAACCATTTTCCTGTCTGATTCTGTCTGACGGAATGATAACACCTGGGTAAGGGCTGTGAGTTTGACATACTTTCTGCGGTTCCTCTTGCTCAGGTATAATAGCAGTGAATGCACTTGTGTTCTGCTGCTGGAGAGTCCCGGCCCTTCAGCGCTCCATGATGACCTACTTCACGTCCAACCCCGCCTCCAGTGAGTGCCATCCCTCGCCTCCTCTCACAGTGATTATGTGAAGCAATGGGCCCTGTCTCGGGACATTTCTCAAAAGAGGAAAAAAAAACCTCCAACGTCTTTGGCCCTCTCTACAGTTTAGGAACGGAGGACCACAGGGTGTCCATTTTATTTTATGTAAGACAAACTTAATGAGGACTTTCTTCAGGGAGGGTGGATTCACTGTGTGAACGGTTATATATGATGTCTCAAAGACTCATTTCTTCACATTGACCTGGTTTTGGAGAGATAAAGCTAACACAAAGTTTTGACTTTGTATAGATATGTGTTCACAAAATGACTGCTCTGTTTTCAATTAGGTCATGTATTTTACAGCAAAGCAAGAGAAGTTTGTTGAGTCTGGAAAGTCATCAAAAAGATTTGGAAGTTTTATGATTTAACATATTTAGTAACAACCACAGCTTTTGCAGCCTTAATATTTCAGACCTAGCATCTATGTCTGAATAAATGTGATTGAGGCTAATAAAGCCCTGTACCTGTCAGTATGCCTTTAAATGAACTATTGTATGCATGAAATTGAACTGTGTGTGTGTGTGTGTGTGTCTTTTTCTATCTCCCCCACCTCACTCAGAGGCTGTGTGCCTTCCCATGGTGCTGTCCACCTTCAGTCACTATTCTCTGTTCCACATGGCCGCCAACATGTACGTCCTCTGGAGCTTCTCCTCCAGCATCGTCTCCATGCTGGGCAAGGAACAGTTCATGGCTGTCTACCTGTCTGCAGGTGCGTGTGTGTGCGTGCGCGCGTGCATGCTTACATGCCCATACACAATGTGTATTAAATAAATTCAATATGTATTTCCAAAAAGAGGAAGTGTGTGTGTATCAGAACATTGCATTGTTGTCTAAACATTTGTAAACCTTTGTATTTCTCACCAGGGGCCATCTCCACATTTGGTAGCTATTTAGCTAAGACAGCCACTGGTCGCCTGGGCCCTTCTCTTGGAGCGGTAAGCGTTTGTCTTGTCACAGAATGTATAGCAATGGTTAAACAGATCTGCAATCTATTCAGTGACATTTAAAATACTCGTGATGGTTTACTATATTAGGGTTCCCACGGGTCATGGAATTTCTGGAATATCATGGAATTTTTGAAAGTCTATTATTCTAGACATGGAAAGTCAGGGAATTGTATACTTTTTGGGTCAAAGTCATGGAATATCAGGGAATTTTGTTGTAGCAGTTTAACATTTACTTGCCAAAATACATTAATACAAATATATGTCCATGCAGAATTGGTGTATATCTTATTAGCTTTACTGCTTGCTTGAGTAGATGTGGTTAGCCCAACTTCGGTTATTTAATGCCCATTTATTCATCTCCCGCTCTAAAAAAGTAAAGTATGCATGAACGCTACACGGCTGCTCTGAAATCTTTGGTCGGTAAATTGTACCATTCATTATATAGTAGGTCATAGAAATTACAGTTTTTTTTGGTGAGGGAAAAGTCATGGAATTTTACTTTTGACGTAGAGTGGGATCCCTGTATATACTCAAATAGTCAATAGAAGTTAACTGTGGTACAACATTTTTTTTGTATATTCCCATTATGGTTCTCTAGCCTCTTGATGGGGTCCTTTGCTATTTGACCCCCATAAACCCCCCAAATTCTATTTCTATTTTATATACAATATACAGGACCTATAAAAAGTATTTCTCCTTTTACTGCTTTTATAAATGGAATCTTGCTCTATTTCATTTGGCCTTTTTTACAATCATTTACAAAAATCCCCTCTTCTGTGTCAAAGTAAACACAGATTTTTACCAGGTAATGTTAATTAATAAAAAAATATATAATGCAAAATAAACGATTGCATAAATATTCACGCCCCCTCAATGTGACTGACCTAAATCAACAGTGGTGGAGCCAATTGGTGGTTAGTAGTCTCACAATTACTGAAATGGAGATCGCCTGAGTACAGTGAATGTGTATAGTATAGTTATATAAAGACCCCTGTGTCTGGAAAGTCCAGTCACTGGTCAGTCAGTACTTCTGGTTACAATTCCACCATGAAGACAAAAGAACACTCCAAACAACTCAGAGAAATGGTTATTGAAAAGCATAAGTGAGGGGATGGATACAAAAAAATATTCAAGTCACTGAACATCCCCTGAGGTTCAGTAAAATCATCAAGGAATGTAAGGAATATGGGAAATCTTGCAAATCTTAGAGTGGGCCGTCACCACAAACTGAAGAACTTAAGAGGAATACTGCTGGGGGAGGCCACCAAAGCACCTGTGACAACTCTGAAGGAGTTGAAAGCTTCAGCAGCTGAGATGGTAGAAACTGCATACAACAACCATTTCTCAAATTCTTCATCAGTCAAAGCTCTATGAGCGAGTGGCAATGCTCATATTAAATCTCGACTAGAGATCACCCAAAGACACGTGAGAGACTCCAAGGTCAAGTGGGAGAAGGTTCTTTGGTCTGATTAGACCAAATTTTAGTTTTTTGGCTATCAGACTACATGCTATGTTTGGTGGACACCAAACACTGCACATCACCACAAATGCACCATCTCTAATTTGAAGCATGAAGGTGGCAGCATCGTGCTGTGGGGATGGTTCTCGACAGCAGGCCCTGGAAGGCTTGTAAAAGTAATGGTGAAATGAATTCAGCCAAATATATGGAAATCCTGGTGGACAATCTGATTCAGTCTGTAAGAAGATTTACTTTACAAAGCATACAGCGAAAAATACACAGAAATGGTTTAAAGACAACAAGGTAAACGTTCTGGAGTGGCCGAGTCAAAGCCCAGACCTCAATCCTATAAAGAACATCTGTGGCTGGACTTGACAGCGCTTGAGCAGTTTTGCAAGAAAAAGAGAGAAAAATTAGCTTTTTGTAAATTATTGTAAAAAGGCCTAATTAATTTGATCAATACTCAAATTTATATAAAGGCAGCAAAAGGGGAAATATCCAAGACGGGTGAATACTTTTTATAGACACTGTAGTTGTAGCTGAATTTATTTGTACCCTTACAGATTGTTGAAAGAATGCTTAATTTTTTTTATATTGATCACATGCTCTCTTTCCCCTCAACAGTCTGGAGCGATCATGACAGTCCTCGCAGCCGTCTGCACCAAGATGCCGGAGGCCAAACTGGCCATCATCTTCCTGCCCATGTACACGTTCACTGCAGGCAATGTGAGTAGCCTAGTGGGGGCATTGTGTTGCTGTGTGGACGGAATTAAAGTGCACCCATGGATACTATATGTGCTGTACTGTAAATGTCCACTAGTCAGTCAGAAATGACGGAGGTACTACGGTGAATTGAATTTTGAATAGTGGGGGGCAGCAAATGTTGTTTAGCAATGCTGTTTAAAAAATGCTGTTTTAAGTAGATGACTGTGGATACAGTGTTACTCATGCAACTGGACATGCTTTCATACCTTAATGTCCAAATTTTGCCAACCTTTTTTTTAGGCATTGAAAGCGATCGTTGCCATGGATACAGCTGGCTTAGTGCTGGGATGGAAGTTATTTGACCACGCGGCACATTTGGGCGGAGCTCTTTTTGGGATGTGAGTATGCGAAAACCTAGCAATTTGTAGTGTTGGATATATCTTCTCAACTGTGAATAGTCATGTTATTTGATAGGCTGGGGGTGGGTGGGGGGGTTAAATTGAAAGTGATTGTTTAAATTGAAAGTGATGGTGTATGTGTAGGGTGTATTTCATACACAATCTGGCAACCTGGGAAATGTCAGACTAACAGAAAAAAATTATGGATCAGTGATTTTGAAATTAAGTTTGATAGTCATGCAAATTACGGGAGTTTTCCGGGGAAAATAACAAAACGGGAGGGCACCGGGAGATGACCTTGAAATACGGGAGGAACCCGAGATAAACGGGATGTTGGCAGGTGTGGGGGAATAATGTCCTTAATGTAAGATGTGTGTCATTTGCCTCACAAAAGTACAATTAAGTGAGGGTTCAGCAGAACTCTTCCGTATTCTCCTTTCTAGCTGTAACATTGTTTATGCTTACAGTTATTTACATTTCTGTGACCTGTCAAAATGTCTTCCTGCAGCTGGTATGTGTGGTATGGCCATGAGCTGATTTGGAAGAACCGAGAGCCTCTGGTAAAGATCTGGCATGACTTCCGGACAGGGGGTCCAGGAGGAGGAGGAGGAGGAGGAGGAGGAAACGGGTCAATGTAGAGACCTGCAATGCTCCTGGGCTTCCCAGACTTCCATACGGACATACACAGTGCAGAGAGTTGAGGGCAGGAAGAAAAACGCAACTCTGAGACCACCTCTTTGTTTTGTTTGTTTGTTTTGTTTGTTTGTTTTTGTTTTTAACTCTACCCACACGTGTAAAAAAATGTCCCACACTCACAAACATGCCTGTGCGGAGGGCTACCACCCCCTGCTTACATGTTTCATGTTGCCCCCACAAATGCAGTAGATGCATTTCTTTTCTCTTTATAAAAAAGCCCCGAAAACAAAGCCCCATATTGACATACCCGAGCCATCCGACACATTCTCAGACGCAGTAATAGGTGGCACGCACATGTTGTCACATGGCTCAGCCTGAGTCCTCCAGTTGTGTGAGAGAGGAACGGGTAGGGTGAGGGCTGCTGGGTGAAATTGTCATCTCAGCTGCACATTTGCTCCTTACGCTGAATCGGAGGCCAAAAGTTTAAGTGAAAGCCCAACTGTCCCTCTCACTGTGCACTGAAGGGTGGAGTGAAGAGTAACTGGAAGTGGCAGTCTCTCTCTCTGCCCGTCCTCTTTTGAGATCATGACTGTGGTTCCTCAGTGTTAGTTTGACATTTAAAAGAATGACCGTGCCCTCGTATCGACCTCCTGTGATGGAAAAACAAATGGACTAAACGTATACATGTACAGGAATGCAGAGGTTTTGTAGTTTGTGTCTACACAATTATTATTTTTTTTGAACTAAATAAATATTTAAAGCACACAGTTTAATGCTTTGGGTTGTCAGAATTTTCTTATAGCATTACCAACACATGTACATAATCAATATGAAAGAGCTATTTGATTTTTACATTTTATTTCAAATGCATGTTTAGGTGTGGTGTCAATTTGACAGTTTTGTTTTTGTACAACCCCATTGGGAAGGTGTATAAAATGAAACCTCATAAACCCATATTCAGTTGCACAAAGAACATAGTCAATATATCAAATCTTGAAACTGACCAATTTGTCTATTTCATTAAAATTATATGCTTGTTCAGAAGAGTCAGAGTCTCTCAGATGTAAAGATGTTGCAGTATTCATCACTGTTAAAATCTGTGAGGGGAAATAATGCAACGATATAAGAATGATGCTACTCAGTGGGGAATTGCAAAGAATTTGGGGATTTCATCAAGCCTGGAATCACTACTTTGTTTCACTTCCTGAAGAGAGTCTGGGTAGTCTGCATTGGGAAATGTATTGTAACGGGCGTAGACTTTAACTTGGCAAAATCATTGGTCCAGCTTAACAAATGTTGGTCCTTCTGGTCTGGCAGAATCTGTCTGTTAGATCTGCTAGAGCCTTCTGCCATGCCGGCCATTGGGCAGCCATCCTGACCAACCTGGTCTGCCCATTCGAGCCTGTGCCATGTGTAGGAAGGCTCCATAGTAGAAGAGTCCAGGTGCTAAAATGGGCTGACTTGTCATGCTGGGGGCATCAAGGAACATAAAACAGGATTACGAACACCCCAGGCTGATAAACTGTCCTATCCTATGAAATGCTATATTGGGCAAGAGCAGGCCATTTAATTGTCAAAACTCCAGCAACTGGTCTCCGCAATTCCCAAACATTTACAGACTGTTGTTAAAAGAAGAAGTAAGGCAGCCGTGGTAAACAAGCCCCTGTTCCAACTTTTTTGTCCCAACCCTTGCTGTTGCTGGCATCAAATTCAAAATGAAGATATCAATAAACAATACTCTCTTTAAATAATTGATATATTGTCTTTACACTGTTTTCCATTACATATACGGTTTATGTGACTATGCATTAGAGCGTACAGAACAATAGCATTCTTTTTTTATTTACATTTCACACAGCATCCTAACGTTTTGGGAAACAGGGTCGTAGATTAGCTGGTCTTCCTTACAAATAGGCCTATGGAAAATGGAGACCTTAAAGCCATTGCTTCCACCCATGACTTTTAGACTTTGATCCCTTTTAAAGTAAATCATTGATCAGCTTAGTTATCAAGCAAGTTCCTGGCAGTATCACAACAGTTCTCTGTTTTATTACAAGAGTGATACAGGAGGTTTTCTGGCCTAGATCATAAAGTAGTTTTTATTTGAAATTTGAAATGTTGGTCAACACACAATGATTATGATGTAAGGTTTCTCTTGGTTACTCGTGACAGGATATTGTGTTAAAAATGTTGTAAAATGGCTAAAGTCCACCAACAGGCAAGCAGACAATACTCTGTTCCTTCCCTGTTTACTCGTGTGTAATCATAGTTTCAATGGACGTTTCATGTCCATCACCTGTCAACTTCAGTATCCGCCATGAGAAAGCACTGTTGAGAATTTAGATTGATACATTATACAATATACATTTATTATCAATAAAAATATAATAACACAGTACAAAATATAAATGCAAACAATTTAGTTCTCACTCCCAATTTTCATGAATTGAAGTAAAAGGTCTAAGAGGTATTTTGATATTCACAGCTGTTAGGTAAATGGATTAACTTGGAAAAAGTAACGGGCATACAGACTTTAACAACTGTGTGAACAGAATTTGAGAGAAACAAGCCTTTTGTGAAAACAAAACTGTTAAACTGTGAAAACTTTATTTTTGTCCACTACAGATTCTGTAATATATCTTGTGAAAGTGTGAATGGGCACAACTTCATGCCTTGATAATAATAAACTACAAGTATCCGATCTTGCCTCCTCACCTACTGGATAAATATGTAGTTTTAAACATGATTTCTGAAAACCAAGTCCTGTGTGTCTGATGTCATGTTTGCACTCGAGTGTGTGTTGTGCGCTGTGGGCAGCCTGAAAGTGTGTTGGACTTTTGAGAGATCTGGTCATCCCAGAGGGGCCATCGACCCCCAAACCCAATATTGACTCAGGGGCCAGAGGGCCCTGATTCCAGAAGCTTCTCCTCGCACTGGAGCTGTTCTTCTTCTTGCCGCCTCTTAAGAACATATTCATTATCATACGACTAATAGAAGACCTAAAGAACTGAAGAGAATAGGACACTGGAAACCACAAACGTGAGAAAACGGTTTAATAAGGAGTACAGTGATCTCGTCACAGTTGAAGTAAGTGGTGATATGAGTGTATTGCTGTGTGGATTAAGCCTAGCAATTAAGGCTTCCACTGCTGAATGTCTGTTATTATTTCAAAGGTCACAAAAAATGCTAATGTATTTCTGTAAAACAATTTATTTCAGTGTAGTTATAACATTGAAAATCAATTACTAACAAAGGACCTCCCAAAACATCAGAATTAAGCATATATGGGAGTGCTGTCCTCAGCATTTATACATTCAAATGCCGCATACTTAAGGTTGTTGTTATTTAGCATATCTGCCCTGAGGTGTCTCTTGTCCTTTATAATTTATTTATTGAGTATTTTGAGTATTTATTTGAATTTGTTTAGCATTTATTAGTTTGTTGACAAATCAGACAGACAATCCACACGCACGCACACACACACACTGGCCCTAACGCCTCTGTAATATCATACTGATAACAACAACAACACTGATAAACCTGACCTTGAGATACCTGAACCCCTGCCTCCCACCTCCACAGGTGCATCGAGGACCAGGTCGACCCCTGCCGACCCCTGCCACTCCCCATGGCCGTGCTGGTGCTGCAGGTGCTGGGCCTGATGCTGGGCGTGCTGGGCTGGTGCATGGAGTCCAGCTGCACCAGCTCCCATTCCTGGCGCGTGAGCAGCCATGTTGAAGCAGTCATGACCAGCAGCTGGGTCTATGAAGGGCTGTGGATGTCATGTACATCGAACTCTATGGGATCCGTGCAGTGCAGTAAACATAAGACTGTGCTGGGCCTGCCAGGTGTGTGTGTGTGTGTGTGTGTGTGTGTGTGTGTGTGTGTGTGTAATCCACACATGACCTCACATTTCCCCACATCCATGTATGCATAAGCTTTATGTGTACATCAAAACAACTGCCATGCAACTGCTTCAGTGATGCGCGTGATGCGCATAACTGAACATAGCAATGCCAGATTATATCACAATGCCGGATTATATCAGTTAGGTTGCATGATGCTGAATGTCATAACAGAGACTGTGATGGAAGTTACACATGTAGGCCAGAACCTGAGAAATTTCACTGCTGCTCTCCTCCATTATGGTACTTTAGTTGGCCACAAAGATCAGTATAAGTAAGTATAAGTATATATACTTTTTTGATCCCATGAGGGAAATTTGGTCTCTGCATTTAACCCAATCGGTGAATTAGTGAAACACACACAGCACACAGTGTACACACAGTGAGGTGAAGCACACACTAATCCCGGCGCAGTGAGCTGCCTGCTACAACGGCAGCGCTTGGGGAGCAGTGAGGGGTTAGGTGCCTTGCTCAAGGGCACTTCAGCCGCGGCCCACTGGTCGGGGCTCGAACCGGCAACCCTCCAGTTACAAGTCCAGAGTGCTAACCAGTGGGCCACGGCCACTAGATGACAATCAGTGTGTGACAGAGCAACTATCTGACACACTTTATCACGTATATTATTTCGATTTGTAACTGACACAAGGCAAAATGCAAAAGGCAACATGCTCAGGTGCACACAACAAACCTGACTTGACTGCAAAGGTGCCTTAGACATAAACAGCATTGCACAGGCTTCTCACTTCCATAGTACACTTTACAATAATGTTAACCATTAGTACCATCACACAGGTGTGACAGGAATATTGGAAAATTAACATTCTAAAGAATATCTGGGTTCATTGAATTCAACATGGAATTTTAGAACCTTGAATTGTTGCGGAAAAGAATATTTTGTAAGAATGTTCAAAAACTCACACCCTTAGCCTAATGTAAATAGAGCAGGGGACAAGCAAATACAGAACATTAATCTGTAAGGATCAGTTTATTACACATGAAACATAAACACAGGAACAGTACGTTTCTGCTTTCGATGAAACAAAGACACCAGCTCCTCTCTGCACATTTGGTTGGATAGCCTACAAAGACACTCCTAGTATCAATATTGTCGTCATGAGCGCACAAGGAAGGGCTCTGAGTTTAATTGGTTTATGGCCCTAGCATAAAAAGAGTGCAGTTCCCGTTGTAATAGAGAAATGCTTGGTGAGGTAGTAGTGAACAGTAAGTGACAAAACCCAATCAGATAATCTCGCCACCGTGGGATCTGTTTGTCCTCAAGATTCAGGACCAAGTCCTCAAGATTCAGGACCAGACCTGTTTTTTCTTCACCGTCAAATTTTAGAGGACTCCAACAGGAGGACTTTTTTTTATCCAATATTTTGCGTTGGTTGCTTTGGAGGTCAGCCATGTCCACTGGTGTGGAGATTGTAGGCTTCTTCCTCGGCGTCGCGAGCTGGTTACTCACGGGAGCATGCATTACGAATGACTTCTGGAAGGTCTCCTCCTTCTCGGGCAGTGTGATTATCTCCTCGCGCCAGTATCAGAACCTCTGGCATTCCTGTGCCGAGGACAGCACCGGCATCAGCAACTGCAGAGACTTTGAGTCGTTGCTGGCCCTGCCAGGTAAATGTTGCACCTGATCTGACCAAGTGGAGGACCAGGTTAACGCTCATGACTCAGAAAGGCTCTGAGACATTTTCGAATTCAGCTTCACTCATGTACATTCTTGTAATGTAGTATATTAATTGTATTGCTCCATCTACTGCACTGAATTTATATGGTCTTTTCTTACTTTATTTACTCTTTATTTACTTATCATCTCCCCAAAACGTGTGTGTGTGTGTGTTTATGCATTCATGTGGTCATGTTTAAATGAATGGCTCGCATCAAGAAGACATAGGCATTGCTGCCTTTGTGGACATGTTGTGTGTTGTGTTGACTCTGCGTCTTCTTTGTTGCAGACTATGTTCAGGGATGTCGCGCCTTAATGATTATCGCCTTGCTTCTCGGCCTGGCATCCATCATTGTGGCGGTGCTAGGACTGAAGTGTACTAAATTAGGAAACACGTCCCGAGAGGCCAAGGGCAAGATCGCCTTAACAGGAGGCAGTTTATTTATCCTGTCAGGTGAGTCTTATAACACTCTCCACTGGAAACTTCTGCCTAGTTTTTGTCCTCAGTGAGTTCTCATTTCTAAGTCAAAAGCAGTATTTAACAGGTAAAAAATGGTTATTAAATACATGTGGAGAGGTGTTTGTCATCCTGATCTGACCTTTAGTTCTTTTGGGTCAAAACATAATCAACAGAGAATGAACATAAACAAGTGCTGAAGATAATGTGTAATTCCAAGTAATCTATAGAAAAGAAAAACATGCATTTCATCAACAGTCATGCTCCCTGGAAATAAAACTCTGACCTTGATCGTTTATGTGTTTTTTATTATCATCTGACCTTCACAAACCATGTACATCTCTGTCTGCAGTCCCTATTTATAAACATGATTGTTCTCTCTCTCTCTCTCTCTCTCTCTCTCTATCTGTCTTTTGTAGGCTTATGCACTTTATCTGCTGTATCCTGGTATGCTGGACGCATTGTGCAAGAATTTTATGACCCTTTCTACGGAGGCATAAAGTGAGCATTTCTCAGAATACCTGATATACTAGGTCATGAAATAACTGTACCATACAAATGCATATACCATTTTTTTCTCTCTCACACACACACACACACACACACACACACACACACACACACACACACACACACACACACAAAACATACACAAAAACATACACCACACACAAATACATTTTCAGACTTACAGTAGATATGCATTCATTCCTCTGACGGTAGATATGCATTCATGCATTCATTCCTCCATTACCTTCCCTCTCTGTAGATTTGAGCTGGGGGCTGGACTTTACATGGGGTGGGGGGCAGCTGCTCTCGCCATCCTGGGAGGAGGGCTGCTCTGCTGTTCATGTAAGATGGGAACATCAGCGTTGCCACAAGGGTGAGTTATGCCTTCCGGTTAATCTAGCACAAAGAGAAAACCTTTAGCCATCCTGGGTTCTATGTCAGTTATGTGAACATTTATCAGTCTATGAATGCATTTAGAATATGGGACAAAAAACACATATACGTTTCTGGTTTGCTACTTTTTTTTACCCATGTCCCCTCTGCCTTAGGGCCTCTGTATGAGTATTTAATGATAATTGAACATGATCTCATGATTTGGTTCTCTCATAGGGGTTACACCTATAATTACTCTGCGCAAGGACCAACGAAGACAATCTACCGGACGGCTCCAATGTCGGAATCGGGAAGCGCCAAGGCTTATGTCTGACAATGCTTTAAAGAACATCTGCCATTGTATGTCAAGACTGGTTTAAGGAAATAAAGTCAGCAAAATATACCCTCCAGTGTGCGATGTATACTAGTTTTTGACTTTTCAATAGTTCTACTGCACACCATCAGCACCCGGAGGAAGAAGGGCTGTGCACAGGGATTTTGAACCTTACTGGTTTATAGAACTTGTAGCCTATCTCTGTCTTTTTATTGTTACTTTGTGTGTACAGTGACCTCATTTGTGTGTGTTGGTATGAGCAATTAATTTAGCATTACAACTGTAATTTTGTAGATAATGGATTTATTTTGGAATTGTGTGTCTTGCTGAATAAATAAACAATTTGTATTCAAACATACATCAAGCCCATATCTGTCTCAGTTGTCCCAAGTTTTTGTTACTCTTTTGTCGCCCCCTGCTGGATGATTGAAAGACCTGGGGACACCTTCTCTTATGAAATCATGGACGGATTGCCACTGGGCCCCTGGGCTCAGTGTCAAGCCCCCATGAAGGGCCCCATTCAGATATCAGGGGTGAAGGACATAACTCATGTTATAGGGTGGTATTAAGACATATCACATAACATAACCAATATTATTTGACTGAGGGGTTTCAGTCAGATATCAGAGTTGGAGAACATAGACTATCGACTTAATGCAGAGGCTTGGGCTTCAGGGCCCCTGGACCCGGTAGGCCCATTCAGAAGTCTAACAAATCCCAAATAGCATGTTTGCAATCAACATGTCATTTATCATCTGCTTACACGTAGGCTTCGATTTCTTAAAGGTGCCATGTGTAAGAATTGAGGTAAAAATATCCAAAAAATGAGCTACACGCATCCAAAGAATGAGAAGAAATAAGGTTGATGATGTCATTTAAAAAATGACAAGGTATAGTGCTGCAGAGATATCAACCTGAATTAGTATGCTAAATTACTAGCCACAGCCCGACAGGTGTCATAATACCAGTTTCGGCCATGAGATGCGGTATGCGGGCAACATAACCGCCAGCCAAACTGCAATACACGTTTCTCGGTTGTTACTCTAGGGTAGACCAACTTATTTTCTGGAGGTATACTGCCCCCATCTTTTATGGAATGTGGAGTATGAATTGATTTTTTGGCGGACATTACACACGGCACCTTTAAGTCTACTATGAAAGAGTTTTAAATGGATCCATTAATCGTAGGATAGAACGGATTCATATTTGCATTAATAACTTTTTTGTTTTGTTTGCGCATGGTCATGTGCTCTTACCTTGTGTAATAATCCTGCGACAATCTGCCATAAAGAGTCGCCATGAAGGAAATAATTGCTAGAGGCAAGATGGTGGTCAAGACAAACGAACCTGGAGTTGGCTGAGGCATAAACTGTTGTTTAAAGAGCATTGGTTTCCACTTAATTGACAGACTATCGACAAGGATCCCAGCGCACGTTTATTAGGCGTAGGGATATACGGTTAAATGTTGTAAGGTAACATTTTCTCCCTTTCTATTTGGTAGGCTAACATTGTTGAACTGGTAGACCACTGCTAGCCTATGCTGCTAGCTGCAAAAATGTACATCTAGGCTATTGCTAGTAGCTGCAAGTAAGCTAATTCTAGCTAGTAAGCAAAGTCTCTATCAGACAAATGTTGGTGTCATATGTCAAGGGGGTTAACTGATGAAGGGTAGTTGTTTTGTCGTTTTGTGTTTCTCAGAAGTTGCCCCTGAACTCTCGTTTTCGAATATTACCGCAGTTGGCTATGTAGCGAGTTGGGCTAGAATCCTGTCAAGCATAGGTGTGTGCTGCTGTCTCAGCTAGACTAGCCACCTATCGCTAGCTAGCATGATATGGGCTATGCTGAACACGCGAGTCTCGTGGGGCGTTTAGTGTAGTCATGATTCACTCTCTTAGCTAGCCCAGCGGCATTGCTTGTTTGAGTATGATGATTACATAATGTCTACCTCCTGATTGTTATTAAATCAGCTCGTTAGCCAACTAACATAACGTTAACTGTAGATTCTAGATTCGGGGTTCACAGAAAACCACTGCAGCTTTATGTCAGCAAAGCCATATAATGACTTGGCAAATAGCATTATAGATGGATAACATATCTGTTTGCTTTACTTTTTACTTGCCTCTAGATATTTGTTGACAGTTAGCCGTGGACAGTTTGGATTGAGCTTTAGTTAGTGAAACTAAAGAGTAAGTTAATAAAACTGCATGTGGAAGGAAATTGTGTATTTGACGTAGCTCGCAGTCATGCAGGTTGTTTTCTCGTTGACAATCTATTATCTAGAACTATGCAATTTCGTTTCCGCTTAGGGGGTTTTCTAGATTTAACTAACTCGATTTTCCAGCGATTTGTTTTGCTTGAATTTTAAACCACTAAATGCAGGCCAAGATGTTTTTGTTGATGTAACACAGGTAGATTGGACTAGATGGTAGATTGGACAACCATTAGCACTACATTGTGCATTCTACCTTTCAATTTCTAAACACAGAAGTTCACATGGATGTCTCCATCTCAGCTATGGGTGTTCGGGAGGGAAGAGCAAATATAATGGACGCGCCCACTGTCCCAGTTTCCGTAAATTGGTGCATGTTTTAATTGGAACAGCATTAACAGTTAGTTCGGCAAGTAACGTTAACTTACTGATGCCGTGCCCTGATTTTCCTCAGGCATTTTTAAAGGTTGTTTTCGTTTCTTTTGTGACATGACAGTCAATCTTTGGTTCCTCAAACGACCTCCGCTTAAGCAAATAGTTCCCATGAGTTGCCATTCAGTGTTACTACTCGGTATAATGCCATATTTTAGCCATTATTTAAGGATGCACCTAGCATACTTCTTACGGACAAAGCTTTCTCAGTGATTCAGTATAGTTTGTCATTGGACGGTCGATATTGTCTGGTGGCTTGGGTAAAGCAGTCTGTGTCAACTGTATCTTCATGTCTTCTTTAGACATACTTAATTAATCTCAAAGGAAATTCGACTGTCACAATAGTGTCGTCCTGTGCACTGTGAACCTAATATCTGGAATGGACCATTATCTACTTTGACAAAGTCATCTGTTTTTGTATGCAGAACATTTTTGATGAAAAATGTTGTATGTTCACCTCACCTGTGTCTCTCTAGGACTGCCCTCTGGCTGAATGTCGCTCATAATTAGAATAAATTGTACACCGCTTGTATTAACTTTTTTTCTGGCCAGTATCCCTTTCAGGGACTGTGCATTGTCATGACACTAAGTAAATAACTGATGGAATTGAATCACGATTCTGGGGGCGCTTGTCTGGGGTTGGCAGGTGGCAATGGCAGGCCGGAGGGAGGAGTGCTTGTGGAAGAAGCACATCGCGGAGCAGCTCAAGCTAAGGGACCGCGTGCAGAGGCAGGCCTTCGAGGAAATCATCCACCAGTGTGAGTAAACGTGCCCTCACTTCTGACACCGCGCTGTTGTTTATTCCACTCTAATCAAGGTTATCTCAACTGTAACTGCTAGGCTATATTAGCTGGAACTGTCCTTTAGACTTTAGTGTTTTGTCTTAGCACCCCTGCAGGTCACGTTTCTGTTAATACCTGTAGAAGACATTCCACACATTTCTTTGGATGCTTAATTGAAATATTTTAAGACAATATTTGTGGATTTATTGCAGGACCTATAGTGTAAAGCTGTATTTGTGCAGACTGAGTATTTTGTGTGTGTGTGTTTTAGACAACCGTCTTCTGGAGAAGTCTGATCTGCAGGCTGTGCTCTCTGAGCGGCTGCAAACGGACAAATATGACCAGAGCAGACACGACCTCAGGTAGGCCCCAACACTCCCATCCACCTACAGGAGACTGGGCTCAGTCTCGGGCACCCGGCCCACAGAATGATCAGAGGTCTTAGATTGCAAAATGATCAGAGGTCTTGGATTGCGGTGTAGTTGTGTACGTGTGCATTGACTTGTTTATTTGTGGCATTACATCAATGTTGCAAATGTTTTGTTTCTTATGCTGATATTTAACTAATCTGTTGAACAGGAGGATTTTTTATCATTTGGTGTGTAGGGGCAGGAATTGTTTTGTATGTTTATCTTTTTGTCATATTCTTTGACACAAACATGTGGGCATTTGTGGGCGGCAACAGCTACTCCGTGTTGTTGGAGGTGCTAACAAAGGGTGTGTCGTCATAGAGATAATGTAGATAGGCGCTGGCTCGAGTTATAAAAGTATTTTTGCCATGTTTTATTAGTATGATGAAAGAACCGTATACATTTTCACATTTGTTCTTTTCTGGCACATTGGCTATCATAATGGGAACTTGAGAATGGGAAAAGATAACATGTCGGAGGTGCCTAATGTTGAGTTAAGCCTAGCCTACTCTAGTCTAGATTGTTTAATATTAATCACTCCTGAAATATTGCTCTTTGTTGCCGCCCTTTGTTGTCACTTAAGCAAAGAACAATCATGTGATGGAAGGTCAAAATGATAGATAGATAGATTCTTTCTTTTTTTCTTTCTTTCTTTCTTGATTCCCAAGGGGAAATTCAGGGGGTCTCAGTAGCATACAGACATCACACACAACATGCACTTACAGCAGAAATGGTAAATATAAGTATAAACATATAACCAAACTCCACTGTACAATAGAGACAGTAGGAGATAAGAAAAACTAAATATACTATATAAATTAAATGTAAAAAATCCAGTGTGCTTGAGGGTGATCAAGCATGAGACGCTTGTAGTAACAGGGCCTGTAGTTCTGTGTGCATGGTGAGGTGCTCAAGAGAGTGAGTGTCATGGTGAAGGTGCAAAAGTAGTCCAACAGTAGTTCTGTAGTTCTGTGTGTATGGTAAGGTGCTCAAGAGAGTGAGTGTGTCATGGTGAAGGTGCAAAAAGTAGTCCAACATTAGTCCAACAGTAGCCTAGAAATCTAGACGCACCCTAGCGGCAGCAAATTACATTTGTTTCCAGGGCTAGTCTAGCAACTCTCCGTTGGCTTGTGAGCTCGAAGAATTAAACTTCTATCAGGCCAATCAAATCGTTTATAGAGTCGTTAGGCGGGCTTAACATAATGATTGATGGCAGAGTTGCAACAGTTTGGCTTGAATTCCCTGCTACTTGAAAACAAAGAAGATGGATGTTGCTGTTGGCCAACAGTGTGATACGAGTTAAGCTTGTTTTAAGTTGGCAAAAGTTTGAACTAGCCAACTAGCTCCACTGGTGGGAAAACGCATAGGACTCAGTGCTGTCCTATTGCGTGCAGAGGGAATTTGAAAGACAACCGATTATCACGCCCCTCGGACTGAGCACTGCAAACGGTGAGTGCCCAGACCCTACATTATAATGTGGGTCTGGCTTGTCAGGCTAGTCCAACAGTGCAACAGTGCAATAATAAGGTCTAGAGACCAGCATAAGTAATATGGACAAATAGGAGAGTAAAGTATAATGTAGACAAGGTAATATAAAAAACTATGTCAGTGCAAGAACAGGTTGAGGTAATAGGGTTACAGCCATTTAGTATTGTAGCAGAAGCCATTGATCATGTGTGCTAATATAGCATGAAAAACAGTGTAGCAGGAAAACGGTAGTAAAAACATTAGGCTGTGGACAGTAGTAAAACGGTAGTAAAGCAGTAGTGGGCAGTCAGTACTCAAACATGGAGAGGGTGGAGAGGCAGACAGACTAAGCAGAGAAGTCTATCTCTCCTCTTCCCTTTAGTGAAGCATTAAACAGTTCAATGGCCCTGGGGACAAATGACTTTTAGTGAATGACTAATAGTTTGTACTCATTCATTTATTAACACTAACAGTCTTAACAGCATCATACCACCATTCTCAATATCAACCAGTAAAGCAACCTACCAACCATGATATGATTTAAATTGTTTGATATTTCAAGATTCTAAGGTTCCAGCCTGTTTCGAACAGTGTGAAATCAACCAAACCTCGGTGAAATCAACCAAACCTCGTCAGTCAATCTGTAACTTATCTTTCGGTCCACAATGCCTCGACATATTTTGTAATGGGATGGTCAGAATGTAATGGGATGACGTATCCCAAAACCTAGTGATGAAACTGCATTTGAGCTCCTATCAAAGGTGAATTTTCCGCAACTATCAATGCACCTCCGATATTGTTCGCACCTCCAACAACATGGCATGGAGTTTTGAGTGGTCTGTGACTGTGGCAAAGATATGGTATTTGTTGCTTCATTTTAATGTTTTAAATTTGTTTTGTGTTTTGTTGTGCAGTCCGGGGTCGGACGCCAGTCGCAATGATGCCCTCAGTCAGGAAATGGCCCAGATGCGCATTAAGCATCAGGAGGAGCTCACCGAGTTGCACAAGAAACGTGGAGAGGTAGATACTCCCTATAATACTCACACACACACACACCCACCTCCCATGTGTCAGGGTGTTTTCCATCAGTCTGGTCACCTGCCTCTGATAATGAGTCACTCTTGTCCCTACTGGTTTAACTCTGTTCACCTGTGGATGAATTATGAGCACATGCATTAATTGGGTGCTCAGGTGTATACGTGCTGTTGGCCTGGTTCTCTATTGGGTGTCCTTCACATCCCACCCTGTGTGGGTCCCCCTTATGCAGTAGAGAGGCAGATAGAAAAATGTCCAAAAGCTGTTCGCCATGCTTGACCACCATCAACACAGTAGGTACTGACAAAACCTGTCCATAGGCTTCCCAAGAGACATGGAAATCATGGAATTAAAAAATTCCCAAAACAGAAAAAGTTGGAACGATATAGGATTTCAGTTGCTCAACAGTATGGGGTATTCTTTGTCATGTTTTTCATTCCATTATGCACCTATTTTGACAAATCTGGACTCCAGACAGATACTAGTATTTAAATATGTGTAGAATTAATTTTGGCATTGTTTTCCTTAAATATTCAAGGTCTTTTCTTCATATATTGTCTGGATGGCAGTATATGTTGCTCAAAACCTGTATACATCATTCAGAATTGATTGTGCTTTCCCAAACGTGCAAGAGGCCCATGCTGTAGGCACTAATGCTCCTCCACACCATCATAGATGTTGGGTTTCAAACTGAGCACTAAAACAAGTTGGATTGGTTGGATACTTGGATAGGCCTTGTCCTCTTTAGCCCAGATGAGTCCATGATTTCCAAAAAGAATGGCAAATGTTGATTGGTCTAACCACAGGACCTTTTTCCATGTTACCTCAGTCCGTTTTAAACAAGCTCAGGCCCAGATAAGAAGGTGGCATTTTCTGTATCATACAATTTTGGCTGCAGTTTTTGAATTGAGTATCAAACTGTGCACATAGACAGTGGTTATCAGAGGTTTTCCTGAGCCCATATAATGATAGGTCTGGTGTTGATGCAGTGCCATCTGAGGTCAAAAAGACCATGGCCATCCAATTAGTTTTTCAGCTCTTTCCCTTGTTTGCAAAGATTTCTCTGGATTCTCTGAATGTTGTAATAATATTATGTCCTGTAGATGTTGAACTCCCCAAATTCTTCACAATTCCATGTTAAGAAGCATTAAAATTGCATTGTTTAATCATTTGTGTACACAGGTTTATACAGAGTGATGAATACCCCTAACATCTTTACTTCTCTGTTTTTCATACCCAATCATGTTGCCCGTTACCCTATTAGTTGGTTTCTTTATCATAACACAACTTTTCCAGCATGTTGTTACCCCCGTCCCAACTTTTTTTGAAACATGTTGCTGGTATCAAATTCAAAATGAACATATATTTTCCATGAAATAGTCAAATTTGTCAACATTTGATATGTTGTCTGTGCCCTTTTTGCAGCTAAATATGACTTTAAGAGATTTTTAGATTAGTACATTCTGTTTTGGGGTTGTACATACACACACACACTCCCAAATGCACCAATACCGCTGATCAGTCCTGTTTTGGTTGCTCAGTATGTCAGTAGTATTTACCCCATCATGTGTCCAGTGGGCTGTTGCATAATCATCGCATAATCTGCGTTATCACTGCCCATCTCTCTACCCGTCTCCATGATCCGTGACTCCCACTTCTCTTAGCAGCCCTGAGGGGAATCAGTTCTCCGTCTCACTCGTGGCTCCCCTCAGGTTCACTGCTGCGTTACGAGCCATGCTGCCGCTTCCACTGAGAATCAAAGGCCTCCCTGTCTCTGAGTCTGAGTCTTGACATGCCCTCTTATCGTGCTCACAAGATCGCAGCAGCTGCTGCCAAATGCACCAGATGACCAGATGATGGCACAAGGTCTTGAGATGGAGTCATTGATTGCTGGGAATTGAGTTGAATAAAACATTAGGCTGACCTGTGGGTTTCGTTCACTGTTGGCTTCATGAAGGCCTGGCCATTGCATGTCATGATGTCTGTCAGTTTTGCAGTGGTCAGATTTGCATTGCATTAAATGAGATGATTTTAGGACAGGGGATTTCCCATATCTGCAGGGGATCCAGTCTAAGGGCCTGTCCACACGGAGACGCTTTTTAGGTTAAACGCAGAGGTTTTGCTTCGTCTTGGCCGAGCGTCCAAATGAATCCTGTAAACGCACTGCCCGAAACCGCACTTTTCTGAAACCTGGTCCCAGAGTGGAGAAATCTGAAACCGTAGCCCGTTTGAGTTCGTTTAGACAGCGAAGCCGCACATCCTGCTTGCGTATCGATGATGTCATCGCCACACCTCAGCTGCCCTGGACTTGCACTTAACTAGTATTGTTAGGCAATACTATTTCATACATGACATTACCTACGATTACACTCCGTTAAGATAAATATCACAACTGATGCTGCGCAGCGGCGATAGCTTATGACTTGGTGGACTGAACACTCTTTTTCCCAGTGTTTTTTAATGCATTCTAGCTACTGTCAGTGACGCGAGAGAACTTAAGTTATTAGGAAAGTGCGGTGTAAGTTTAGGCTACATTAATTTGTGCGTAGTGCCAGTGTCATTTATTTTACATGTCTTACAACATATATACATGCATTCACAGTCGAGTGAAATCAGATATAAGCATACAAAGACGCTTAGAACTCATGTTAAGCCGATGGTAGCACACTGAATGCGAATGCACGATTTGATGCAGGCAAAAGTATTGACTGTTACTAACGAAGGTTTTATAGCAATATTATAAATGTGGCGACAGAATAGCCTAGAACTTGGGTAAGCCTTGCGTTTAGTAGCCTAATTGCGGTGATAGCCAAAACTAATGTGAATCACGGACTATCCTACAACCAAAGAAAGTAAAGGTGATTAGTAGGCCTACCTGCGTTAGCCATATAAAGGACGGGACTGCACCCTTCACAAACCGTAAAATAAAGTTTATTAGTTTTACAGTTGGCTACAGTTGACAGTTCACCATCAGTCCACACAAACAATTCTGGTTTCCTTGCACTAGCCATTTCGCCGTAGCCTATTCTGTCTGTTTTTAAAGCGCACGTTTTGCAAGTTTTGGTGAATTTCTGTAAAGACACAGTGCCACCTATAGGCCTGGGGTATGAAGTAACGTGTTGAGTCGTGTTGAGATGCAAATATTCTTGATACGGTTCCAGGGAAGACGGAGGGAAAAAAGAAGCCTAAGACGTGCCACGGATGGTTGTGAACCGTTTTTGTTGTGTACTTACATGCCTATGATAACGTTTTATTCATTAACCTATGCATAATAAGACTTTGGAAAGAACAACTAATGCATTAACAAAAATGATTGTAACGTTATACTGTGTTATACACAGAATGAATCTGTTTCTGATGTTATTTGGGAATTCTGGTGGGATAAATATAATTTCTTTGGCAGTCCTCCATTCCTTTCTTCCTTCCCACCTTCCTTCCTCTTTTGTAAACTTATGTCCTAGCCCTTCCGTTATGGAACTCATGAAGGAAACAAGGAAAGAATGCAACGAGGATGGAGGAGTCAAGGACAGACATGCATGAGAAATGCGCCAAAAACACATCAAATAAGTTAGCCGCAGGGCGCTGTGTTCTGACATTATGCCTGATTTCAGGCGTGAACTGGGCAGTTTAAGATTTAAAAATGGGCAATAGCCAATATCACTTAAAAAATGTCCTTCAGGCATAGACATTTCCCTTGCTTTAAGCGCCTGTAGGTATGCAGAGGGGAGCCTTTTGTTGTATATTTTGCATAGAATTTGCATTTCATGTCGGGTTTGTTTGTGTCCGTCTCTCTTTCTTTGTCTTCAGCTTGCCCAGAACGTGATTGAACTGAACAACCAGATTCAGTTGAAGGACAAAGAGATCCAGAGCAATGAGGCCAAGTAATTTCTGTGTGTGTGTGTGTGTGTGTGTGTGTGTGTCTCTCATCCTAGTATTTTAACCCATCGTGCTAATAATCTGTCAAGAAGACATGCATGTGATGGTTCCAGTACCTTTTAATGTGTGTGTGTGTGTAGGATGCTGGAGTATCAGCAGCAGATCTCTGGGCTGGAGGGCGAGTGTCGTGAGCTGCGGAGCCAGCTGCAGGACCTGGAGCGGGCCAACCAGACGCTGAAGGACGAGTACGACGCCCTGCAGATCACCTTCAGCGCCCTGGAGGAGAAGCTGCGGCGCACCACCGAGGACAACCAGGAGCTCGTCTCGCGCTGGATGGCCGAGAAGGCCCAGGAGGCCAACCGCCTCAACGCTGAGAACGAGAAGGACTGCAGGCCAGTAGACAACAACGACAACAACACACACATCCGCTCTTGCGTGCTCTAGCTCTTTCTTTCGCTCTTACTTTCTTTCTCTCTTTTTTTTCTTTCGTTCTTTCTTTCTTTTTTTTCTTTCTTTTTAAGGGATCACTAGGCGGTTACCAAGGCATGGACACAATAACACGCTGACATAATATACATGTCATATATGTGTGTATTGAATAGACAGCCAGACACTCAATGAGAACTGAAATGACGGATCATAAATGAGTTCGGGAGCAGACTGCTGGAAGGCACATCCATAAACATAAGCGTGAGAACTTGAAGCCTTATATATAAGTGCTGGCAGAAACGGCAGCTCGATGACTTGGTTTTTAAAAGTGATAAAGTGGTACATGAATCAACTTTGTTGTTTAGATCAAAGAATTGAGTAGATGGGGAAAATTTTCATTGTTTTGAAATGAAGGAGTAGTTCATGGTTTTAGGGTGGAGTCTGTCTTGGTTTTGGTTTCTATTGCGAGTAAACATGTTCAGAAGTTTCCTTTGTCCCTAAATGCTGGCTTAATGGCGGCCATCATGTCATTGGACATTACTGTAAAAGGCCATGAAGCTTTAAACAAAGGCTGTGAGAAATGAGTCGTTGAGACCTCTTCTGAATGAATGCATGTGCCATTAAAGTCTAGTGCCTAGTCATTGATGGGGAAATCTCCTGGCCGTCTATCTCACGGTCAAGAATCAACGAGCCAATTAAAGAATGATAAAGGAGCTCTGACGAGGAGGCCCCACCTATCAGTTGCAACTTATGAGGTGATCTGACATGTGATTGGCTGACATAGAGGGCCATTGTAAGGCTGCTGAGGGTTTAAATCCTGTATTTGTGACCCTAGAAGCTACTACAGACCACATTATTTAGTTGGCAGAATGGACAATAGCTGGGACTTTTCTAGTAGGATGAGTTGCCTACAGCAGAACAAGAGGCTAATTGTTATGTTTCTTAATTTGCTCGGTAAGGTGTTTTTTTTTTTTTGTTTTTTTTTTTTTCTCTCTCTTAAGTGCTGTCTCTTGGTCTTGCAGATAGTTGTGTTGTCATAAAGCTAGGTGAAGCATTTCTTCATACTCTTCCAGTTTCTTTCCCCTTTTTCACCCAAGATATTTGGAAATTATGGCTTTGTCATCTATGATACTGTGTGTGTGTGTGTGTGTGTGTGTGTGTGTGTGTGTGTGTGTGTGTGTGTGTGTGTGTGTGTCTGTCTGTGTGCCAGATGGCCATAATGTTTACTTATGTCTACCGAGGCTCCATTGCCTCTCTGAATCGTTTTTTATTGAGTTGCCCCTAACGGCCACACTGGTTCTGTCTCCACAGGCGTAGGCAGGCCAAGCTGCAGAAGGAGCTGGCAGACGCTGCCAAGGAGCCCCTGCCTATCGACCCGTAAGTAGAGATGTCCAGCTGGATCCATTTTAGTCACATTTTTACAGTCAGTGGGTATTACTGACCCGCATGTGTGCCACCAACCCATGTACTTCCTGGACCGTTGAAATTGGAGTCCCTGCCATCCAGTGACTGTTCCGCTGTTGGAACTGCCGCTCAGATTTCTTAGTCTCATGAGACGGAATATAATAATGGCTCATATAAACTCCATCAATTGTTTGTCTTAATATCTTCTGATCACTGACCCGTTTCTCTGCCCCTGTTTTCCATCTCTGTCTCTGTCTCTATTTCTGTCTCTCTCTCTCTCTCTCTCTAGGGATGATGATATCGAGGTGCTGTCTGAAGAAGCTGGTGGGAAGGGGCCCGGCGAGGCCTCCCCTAACCGACCCCTCAGCCGCACACCCAGGTAAGGGTGCCACACGGTCCTAATTACCCCCTGCACCAGTTACAGTACAGGCCATTTGCCCTGTCAGTGCTTTGTCAAACGTGGTGTTTTACAACAGCCACAACATGATTTGGAAGTAAACCGTTAAGGGTCTTCAAGAGTCTTTTCCATTTGTTTTCACCCTGCTCTCCCACGTCTTTCCTAATGGTTTTTCTCTCCCTCCCTCCCTCCCTCCCTCCCTGCTTCAGTAAGCGCATATCCCAGCCACCCCCTGGGCTCCTGGACTCCATCTCCAACATATTTGGGTATGTCAGGCAAGGCATTCCATTCCCAGACTCAGGCCAGCATGTATATACGGGTGTGTCTTGCTTGTTTCTCTGCGTGTGTGAGTGATTGATTGATTGTGTGTGTGTGTATGGTCTTGTGTGATTGTGTGTGTGTGTGTGTGGTCTTGTGTGATTGCGGGTGTGTTGGGTGCTTGTGTGTGCTCTTGTTTACTGCTTCTCTCTGTCTGCCTGCAGCCGCTCTGAGTGTGTGCAGCCTGGACACCCCCCATCTTACTCCAGGTGATGCTACACTGTGGTGTCAGCAGGGTTTACAGTTCTGTGTGTGTGTGTTTGTGTGTGTATGTGCTGGTTGTTTCCACTTTGTACATCTGCGTGTGTGTGTGTGTGTTTTGTGCTGTGTTATACTTAACTGTATTCTGTCAGGACTGGGGGTGTTGGTAATAGGCGTTAACGTTTTGTTCTGCTAGCTCATTGTTCATAGTCTGTAAAATTTAAAACTAAAGACATCAGGGGAAAGGGGAACTCTTTTTTTTTTAATGACTCAACTTTTGGCGTTTAGTGAAGTGGAAGATTTGCTGTTGTGTTGTTAAAGTGTTGGGAAAGTGTTCTTTTGTGAAAACGCTCCAAGCAGGAAATGCTGCTCACCTCTGGTAAAATAGGAACTGAAGTAAGAGGAAGACTGTGGTTAGGAAAGCAGATAGCAGTTCCGCTGATGTTTTGTTCAAAGCATGTATTGAGAATGCAACAGATTATTGAGAAAACAACAGAATAAACAGCATTTCACCATTTAATTAAGGTCATGGGGTTATTGTGTTTCTCAGTCCCTAGCAATTTATTCCCTTGCAAGTTCCTCCTTCAAACATTGTACCCAACTACCGGTGACTGTTGCATAATTCCATACCTCCTCCTGGTTGCTTTAAAAGCACGTTGATGGGATTTAGCAGCAAATGGTTTAGGGTCGGTATGCATGGTAACGGTTGTTGAATCGCTCCCCCCGTCAGCAGGCGTCGCTCGCTGAACTCGTACGGGAGCTCGCCGGAGAACGCAGAGATGGCCAGTGGATCCAGTGTGGACGTCCGGGTGCCTTCAACCGCCCTCCACATATTTGTGAGTTCCCTGTTGTCTCTCCACTTACCTTTCTCTTTTTCTTTCTCACACTCTTTCTTCCTCTCTTCAGTTCCACCTTTGTCACCTTCACTTTTGCTCCGGCCTGGGCTTTCTCAATGTTTTATTTATCGACTTTGCTTTAGGGCTGAATGATTTAAGGTTAAGCAATTTGCGATGTTTCTGTCAGATATTGCAATTTGGTTTGCAAAATCATGGAAAACCCAGAATATTCACAAATAATCATAATTGCAAACTGTATGATTAATTGCAGCCTTTGCGATTTGCTAATTACAGTAGTTGAAATTGGTGTTTTGATAAAAAGAAAAAAAAAAGTTTTTTTTTTTTTTTTTTTTTTTTCCAAGCCTGCTTTTGCTTAGTTTTAATTGTCTTGCTCTCACCCACCCACACTCACGGACACCTTACATGTTTGAAGTGAGCATAGGGGGCACCAGTTTTTGTAAAGCACAAGGTCAATGATGAGCTGTAAAAGGTCTGAATGCCCAAGTCCCCACTCAGCCGCCCTTTGGCTCCCAGCAGGCCCTGCTCTTTACCCAGCATGCTCTAGTTGTGCTGCGCTGGTTCCAGGGTCTGCTGACAGTCCTGATGCCTCTTTAAGTCTGTGGCTGCAGGAGACTCAGCTGTCACTCATAGGAGGCATCGCACACCAGACCCCTTCAGGAGTGTCAGGGCAGGCTGTGGAGATAGGCAGCTGATCACAAGTTTTCAAGCTGAGACCTTCAAAATCCCTACCAACAATTATTAATTGATTTAAAACCTTAATACTAAGTGGCACTGAACGCTGCAAAGCAAGCATGTGTCTTACACTCTTTAAAATACCAGTATAATTTTGATTAACAGTTCATCGTCTATAAATGGTGGATGTGAATATGAAAGTGCTGGGTTGGCTGCTCCTCCTGATAGTGTGAGTGTGTGTCTTTCTTTCTTTCTTTCTTTCTTTCTTTCTTTCTTTCTTTCTTTCTTTCTTTCTTTCTTTCTTTCTTTCTTTCTTTCTTTCTTTCTTTCTTTCTTTCAGGATGCCCATGATGGGGAGGTGAACGCTGTGCGGTTCAGTCCAGGCTCCCGCCTGCTGGCCACTGGGGGAATGGACCGCAGAGTCAAACTCTGGGAGGTTGTCTCAGGTAGTGTGTGTGTTTGTTAGTGTTACACGGTGCACCGATACTACAAAAGTATCGCAATACCCTGAAATTAAAAATGTCACGATGCCTAATTTTATTAGTATCGATACTTTTGAGAATGACCGTGTTCTTTTGAAGTAACATGCGTGTGCACAAGGCATGCTTCTAGCGTGTCCTCCCCTAACCTGTGGCTGTGCGTCTTTTCTCCTCACACACACGTAAGCGCAGCTGTCGTCCTATAAACAGCGAGACATGGCTGCTAGTTCAAGTGATGCTATGGTAACACATCAAAATAGGCTAATATCAAGTTGATTTGCTCACTTGCATCTCACAAGTTTGTGTTGCTAACCTACCTAGGCTGTGGGGTTTTGGTCATTTAGGCCTACTATTTGGGTTCAATGTAATTTAGAAATAGGCTAAGCAACCATGGCAAACTTTTACATCTGAAGAGAGATCCTTGCTAACTATCCCGCTAGCTCAGGTCACGTTTGACAATGATCCCAGAAAGATTTTCTTCGACTTTTTGAACATTTATTTTATCTAATGACATACAAAACATAATTAATTGCATCCACATATCCTTATGCGCTATGTGCAACTTTTATTCACTAGACTAAAACCGTGAGACAAGGTCAATTACTCTCACGTATCTCTTCATCGTTCATTGACAGGCACACAATTACACTTACACATCACCAATGTGCACTCAATTAGACCTACACACCACATTAAAGATATGCCTAAGTGTAATAGTTTAAAAATAGTTGTAGTTTTAGAATAGTTTTCAAATTGCTAAATATATTTACTAGTAATTATGCAGAATATATGAAATATGACACAAGCCATCATTTTCCATGTGTGTTTGTGTGGAGAGAGTCAAGCAGAATCTGGGATGGCCGCTGGTGTGAATGATCACACTACAGTATATTCAATATAACTGATAATGATGTCAAGGTGGTGGGGCCCCCAAATCAAATACATTTTTTAAAAAGTATCGAAGAAGTATCGAAATCGCAATTCTTGACTTGGTATCGGTATCGAAACATTAATTTTGGTATCGTGACAACACTGTGTGTGTGTGAGCTGCCATATATTTTCTGTGCCTCCTAGTAAAATGTGGGTGGGTGGGTGGGTGGCTTGGTTGGGGGAGACTGTTGGAGGGTAGTGCGGATTTTATCACTTAATGGAACTGGTCGATGATGAGCTGTAAAAGGTCTGAATGCCCAAGTCTCCACTCAGCCGCCCTTTGGCTCCCAGCAGGCCCTGCTCTTTACCCAGCATGCTCTAGTTGTGCAGCGCTGGTTCCAGGGTCTGCTGACAGTCCTGATGCCTCTTTAAGTCTGTGGCTGCAGGAGACTCAGCTGTCACGCATAGGAGGCATCGCACACCAGACCCCCTCAGGAGTGTCAGGGCAGGCTGTGGAGATAGGCAGCTGATCACAAGTTTTCAAGCTGAGACCTTCTATAAAGACTTAGGGGCCCATTTCCCGGTTACAGACTACTTATTACCTCCTCTGTGTAACAAGTGGCACAATGCCGCACCTGCTAGCCAACACTCAATTGTGGTGGTGGTGGTGGTGGTGGTGGTGGTAGTAGTAGTGGTGGTGGTTGTGGTGGTGGTTCACTGTAGAAGCCAAAGAGAGCTTGTACGTAGCTGAGTTCCAGTATCTGGTCTCTTGTGCAGGTCACTGTGAGCAGAAAGGGGCGTTGACGGGCAGCAACGCTGGCATCACCAGTATCGAGTTTGACAGCGCGGTGAGTACCAGCACACTCTTTTCCTCACATGCCTCCCCAAGAAGATGCACTTTCGAGGTCATGAGATGCGGATTTATGCACGTTGTTTTTGAAATTAAATGTCCTGGAAAAATGCACGCCATGCCTATGTCTGTAATACACAAGATTTTAAATGGTATGCTTGCTTTGCCAAATTGCTTTAAGACCAGTGTATGACCCACTACCCTTGGGCTTTAGTCACAGGTAGATTAGATGTTTTCTTGTACCAAATTGTCCAGTGGAAAACTGGTTTGCATATGAATGATTGATGTTTGTTCTCTCCCTGAATGATCCAGGGTTCCTACCTACTGGCCGCCTCTAATGACTTTGCCAGTCGGATCTGGACTGTAGACGACTACAGGCTGAGGGTGAGTAGATTTCCCAGTCCACAGGCTAACACTAGCCCAGCGCCCGTACTACAAATGTAGACTACTTTACTTAAAGATCCATTTGTGTTAGTTAAACACAGGTAAAGGTGCATCCCTAATTTGTGTGTGTGTGTGTGTGTGTGTTCCATCTCTCTTTTTGCAGCACACTCTCACAGGTCACAGTGGGAAAGTGCTCGCGGCACGCTTCCTGTTGGACAACGCTCGCATCGTCTCCGGGAGCTACGACCGCACGCTTAAACTCTGGGACCTGCGCAGCAAAGTCTGTAAGTATATCTCTGCTCACTTCCCTTAAACAATGTGCCACACGAGTCACAACACCGTGCTTCTCAGTGAGCGACCGTGCGGTTTTCATTGTTTGGTACTGTAGTAAGAATGTCATTCACTCTTCTGTTATTGTTATTTCTCTCTCTCTGCGCTAGGCATGAAGACAGTGTTTGCAGGCTCTAGCTGTAATGACATTGTCTGCACTGAGCAGTGTGTGATGAGTGGCCACTTCGATAAGAAGGTCCGCTTCTGGGACATCAGGTGAGCCAGAGGGAGTAGGCAAGCAGAGAACTCCAGGCTTTTGCAAATGCCCTTGTGTGTTTCCCTCGTTTTGTTTATGTGTGTCCTTAACATCTGCTGTGCTGCTGCTTTGTTATTGTCAACAGAATAACATGACTGAACCTTGTCTGAGCAAATATTACACCTGTCAAATGTGTGTCCTCATGTAATATTTATACTGAATTGAAACAGAACAGGAGTAAAGTGTGTCTGTTGTGTGTGTTAGGGCGGAGAGTATAGTGCGTGAGCTGGAACTACTGGGCCGGGTCACGTCACTGGACCTGAACCCTGATCGGACTGAGCTGCTCGCCTGCTCCCGTGATGACCTGGTGAAGATCATCGATCTACGGACAAACGCTGTGCGACAGACCTTCAGGTAAGAAGCTAAAGCCACACCAGTCTATCCCATCCCATCAGTCAGACAGTTGATGAATGCAACAGTCCTGGTAAGTTGTGTATATGTCTTTTGTTGTTTTGCAGTGCTCAGGGGTTTAAGTGCGGTTCAGACTGGACCAGAGTGACCTTCAGGTGAGTGCCTGGCTTAGATTCCATAATCATCCAGATGTCAGACCTTGAAGTATTTGTTTAAATGTAAAAGTAGGACAGACCTCATGACTGAAGAGCTCTTCCTCAATTTGCGCAGTCCGGATGGAAGCTACGTGGCAGCCGGTTCTGCAGAAGGAACCCTGTTTGTGTGGAACGTTCTCACGGGAAAGCTTGACAGGACTTTGGACAAAGGCCATAGGTGAGCTTCTACACCTAACATGTCCTACTGTTCTACCCTCTCACTCATGTTTCAATTGAAACAGTCATGTAGTGTGTCATGATGAAGGTGCCATTGTCATCAGTATCTAAGAAATGTCAAAGACGATCCGCACTCCAAAGAGCTCCTAGAATGGGAGCTCTTTGGTGTGCGAATCTGCCATGTTAGTTCTAAAATTGGCCTTTGGATGTGCAAGGCCTTGCACTGCCTCCATTGTTATTTACATTTACATTGATTTATTTAGTAGACACTTTTCATCCAGAGTGACTTGCATATGTCAATTCTATTACAAGGGACTACATTGTTCCCAGAGCAACTTGGGCACAACGGTGGAAGCCGGGAATTGAACCCACAACTTTTTTGGCTACTGCATGCTAGCCCAGCTCCTTAACCACTACACTACCACCGATCAATGTCATAAAGCTTTTCTGTCCCTTCCCTCTCCAGCTCTGCGGTCAACTCTGTTTCCTGGTCCCCTTCTGGCACCTTTGTGGTCAGCGTGGAGAAGGGCAGCAAGGCAGTACTCTGGTCCGACATGTGATTGGCTGGCACCTGCGTCTACTCAGTTACGATTGGCTCAGCTCAACTCCAGCCCAAACGGCAGTGAGCGAAAAGACGTTTTAACATGAAGCAGGCGTGGCCTGGCCTGGCGTGGCCGAAGTCGTTCGCTCCTCACTTCAGCCACGTTGCTGCCTCCTGGCTTGTTGTGATCGGACCTCTGGTGTTCTCATAATCAAAGGGCGGCTGAACTGACTTGTGCGTAAAATGAATGCTTGGTTGGGGTCTTTGGACGAGGCGGCCGCAGTTGGGTGGTGGTGGTTTGAGAGAGAGACACACACACACACACACACACACACACACACACACACACACACACACACACACACACACACCAGTATACAGTATGTGATCTATACCGATATAACTCCAACATACAGCACACTGTCTTTCATAAAAAAGGACACCAGCCTTGTCTTTTTTCCCCCCTCCCGTTTTATTTGCCACTTCAGAGATACAGCCAATGTTAAACTTAATCTGTGTCTGTAAAACTTTTGTCTGATTTGTGTGTCAATAGTTTTACACTGCTTAATATGGCCATGGCTCTTAACTGTGTGTGTGTGTGTGTGGCATGTTCATTCCTTTCCGTTTGTTACTGAATAGTGAAATGTGAGGTGAGCGAATGTTGTGTTGGGTGTGTGTTTGTCTATCTATGTGTGTGAGGGCGAGAATGTCATTTTTGGATGTTTGCTTGAGTGTATTTGTCCCGTGGTCTTTGAAGTCACTTATACTCTGCCTTAATCAGATAGTAACCGAGACCTCCCTGCTGAGGTCAGTCAGCTGTGTCCTTAAGGCCCCTCCCCCCCCCCACACACACACACACACACACACACACACAAGCACAGTCCCGCTTCCCCATATCTGGCTTGTGTGTGTGTGTGTGTACAGTCTCCCAGATCCCAAAATGCTCCCAGCTGAAGGAAAAGTATCATCCATCTTTACCTCATTTCCTCCTTTTCCTCTTCATCATCCTCCTCCTCCTCTTGAGCTCCTTGGAATGCAGTTTCTAATCAGCACTTCTCTACATCGACATCACTGTATAAAAGCCCAGCTTTAGCCAGCAGTGTGCCGCCACCCATGTGCGTCATGGCTTCTCTCCACCTGCAGTGACGTGAAGCTCATGAGGTGTGTGTGTGTGTGTGTGTGTGTGTGTGTGTTTGCTAACCTCTGTGCAGGTGGGGGTAGCACAGTGCTGTTTTGCCAAACAAACGAACAATTTAGGAACGGATAGGTTATGAGTTGACCAATGTTAAGTAGATTTAAATGTTAGGCCAGCTAGGTCTGAGGCACTACAAAGCAGGAAGTAACTGTATGTTATGGCACTTGCCATTGCTTGTGAAAGATACTTGCACATGACTATTTAAAGTCTTTAAAAACATGTTTCCTTTCCAATTAATAATCCCTATTAAATATGGACGAGAAGGCTTGGGTCCATTTACCATGATTTTTAAATCTAGGAAAACAAAAATGGCCAACAACTTCTTTCAGACAGTTAGTCTTCAGGCAAACTAGGAATGAACTTGTGAACTCGGTGTAAAGCTCTGTGTTGTGTAAGGCAGAAGTGTTTGTTTTAGGTATTTAGGTAGCAGGTGAGGAGGTAATACACGGCTTCAGGTAGGGCAGACCAGCACTGACCGCTGCCATGTACCAGACTGATAAAACTTTTTAATTTTGAAATTGCAGCCTGTTGTCACAAAACTTTGGCAGAATAGCAAGGCTAAAGGATCTTGTTGGACACTGCCACCCTGCCCACACAGAGGATGTGCACAATATGATACTCCTTGTGTTCATTTTTTGTTTTAAAAAAAAAAAACATGTTTCTTTAATAACTTTTAGTTCTAATTTTGAGGCACAAGTCACAAATATTACATACCGCCACATCCTACAGCCAGAATTGCATATCATGGCTCTGCAACACTGCATGACCTTTTACAAGAAAACAAAGCTAAACAGTTTGCTGTGACATCACACATAGTCACCCAATCAGAGAGTGGGGGTTGGGTCACAGAAGCTGTTTACCACTTTTAAAACACTCCCACCCCTAACTTGGCCAGCCTACCGCCATTGGCAAAAGGATTGTATAACTCTTAAGTTATGACATGTATATGAAATATCCTCTGTATATGTGTGTTCAATGTATGCACAACAATGAAATGTGTGAGCTCAGTTGAAATGTGTGGTTGTGTTTGTGAAAATGGCTAACATCTCTGCACTACACCACATCTCAAAACATTATGTAAAAGTTATTTTTTGCTGTAATTTATTTCAAAAAGTGAAACTTACATATAATGTAGATTCATTACACATAAAGTGAAATATTTCAACCCTTTTTTTGTTTTAAACTTGATGATGGTAATCTTGATTACAGTTTACAGTTCATGGAAATAAAAAATCTAGTATCTCAACATTTATAACAGAATTTAATATACAGAAATGTCAACCTGAGAAGAGCTCTGATCATCTAATTTAGTCAAAACACCAGCAAAGGTTTCCTGAGCCTTTAATCTCAGTCTATGCAGGTATATTCAATACAAAATTGAAATTCAATTTCTTTGAGATGCACCTGTAGTAGTACCTTTGCCATGTGGAGGTTGCAGAGGGATTTTCTCTAAATTACCTGATGATGGCAGCGCTGTCACTACAATAATCCCTTGAAAATAATTATATGTATCGGCCTTTTAATCTGTCAAGGAACCCTATAAAGAATCAGTATCTAAGGGTAGCTTTGTGTCAGGGGCGTCCCTCATGTTACGCTCCATATTAGTTCAACTAGTAGGCTACACCATCAGCTGACATGGAAGACGGTGCAGTCAGACAAGGCCTCATTATTCAGCACTTTTAGTACTCCTTAATGTACAATAATTAAAACACTAGAGTGTTTCAATCCTGCTTTCCCAGTGATGAAATTAGCTTCACACTCCAGAGACCCAAAGCCCATTTGTTGATGCGGGGAGCCACATCTCCTACTCGCTCTCGCTCTGGGTGTGTTTTGAGTGCACAAAAGCGTCTCAGCAGCAGCCTGGAGATTGCAGCTGATTAGTCTGGTGGTGATTCACTTTCCCCTTCTGGGTTTTAATCCGCCTCTGCTGATCTCAGTGTGCAGACTGCTGAGTTTGACAACACAGGCTTTCTGCAGCTTAGTCACCTATCCGCGACGAGCAGGCTCTTTCTGCATTGTGGTTCACTAAAGGACTCCTTGGGAGTGCTGCTGTCTCTCTGGGGTTCCCCTCCAAAATCCCTCCACTGTGGAGGGGAACCTCCTGTGAGATTATGCCCATAATCTGAGCCCAATCTAGACCCTAAGTGATTATCTGTGACTGTTTCAGGCTAACGGTTTGAATATGAACTATGTAAACCCATGTAGGCCTCCATTATTTTCATTGGATTATGCATTGAAGCACACATAATGGTCCAGGGCTCACTTTTTGCACAGTATGTTGCATTTGTGATACACTTTGTGTGTCCCGACGGGTTAATGATGCTCCCCGAGTTATGACTTTTTGTTGATCATATTGAGGGACCTGAGGCCTGTTTTATGGGGATAAATAGCTGATGTAGAGCCTGCATCATATCTTGAGATTAGCTGGATGCTGTTTGGGTGCGGTGTGCTAATCATGCTGACAGAAAGAGGATGAGGTCCTGTCCAGCAGGAGGAGCTCCCTCAGGTGCCCAGGAGAGGCGTGGGGATATGCGGGCAGACGTAGGCGAGGGTGGGGCTGCGGCAGTGGTCGTCACTCGGGGCACCTTACAAATAGCCCTGACCAATCACCCTGTCCCACTCTCAACAGCCACCCTCTGCATCAACTCAACAGGTCAGTTCTTGCATTGACTACTCACAGACAGACACTATGATGTGACAAAAAGGGGTTTTCAAGTCTTGGATAGTACATCAATGGATATTGATCTGTGTGTTTAGGTTTGTTTTTGTTAAAAAACAGAAATACTGTATAGTTTTGGTCACAACAAGGTCCCTGAGGCCTCTGGCCATGATTAGTGATATATTTTATTGCTTAAATAAGTGAGATGACAAGATGTATATTGACACATCAGCTGTTATGGCACTCTTAAAGCTTATGGGTCTGTGGTTGATACATTTGAAAACTTTTGCTCTTGAAAACTTTTGGAGTATCGTGGAAATAACTTATCTGTAAATTATCTATCAGGTTCAGTGAGTCAAGCTTAGCTAACAGCTTCACTGTTATTATCCTTGGTGTTATGCATTGTCTGACCCTAGAGAGTAGCTGTTTGTTGTTGAAGCCTTGAAGCTAACAACTGTCAATTATGCTATAAGGCTAATTTCAAATCGTACCCTGTTGAACAGTTCTTTCCCATGTCACTTTTAATGCAGTCAATGAGAAGACACAGATGCAGCAAATGAATTCTAACATCTGTGTAATGTGGAAAAATAATGTGTATGTTTGTATGTAGATCCTCCAGTGGTAACTCCATACACCTGTGTTGTTGGTGTATAAAAAGTAGACACCATGAGTCCTAAACATGTTGTCTTCAAGAAGCTCTCCAGGGACAAGTCTGTAAGTAGGCCATGCTGCTGTTGAACTACTGTAGAATACACACAAGTCTAGTGCCATTTGGTCAAAAACATTCTTTGAGTGAGAGGAAATCTCACCTTCACCTATCTGTATTGGTATAGGTGGGTGTTTATATGGCAAAGAGAGACTTTGTGGATCATTGTGACTCTGTGGACCCTGTAGGTGAGTCTAAAACCAAGTGAGGAGATGATTTCTCTGTTGTAATTGTTCAATATTTTATATGCCATTTTTGTCTGACTGTACTGTGTATTTATCAGATGGAGTTGTATTGGTCGATCCGGAACAAGTAAAAGGCAAAAAAGGTTTGTTTTACTTCATTTTCGTCTTTTAAGAAGTAGGCTACTGTGAAAAAACTACAGGACAACTAACTGAGTATATTGGACACGGTTATTGAGGTTATTTCCTATGTCTCTGTTGCCCCCTAGTGTTCGTGATGCTATCATGCACATTCCGTTATGGGAGGGACGACATGGATGTGATGGGTATAGGATTTCGGCGGGACATCTTCCTGACTACGCGACAGGTGTACCCGCCCCTTGAAGACAGGGAGCGGAGCACACACACCCAAATGCAGGAGAAACTCCTGCGCAAACTCGGGCATGATGCCTACCCATTCTTCTTCGAGGTGGGCATGTCTATAACACCTGGCTATAACACCACAATAGTCCAAATCACTACTGTTCCTTTTTACATCCTGCAAGCCACCGCAAAGTACAAGATGAACGTATTCTCTACATTTTTGGTCAAAAAGCCAGAATAATAATGAATTGATGTGTGTCTTTTTCTTAGTTTCCAGACAACCTGCCCTGCTCAGTTTGCCTTAAGCCTGGATCCAATGATGTTGGAAAGGTAAACATGTCTCCCAGTCACCAGACACCAACCATCCCAATCATTCTCACCTTATTGTAGACATATTCCAGATTTACTGATATTATAGTCAGCGAGTCTGTCCTGAATAAGAAATTAGATATATTTAAAAAGGCTATGTCTAAAAAGGCTAACTAAATACAGTTATCAAGGCCTACTCTTTCATAAGCCCAATATCATGTATTTAAAGTGGAGTGTGTATGGAAAAAAAATCACTTGGTTTTTCCAGCACTGTGCAGTGGAGTTTGAGGTGAAGGCTTTCTGTGGAGAAACCCAGGATGAGAAGGCCCAAAAGAGGTACATGCTTGTTTTATAATTAGAGGATAGGAGTTGTTGATGGAGCTAGAAACATGTTCACTCCCTGACACATATTCACTAAACATCTCCACACTTCTGACAGGAGCTCAGTGCGTTTGGCCATTAGGAAGATCCAGTATGCCCCTGAAGCAGGTTCAGAGCCCCCTGTTGGTGAGACCACCTGTGAGTTTGTCATGTCTGAGAAACCCCTGCACATGAAGGTCCAACTGGACAAAGACGTGAGCCTAAACTCCATCATAGTCACTCCTGACCTGACAACACTGAGACAATCATGCACATAATGTAAGCTGATTGGCTGTAAGTAAAATATATTTCTGCTTGAATCCTCCCTCTGCAGACATACTACCATGGGGAGCCAATCAACATCCATGTGGACATTAGCAATAGCTCTGGCAAAGATGTCAAAGACCTTTCCGTTTCAGGTATAACGAAGGCCCATCGTTTTGTGACTAGATGTTTATTTTGTATATTTTTTTTTATTTATTGGATTTTGTGTCTATAAGCAATAACATTATATCATTAACATGCTAACTGTGCTCCACAGTGGAACAGGTGACCCAAGTGGTGCTCTACTCCAATGACAAATATGTGAAGTCAGTGGCGGCGTCTGAGGAGAACAAGTGAGTGATAGACACACACTCTCTTAACTCTACACTCTCAGCCCTCACTCCATACTGCTCATACACTACTACGGTACATTTAATACTATGAAAGCGGCATGCTTTCATACACATGCAGATTAAGTGGTCAATGTATTCCCTGTGTAATACTATCATAAGCCCACTTGATTCCCCTATTGTCGGTCTAAGCTCATTCACTATCTGTGACGTTATGTAACAAAGCAACTTAGCAACTATGCATCTTAGACCTTAGACCAAGATGAGTTTCAATGTGAAAGTATATGGTATATGATTACGCTGCTAATAGCAGCATCATGTATGACTTCAGAGGATTTTTTGATGTAAACAAGTATTACTATTTAAGCTTTATAATATGAATACATGTACAGTATATGGCAATGAACACAGCCCTTGACTTGCAGAAACGTGATTCCTGCGGGCACCTCATTTAAGAAGAGCTATACGCTCGTGCCACTGCTGGCCAATGCCCGCGAGAGGCGGGGGCTGGCACTGGATGGCAAGCTGAAGCATGAGGACACCAACCTCGCCTCCTCCAGCATGTGAGCACATTTTCAGCTAGGGAAATGTACGCATATATATACTGATGTGGTCTTGCTTTATGTTTTTTTTAACTATTTGACCTTGTGTTCTCTCTGTGTGTGTGTGTGTGTGAGTGCAGTGTGAAGGAAGAGGTGCTGAAGGAGGTCCTGGGGATGCTGGTGTCCTACAGAGTGGCTGTCAGAGTGCTGGCTGCAGGGTGAGTAGCATAGCACAGAGAGAAGAGAGGGAGGAGAGAAGAGAGAAGGCATCTTTATTTGAATGATTCTGCTATGTTTCAATTGATTTCTCCCGTTTGTTTTGTTTTCAGGTTAATTGGATCAAGGTAGACATTTTTCCATAAGCTTATTCATACAACAACAACATTCATACAATGTTTACATACACATTATATCAACAACAATCATACAATGTTTACATACTGTACATATTATATAACATGTAAGATTATGTGATTCCTTGACGAGATGACGAGTGTGTGTGTGTGTGTGTGTGTGTGTGTGTGTGTGTGTGTGTGTTAGTGAGGTCGCTGTGGAGGTGCCATTCCGACTCATGCACCCCAAACCTGACCCAGGTAAGCCCCTCTAGCTGTCACACATATGGTAATTGCTGTGTGGATGTCAACACTGCCTTTCTAGAACATGCTGCTTTCTCTACAGTGATCCCTCTTGGATTAGTGCCACATTTATATACGCAATGTCAGTAATCTCCCGCTGACACAGAGTGGACATGTCAAATGGTCTGCTGATTGGACACAAACCCATTCTCAAATGCCTGCGCAAGGCCAATGCATGTAATCAGCTTGTAGCCCTGCTGACCATTATAAATCCCAGAGAGAGACCGCTATGTGCTTTACTGTAAAGACTTGCCCTGTTTGCTTTAGTGCAACCCACTTGTCCTCAGTGTACTTCCTTCCAACCAGTGTAGGGCCATAGAACCAGGGTACAATGAATTTGAAATGAAAACATTCTTCCTCTGTTTGAATTTATATTGATTCCCTCTCTCTCTCTCTCCCTCTCTCTCCCTCTCTCCCTCTCTCTCTCCCTCTCTCTCTCTCTCTCTCTCTCTCTCTCTCTCTCTCTCTCTCTCTCTCTCTCCTCCTCATGCTGCACCCTTGTTTGTGTTCTCCTGCAGAGAAAGAGAGGTGAGTGTTGTTCCCGGCCTGGATGAGTTGATGGATAGAACCTGTTCCCGGCCTGGATGAGTTGATGGATAGAACCTGTGCTCATTAGTTAGCCTCACATTTCGCTCAGCGATTTTGATTACATGAGCACAGCCTGTTTGGCACATTGTGCCCGTTATGTCAAAATGTTTCGGATCACAATGGTAACAGCAGGGCACAATGGCGAGTGAAGGACATAGGCACGCAAGAAGGCAAGCTGAGCTAGTCATCCCTTTAAACGTGATACCGTCCTTTCTTGCGAGTCCTCATTTTTTGAGCCATTGTCGCAAGGGACAGGGATCCACTGAAGTGGGTCATTATATAAGGTGCGTGATAGGGCATATACATGCAGGCGCTGTCTCTGGAGACTGAGCAGGATTCTGTCTGCCTCTTGTGACGGTCTGTTTATTATCTCCCTTCTCATCTCCTCGTCTGGCTGACACCTTCACTTGTGTCTGCACTTGTGACTGACACTCAAGCTTCTTCCAAATATCTGATTGTGTGTGCATGGAAAGTAAGGGCGAAGTATATGAATACGGAGCCCAGGAGACGTCATTGCAAGATATTTTTGTGTATCATTTTACTAAATTGTGGTCCTATTTTAGTATGTTGTGTGCTCATTTTACTAAATCGTCCTCACGCTTTACTATATTGTGCGCTCAATTTACAACAATTAAAATGAGAGCACAAATAGAGCACAAATTAGTAAAATGAGAGCACAATTTAGTAAAATGAGCACACTAATTACAGGGTTCCTACGCGGTATGGAAAAGTATGGAATTTGATTTTAGTAATTTCCAGGTCTGGATAAGTATGGAAAAAAGGAAAAAGTGTATGGAGAAATATCCGTAATTCCAGACTATTGCAGCTACAGTACTAATCACTACTCAGGTCATAATGAACCATTCCTGTTGTGTAGCTTAACTGTCAGTCCACATTGCCAAGATACAATTTTATGAGGGTCCTCAGAAAGAAATCTGATTTCTGAGGCCTCAGCCAGCAGTGAACTAGACTCTATCATATGTAGGCTAAGCTGTATCTACGGAAAACTAAAAATGTGAGTGCACCTTCCAACACAGCACTTCCTCAACGAAAATGATCCAACAATGGGCAAGTGTGAGTTTTCTGATATATAGATAGCTCTAGCTCTGTGCAGTTCTAGGTCTTATGGTGCTCATGTCTTGTCACAGTTTTCTGTATATTAGAGTATTAGCATACAACATAGTAGCATATTATATTACATTAAAATAACATTAAAATCATTTCTTTAAATTATAAACATTGACTTTGCACTTTCCCCATTGCTGAAATTAGGGCTCTCAGTCAATGAGGACCGTGTCTCATGCATTAACTAAAGCTGTTGTGTGGCATGTGGGAGCGTTCGACTGATGATCGTACTTAGGAGGATCTTTGTCGTAGAATTAAATCAAAACGATTTTGCCTCAATAAAGAAATAGCTTTAAGTAGACTTCAGACTTTTTCCATAATTTAAATTTTGGGCCTTATTTTTTTTGTATCTTTGAGGACAATTCCCAGACATTGCGGTAATGACATTTCCTTCTGACTTAAAGCACTGTCTATGACAGGGTGTCAAACAGAAGGCCCGGGGGCCAGATCAGGCCCGCCAGCAGGTTTCATACGGCCCCCCAGATGTTTTGGGTAGGAAGGGAAAATTAGAAAAAAAATATCACATCCAGTTGTCTTCAACAAAGTGTAATAAGCAACATCTCTATGATATGATAAATTGATAACCTAGCACTACAAACCATTTTCAGGAAGGAAGAAGCAAAACAACTCACATGGAAGTAGAGCATTTCAAGAGAGAAAGAGCAGTATATGACAGCAGTACATTATTTGTACTTGTTTGCTCATAAGTGATATCATCAAATAACACTCTGATACCCATGCAGAAAATGATGACCATGACGGCCCACCACTAGGTCTCATTCCAACAAATCCCACTTCCTAATATGAGTTTGACCCCCCTGGTCTATGAGCTCCGCTCGGTGAAAACAAAACCTTGTGGTTGTATTTATTCATTGGAAACTGTGATGCGCCAGATAGAATGGCAAAAGTGTTACAGTCTGAAGTTGATGACAACTGGATTGAGCGATTACAAATTGCCAGCTGGCTCATAGAAAAATTACCTGACTAAATGGACGAATATTAAGTGTCATTTTTTTTTTATTCACTTCAGTTGTCCATACGTTATTTTTTTCACCGAGTTATCCCAAACCAGAAGTGGCCGCAATTTCAAGATTATGATCAGAAAAGTCTGGAACTTTGGAAATTGGAATATGGAAAAAGTATGGAATTTTGAAATGGAAAATGTGTAGGAACCCTGTAATTAGTAAAATGAGCACACATTTTCTGGATATATAGCCCACCAAAAAATATCTTGCACCCCTCTAGGGTTCCGTATATGAGTGATATGCCTTTACATGTTTGTGGTTCGGCTTAAATGTATTGTGTGCGTCCGTGATCAGTGTGTCTGTCAATGTGTGTTCGCAATCGCATCCATGTGTTCGTTCATGTCTATGTGTTGTGGTGTCTGTGTGTGTGTTGGATTAGTTTGGTCACACGTGTTATTTGTCCCTGCAGTGAGGGAGATCTTGAGTTTCAGGAGTTCAAGCGCGTCTACCTGAAGGGCATCATCGGGGAGGAGGAGGACTCCCCTGCCGAGGGCTGAGAAACACGGGCACTGGTTGGGGCGTGGGGGTGTGGGGGTATCAGGCACAGGAGCTCGGCATCTCCACCTGGCGCACCTCACTGCCCCCTCATCCCCACCTCGGACAGAAAGACGTCGACCGTCTCAGGAGTCGACCTAGAAAGGAGTCTGCTGAAAAACAGTCTGGACCTGCTGAGAGTAATATGCTTCCATAGCCAGCTGTACAGTACATGGTGTCTAGGTAGCCATAGGTCTAATACTGTCTGACGCTCAGCAGAGGTTGATGTGTGTGATCCACAATACATCTTGGGAGAGAAACGTCTTCATTAGAGGGCCAGAGGTTTTTGGACAAAGCAGTTGGTCTTATTCACCATCCTGCTGCAGCCAACCACACCCCAGAACCTGAATAATGGGCAGCCGTGGCCTACTGGTTAGCACTTCGGACCTGTAACCGGAGGGTTGCCGGTTCGAACCCCGACCAGTAGTGCTGAAGTGCCCTTGAGCAAGGCACCTAACCCCTCACTGCTCCCCAAACGCCGCTGTTGTTGCAGGCATCTTGGACATTATATACTTAGTTTGGTACTTTACTCGAAGAGGAATATCACATAGGGCTCATGTATTGTAACTGAAATGTTTCTTCTTTTCTTCAAAAAATAGTGTACTGAAATTGTTGACATTCATGATATAAACTATTTGATTACTTACATGTATGTTTGTATTTTATTGGGTTGTAACTTGTGTAATGTATATAGAGATGAAACATATTTCACCCCACTGCGCCGGGATTAGTGTGTGCTTCACCTCACTGTGTGCTGTGTGTGTTTCACTAATTCACGGATTGGGATAAATGCTGAGACCAAATTTCCCTCACGGGATTAAAAGAGTATATATACTTATACTATACTTAAATCCTTCCATAAACAGGATGTACTACAGTAGCCCCCCACCCCCACCATCCGTGACAGTGGTTGAACATGACAGATGTTGTAGCGTGAAGAGCCATAGGCTCCCGTATGTACGCTGTGCGTTATGGGTTTTATGTTTCTCCTGTATGAAGGCCTCTTTGTCTGTCCCACCATCACAGGCTACACAGCTCCATATGCGCTGATTTTTTCCAGACCTCTTTGAAAGCAACACCAAGCGAAATATTCCCATATGCGCTATGTTCTATTTTAGACAATACCTTCCCAGTGGAGCACGCCACGTAGACCTATTTTAAGGCTTGTAGGAGGTTCTAGGCAGAGTAAATGGATTTGTGAATGTATATAAATACTTATGGACATCTTGGACATTATATACTTAGTTTGGTACTTCACTCGAAGAGGAATATCACATAGGGCTCATGTATTGTAACTGAAATGTTTCTTCTTTTCTTCAAAAAATAGTGTACTGAAATTGTTGACATTCATGATATAAACTATTTGATTACTTACATGTATGTTTGTATTTTATTGGGTTGTAACTTGTGTAATGTATATAGAGATGAAACATCTTTCACCCCATCTGTAACAGTACCCCAAATATAACTAGGAGACATTTGGATCAATAGTTTATTTATCAAGGACAAACAATGTACAGAGTAAAACATTAGAACAGCTGAATATGAATTGGAATCAACTCATGCAGTGTGTTTTGGAAGGTGAGGCATCGGAACTGTAGCTATCCAGCATGAAGCCAATAACAAGGCTCTAATACAGACCAGAGGACCCAGACTCTCAGGCCTGTTTCTCTTCTTCTGTTTCCTCTTCATCACTGGGTCACATTACCAGCAGAGCCATAACAGCACTTCCAGGACTTGGAGGGTACTTGTGGGCTACTCCCATCAGAACTTGACCTAATTGCAGGCCTTCGTCCCTATGTGACTTTTCCCACCCTCTTTATGGTGTACGCCCTCACTTCCTCTATGGATCCCCCTAATGGGGTCCTGCTATTCAGACGCCAGCCTTTTGGGAGTGGGTGGAGAGACAGAGAGAGTGTCTGATGTCCCAGGACATGGGCTCTGATCACTTTACAAAAGGACAGGTTCTAAAGGGTTTTGCCAGGAGACAAGTCCTACTGTGGTCCTCAGGGGAAACCTACACCGTTGAAGGAGATGCAACAATGAGGTGCTAATCAGATTACAATGCAAACACACTCACTTAAACATAGCTTACAACGATGGAGTGACGCAGCATGGGAAGAAAACACGCACATCAGACTATAGAATGAGAGAATGTCTTTAGAGAGTTATTGAAAAAATATATATTAATTTTGACAGTAGTGCAGAGCTTAATTATGGGTAGTATCAAAGTCAATCTATGATATAATCTATGACAGATAATTAAAACTTATTAAATCAGTAATATATGAATGTTTGTGCAGTACAAGATCTAAACCATTCTGGAACGTCCTCCTAAGAAATCGGAAAGAGGTATGGATGGTTGTTTTGAATGACGGTAGGAATATCATTGAGGATGCTGTCAGGAAAGTTGGTGGTGGGAATGTGACTTCCAGAGTGCTCTGGGAGGCTTTAGGGGGTCATGGTCGGGGCGGCCGTGGTGGGCATCTCCAGCTCTCCCCAGTTGTACTCTCCCTTGATAGGCTCGGGCCAGAAGTCTCGGAAGTGGGCCACGTCGCAGTTGTCGGGTTGCAGCAGGTAGCCGGAGAAAGTGCTGCTGGCCTCGTTGCTGGTGTATATGCCGTTGGTGATGCTGTCCTTCACCTGGAGCCACACCAGGTCCCCTTGGTTGAGGTGCAGCACCACTGTCTGGGAGGCCGTGGCCAGCTCGGCCGACTCCGTGGTCTTCACCACCGGCTGGAAGTTGTGGAAGAGGCCCACCTTGAGCACGCGGTTGTACACTGTCAGGTGGTAGCTGAAGACGTAGGTGCCGTTGGCGGGCGCCGTGTACATGCCCAGCGAGGGGTTGAAGTGGCCCTGCATGTTGTTGAGCACAGCAGGGAATGGGACAGGCCTGTTGGGCATCGGGAAGGGGTACGCCAGCGCGGCGGAGAAGGCCGACTGGACAGTCGGGGTGCAGGGCCCGGGCATGCCCGTCATGCCCATGTCTCCTTGGTCACCCTTGGGGCCGGCGGCCCCCCCATCCCCCTTGGGACCCTGCTGCCCCTGGTCGCCCATCTCGCCTTTAGGCCCCTGGGTGCCGGGGGCCCCTGTGTCTCCATCCTGGCAGTTGCACTCACCCTCCTGCCCCTGCTCACCCTTTGGTCCGACGGGCCCAGGCTGACCGGACAACCCCATGACGCCCATGTCGCCCTTCATCCCCTTTGGTCCTGCCACCCCAGCTACCCCAGGCAGACCTCTGGGTCCAACAGGTCCAGGAAGGCCCGGTTCTCCGGCAGAACCCTGCACAGGCTCGCATGTTTCAGGGCACTCTCCGTCATCCCCCTTGGGTCCCGCTAGGCCTGGAGGTCCAGCTACACCAGCGTCACCTTTATCACCTGAAACACAGTCGGAAAATGTCATCTCTTTTGTCAAAATGGATAATCTGCCCAAATAATGTAAAAAAGGTATAGAAGAAAGGATACTATTCTATTCCATTCTATGTTTTAAATGATTAGAACGTTAACGAACTTTTCCTGTGGTAAACAGGCCAAGCTTGTGTGTGTGTGTGTGTGTGTGTGTGTGTGTGTGTGTGTGTGTGTGTGTGTGTGTGTGTGTGTGTGTGTGTGTGTGTGTGTGTGTGTGTGTGTGTGTGTGTGTGTGTGTGTGTGTGTGTGTGTGTGTGTGTGTGTGTGTGTGTGCGCGCGTGTGTGCGTGCGCGCGTGCGCGCGCGTGTGTGTGTGTGTATGTGTGTGTGTGTGTGTATATATGTGTGTGTATGAGAGAAAGAGAGAGAGAGAGAACCACAGGTGCAAACTCACCTTTGAAGCCGCGCTCTCCCTTGGCTCCGGTGAATCCCACAGGGCCTTTGTCTCCTTTCAGACCCTCGTCTCCCTTCTCACCTGTGGGATAGGGCCAGGTGTGGGAGATAATGGGCACAGGTGAAATCTGCACTCAGGTGACTACAGATGCATTCAAATAATACACACCCAATGCACATTCAATCCGATCACTGTTCTCATTGTATGATACCCATAATAGCCATGTTTAGCCAAGGTCTTCATTACAAAGATTTTCACAATCATGCCAAACACAACATGACCTTCATTCTAGTGCCTTAAATAAATTACCTACAACATATTTACCACTAAACACGATATATGCAGGTATGTTTTCCAGTATGAAATCAAACCTTTTAGTCCTGGTCTGCCCATGAATCCTGGACGACCTTGGAATCCTGTGAGCCCTCTCCTTCCAGGGCTGCCGGGTCTGCCTGTAGAGAGAGGGGGGGGGGGGGGGGGGCTTAGATCAGAGACACCACCACAGAATAAAGGGCACAACTAAAAACCATACACCCAGCTAGGACAGGAGCATCTACATTGGAGATTTAGTCAAACTGATCATCCACTCATATGCAGTGTTGGGAGTAATGCATTAAAAAAGTAATGTAATTACAGTAATGCATTGCTTTTTGCTGCAATGCAGTAATGTAAGGCATTACCAATACAATTTCAGTAATATTTTACTCGGTACAATTCTCAGTAACTGAAGTTTCTTTGCTTTTTAATCCAAAATTGAGAAATGCTCGATTGGCACCAGAGAAGATTATCCAAGAATTTAAAAAAGTCATCTATGCTGGTCCTGGAATTTGATTGCCTTGTTTAGATGACTGTAGAAAGGGAATTTGAGTTATCTCTGCCATTCATGCAACAGATCTAATATGGTTAGGCTATACTTCTCATTTCAAGCAGTGAGAATAACTAAAATGTTGCTTTTACAGACAAAGATTGTAGCCATTATTCTCAAACTATTTGCATTAAGTCTACACCACTGTAAGTGGAAGGAAAGGCAACCAGCAATGATGAGAACCATTTAAAGTCAACATACAATTTCACTATGGCTATAGTTTACTATATTAAGTTGTGAGTGACCTTTGGCCTTGGGGCCTACATTGTCCCATTAGCCATAACTGCAAACATTATTTTGTTCTTTTGTTAGCCTTAAGCCTAGCTCAGTCATTATGCCATACCACATCACCTCTTGCCGTGTAATGAGCTGCATTGAACACATGAAGATCTATTGAGAACACCAAATCCATATTTCCTGTTATTTTGGTGAAAGTAATGTAAACGTAGTGTAATGCCTTACAATTCAAAGACAGTAATATTGTAATGTAACAAATTACTTTGAGATGACAGTAACAAGTAATAAATAATGCATTACGCTTTTGAAGTAACTTGCCCAACACTGCTCATATGATAATGCAAAGATATATTTGGTCGTTAAGTGATGATGCAATAATGTGCCTATAATTCTTTTTCCAGGTCCAACTGGTCCCAGAGCTGCTCATTTTTCTCCATAGACAGTAAAAGAAATGATTTTTTCCTGCTATTCAGAGAAACAAATTGTCATCCTACTACTTACTTGCTGCCACAACCTAAAAAAATCCTGTTTTTCGCAGAGGCCTGGACGACACCCTTGATCATATCATCTGGCTGCACAGCTACACTAATTACTCAAACTCTAATTAAATAATTGTTAGAGTTAATCAATTTTTTTTAGATCGATTACCCCTCACCAAAATGAAGGTGATGGTAACAAGGTTTACAGCTTGTGAAAACTGGCTGGCTGCACTAGCAAACGTTTATGGACGAAAGAGCTGTTGGGCCCGTGACGTAGGACTTGACAACCGAATATAAGTCAAGTCTCACACCTAAGTACACAGCTAACTCAACACAACACTCCACAAACACTGACCAACGGCAACACATAAATCAACTATGGGAGTCTTACCCTGCAGGCCGAGGTCCCCTCTCTCGCCCTTGGGCCCTGGGGTGCCCTTGCAGCTGTGGCAGATGCAGAACCAGGGCACCTGGTCGGCGGTGGGGGGCACGGGCGAGTTGAGCAGCATCTCGCAGTAGCTGGTGTCAAAGTCGCCGGTCATTTCCCCCATGTCGCCCATCATCATTGGGTCGTTGGAGGGCAGCATGCGCCTTCTGTCTATGTTGTAGTCGGTACCTGGGGGAGGATACGGAGGGGGGGTCATCGCTGAGCATGCTGCAACCCCCAGCAGCAGAGCCACAAGGCTTCTCATAGTCTGTGGAGACACAGTCAAGTTGAAGAGAATGCTTGAGAATGGAGCACTTCACTGTTATTTCTCTTTCATAGTATAACCTTCTGACTGATATTCCAGAATTGAAAGTAAAATCATATAAGATCAATCCCACTGGCACTCTAAAGTTCATGCAACCTCAACAGAATATATTTCTGGGTCAGTTCATAAATAGTTATTTGACATGTAAATAAATATCACATAGGTAATAATAATAAATTATAATGACCTATGTGATATAAATCCAAAGCATAAAAACATTTTGTTTGTATAACATGGTCCAATTTAGAATTAATGGTCTCAAGCATTGCTTCATCCCAAATGCCTCATCTGGTTTGGGCCCCAACTCATCTTAAACCCCTGAGACTGCTAAAACCAAACTCATACTTAAACTACATCCCCATGTTAGCCAGCAAATCAGCCAGTCCAGCCCCCATAAGGTCAGTGTCCTCAGTCTTACCGAACCACATGTGAATCTCGTCATCTTCCTTCAGGTGAGTCAGAGAGCATAGCCTGGAAGGGGCCAGAGAACTCCTCTTATACACCTGTACATTCCAGCGCACTCCGCCCACACCACTGTCACCACAGCCGTCTGAAAGGTGGAGGAGCGGTGGTGGTGGAGGCCCTCCTTTGTCAGGTGGCCAAAAAAGTAAAAAGGGGGGCCTTCTGCTCCTACAGTATATCATTTTCACAGGTGCAGATGACCTCATTAGGCCTGAGAAAAAACAAAACTAATGAGAACGGGCATTTTGTGAACGGGCACTTTGTGAAGGTGATATAGCTGAAGTGAGCGCCCCTGACCACACACAGGTAACCCGAGAGGGCCGCGGGTCCCCATGGTGTGATTTCATTATTGGGCCCAGAGATGGAGAATGCCCAGGTGAACCAGTCGAGGCCATATACATCTCTTGTGAGCAAAGGTGATGTCTCTTGTATACACAAGCGTTTGTTTACTCATTTTTTTTCCGCCCTCTCCGTTGAAGGAAATTAAACTTTGACGAGAGCCTCTTTGTTTGTCTCATAGGTTATTGCATAATAAACTCTGACACATGGTCACATCAGGTCTGTGGTGAACTCACATGCTGTTGTTTTCCCCCCGTATAGGTGCTTTAAAGAACCTTTTTTTTCATGAGCTTATTATTTTTCTACTGATGGTTCCATCTCAGCATTTTGCCCTGAGACTGCTATAGGGAACGTACATGAGACAAGAACACTTTTGCTGTGCATGGCACATCTCCATGTGTTCACCTTATACCTGTCTGATAACATCAGCAACAGAAGTCAGCACTTTAAATATAATTGAGGCTGAACCAACAGACAGTGAAGGAGACATGCTATTGATACCAAAGACACAGAGACTAAAATATGTAATACAAAGTTTATAACTTGAATAACATAATGAAAGACTGGAGGCTTAAACTGTTTTGCTCTGTAATGTGAAATGAAAGACTGGAGGCTTAAACTGTTTTGCTCTGTAATGTGTCACATAACATATTCACCAAATCAATCAGGTCACAAGACCATTCCAAAATTCATCTGTGGTGTAGGATGGATAACACTACATGATCCAAATACAGCACAGTGTGATGAGGACATTTACAATAGAGGGTATTCATGAATGTGCTACAGACGCACGCTCGGATTTCCTGATGAGAAGTGAGTACCCTTTCGCATGACTGAAACAGACCACAGGGCCAGGATAGAAGGACTAAAAGAATGATAGACTGAAAGACAGAAGTACGGAAAGAAAGATGGACTGATAGTGGAAGAACTGAAAGAGAGATGGACTGAAAGATGAATATGGACTCAGTGTTTGACCCACATTATCTCATTATCTAACAACAACGGGTATTTCTTGCCATGCTATGATCACCTTACAGAAAGAGAAGAGGTCATTAGAGAGACTAAAGTATGAGGAAGAGGAAGATGGAAGGATGAAATCAAAGGTCTACCTTGAACTCCTTTGAAAGACATTAAAGGATGTACAAGTTCACAAAGGACCAGAGGGAAGTGTGTGTGTATGTGTGTGTGTGTGTGTGTGTGTGTGTGTGTGTGTGTGCGCGTGTGCGTGTGCGTGTGTGTGTGTGTAGGATTGTGTTTACATCAGGAGGACCCAATTTTTGTCACCCTCCCTGGTTCCGTTTGGTGGAATCAGAGCTCTGCTCTTTCTCAGTGTGCCATAATGAGTTAAAAACAGCTAAGAAACTCGAGCCCACCAAACACAGCCCAACACACAAAAAGCAGAATGAAGCCTTGCTGTCTACACCCAATAAATGACCCTGTTTCCACACTGTCTGTGTGTGTGTGTGTGTGTGTGTGTGTGTTAGTGCATGTGTGTGCATGTCTGGTTAGTGCATGTGTGTGCCCTACTGGTTAGCGCTTCGGATCTGGTACTGGTTCGAACCCCGACCAATAGGCACAGCTGAAGTGCCCTTGAGCAAGGCACCTAACCCCTCACTGCTCCCCGAGCGCCGCTGTTGTTGCAGGCAGCTCACTGCGCCGGGATTAGTGTGTGCTTCACTTCACTGTGTGCTGAGTGTGTTTCACTAATTCACGGATTGGGATAAATGCAGAGACCAAATTTCCCTCACGGGATCAAAAGAGTATATATAGTTATACTATGTGCATGTGTGTGTAATGTGTATGTATGCATGTTTGTTTATTGCCTTTCCTCATTTTAAAAATACTTTTAAGATGTATTATCTATGTTGTATTACCAATGTTCCTGTTATGAAGGAAGCTAGATTGGGAAATCTGAAGGCACTCAGCCTCAAGGTAATTCAGGTGAGTGGACTTCACTCTCATGTGATCACTGGCAACATCCATAAACATGGGAAAACCTTCAGAAAACAAATGTAAAAGCGGTTCTTATACAGATATGACATAGCACATGTGCTTAGTGCCTTCAATATAAATCACACACATAGGTCAGTGTGTCCCTTGACGCTGTCAACACTGAAGTTGCTCCATACCTCCAAGCCCTGTTCATAGTTTGCATTATGTCATGAGTTTCTGGAAACTAGTCCTGACTCCTGGTTTGCCTTTTTATAAAACCAAATTTTCCTTGGTCAAAAAATAAGTTTGAATAGTTTAATGTCATTTCATTTTATTGGAAATGCTTCAACAAATCATATCATAAGAGAAGGAGGTTGCAAGGCCTTAAAATCAATGTGTCAAAAAAGACTAACCAATGTAGAGAGAGGTCGTGCAGAGGAAACACAGACTGCCGACTGCTTGAGCTGTGTATCCTACTGGAAACGACTAATTAACTTCAGCCCCTAAGAAGTTGCTATTAGGCCTAGCCTAGGCCTACTTATGACAACGCTTACAAATATGTAACAAATACATTTCCCCCCATAAATAACAGTCTTTCTTTAATAGTTGAATCTGATCAAATCTAATCTAATGTCCTCTATATCTTAAAAATTGAACCTAATATAATCTAATAGCCTCTATATTTTTTCTATGTGAAGAGCCGGGTGCCTCAGTTTCATCACGTTACCAAGGTGACCACCAGGTGGAGTCGTTTTTCAATACACTGGATAGCCATAGTATCTTGTCTTGACCGCATGGTGGAGCTGAATCTCTCCATCCATTACACGTATGGTTCCCCCAGGGCAAATGTAAGGATGGCGGTGGCGGTCGCAGCTGAGGCCGCAGCTAGATGCTTGGAGGAATCTTCGGATAGTGAACCGGAGCAAGAACACGGTTCACCTCAAAAACTGATCCGCAAAGTTTCCACGTCGGGGCAGATCAGAAGCAAGGTAATTCATTGTTTTCTTTTTATGGCGGAAAATGCTCAAGAACGAGCCATCGCTTTGCACATATGCGGCTGTTCAGAGCTAGCGAATTCACCAAGGCCATTTAACAGCCTCGAGTTTTCCTACACGACGGAACTCGCTGGCTCGGTCTTTCAGACGTGTTCTGGCTCGAGCCAAGAAGCGGATAGAGATATAACGGTATTACGGAGGGTGTGGATTAAGCCATTATGTATTACGGTGTTTGTCTGCTGTTGGCTATCTAATAACATGCGCAGCGGTACGTCTAAGCGCGCCGCTGCGGACGATGTCCACTGTTAGGCTATACTTAAAGTGTGTTTGCATTAGCTAGTTATATTTTGTAAATTTGCATCAGTTTGCTATCATCATAGAACCTTGAAATGTCCTCGTGCATCTGCAGCCTATGAAAAAAGAACGTCCGAAAAAATAATAGCCTTCATACTCTGCAACAGCGGTTGAGAGCGCTTGCATCGAGTGTAAAGTTACACCGTCTTCGTCTTTTAATGGCTTACTAGTTAAGTTATTCCAGAATAATACAATGAAAAGGGTTTGTTCTTGCCTTTCCTTGTCCGTGTAGGTAAAGATTAAATTTTACGACGCTGTGTTCTAGAAGTATTACTTTACTATTTGACCAGCGTTCTTTGAGTTTTTTTTTTTTTAAGATCCTAAACTAACTCGAGGTAGAAGGTACTCATTTGCATCAATGATTTATGCTGCGGTGGAATTGATGACAGGCTTTACCTCAACGTGTTCTTTTTGATAGATCCTAATCTAAATGAAGGCATATGCATGTAGGGGTGGTAGGAAAATGTAATAAAATAATTCATATTTATCTTAATAGGGAAAGTATGGCTTGGGAATTCTTATTCTTGCTCTGCTTATTCTTTTTCTTTTTTTTTTCGTTTTGTTTGAACGGGAGCCAAGTGGAATCAAAACTGTCTGATCTCAATGAACCCCCTGTGTTAGACGAAAGGTCGTGTAGTTTTCAAGCCAATTCTGTATTTTCGTATAAAGGGCTCTAGGTGTGATGAAAGGGGTCACTCAAAAGGTTGCTGTAGCAACTGTCCTCTCTTTAGAAGCAGAAGGTCAAAGAGGGCCTATTTTTGACCCAGATCCCAACATATGTCCATCATTTGATGTCGCTCGCCGCATCCTGTTCTGATAGCTGGCGGGTGTTGGCCTACTTTACCAGACTAACTACAATGTAATTAACTGATCATTGAGCTACTCGATTGGAATTACATATTGGAGTGTGACTCAGATATGTGCCAGTATATCACAATGCAACCTCAGTTCTGGAATTAGAAACACTCAAACTGTTATTCAATTCAGTGTAAGTTCATTCCTGTCTGCTCACAAAATATCAGTGCTGCTTCATGGAAGAAACTGAAGAGGTTTTTGAGGAGTATTGTCCTTTTGAGGAGTTTTGCTTTTACAGTCCCAGTACATCACCAGCCAGTGTAGAGATGACTGTGCTAAAAAAGTGATTCAGATGAAGATTCAGCCTGTTCTGTCTTTGGCGGAGTGTTTTTTGCTGGATGCATATTACCAATTTTCAGTGGTTATACATCTTTGCAGTTCTGTACACTGTACAGGTCAGTTTGTGTGTAAAATGTTGTCTGTGGAGCTTAGATCTAAAGTTTTTTTGCGATATCCATTTGTTGAAGTTCCAACCAACATGCTTATGAAATGAATGAAAATAGATGAAATAGAATGTCTGTTTTTTTGTGGAGAACCTCTTGAAAGGCCCCCAGGCCTCTTGTCCTCTTCAGTCACTCTCCCACTTGAAGGGATGTGGTGGGGTGAACTGCCGCTGTGTGTCTGTGAGCGCGGGGTGTATTAATCAAATGTAATATGTATGGTAATGACTGGTGTGAATTGCGGAATAGGTAATTAGCGAGCTCGTTGAGTTGCATTAGCATCTGATTGCATGGAGTGGCCAGTGTGGACATTAAGGCCTAGTCCACACGTACCAAACCGATCTTTTTTTCCTCCGTCTTCCCTGGAACCGTATCAAGAATATTTGCGTCCAAACGGATCCATCTCAACACGACTCAACACGTTACTTCATACCCCAGGCCTATAGGTGGCACTGTTTCTTTACAGAAATTGACCAAAACTTGCGCTTTACAAACAGACAGAATAGGCTACGACGAAATGGCTAGTGCAAGGAAACCAGAATTGTTTGTGTGGACTGATGGTGAACTGTCAATTGTAGTCAACTGTAAAACTAATAAACTTTATTTTACGGTTTGTGAAGGGTGCAGTCCCGTCCTTTATTTGGCTAACGCAGGTAGGCCTACTAATCACCTTTACTTTCTTTGGTTGTAGGATAGTCCGTGATTCACATTAGTTTTGGCTGTCACCGCAATTAGGCTACTAAACGCAAGGCTTACCCAAGTTCTAGGCTATTCTGTCGCCACATTTATAATATTGCTATAAAACCTTCGTAACAGTCAATAGCCTACTTTTGCCTGCATCAAATCGCGCATTCGCATTCAGTGTGCTACTATCGGCTTAACGTGAGTTCTAAGCGTCTTTGTAGACCTATGCTTATATCTGATTTCACTCGACTGTGAATGCATGTATGTTGTAAGACATGTAAAATAAATGAATGACACTGGCACTACGCACAAATTAATGTAGCCTAAACTTACACTGCACTCTCCTAATAACTTAAGTTCTCTCGCGTCACTGACAGTAGCTAGAATGCATAAAAAAACACCGGGAAAAACAGTGTTCAGGCCTTCCAAGTCATAAGATATCGGCGCTGCGCAGCACCAGTTGTGATATTTATCTTATGGAGTGTAATCGTAGGTAATGTCATGTATGAAAACTAGTATTGTTAGGCAATACTATAAGTGCAAGTCCAGGGCAGCTGAGGTGTGGCGATGACATCATCGATACGCAAGCAGGATGTGCCGTTTCGCTGTCTAAACGAATTCAAACGGGCTACGGTTTCAGATTTTTCCACTGTGGGACCAGGTTTCAGAAAAGTGCGGTTTCGGGCAGTGCGTTTACAGGATTCGTTTGGACGCTCGGCCAAGACGAAGCAAAATCTCTGCGTTTAACCTAAAAAACGTCTCCGTGTGGACAGGCCATAAGGGAAGATTTGCTAGTAAACCTGCATGCATTCTCTGGCTGCGGGACGCAGTTGCACTGGTACGCACACACACAGACACACAGACACAGACACACACACACACACACACACACACACACACACACACACAAAAAAGCATGCATAGGTTACATCTGAATGCTTAGATGCTCAGCACAGCTTTCACCACTTCCTTTGTGATGCTCACAGCACTGACTCTTATTCGACCACACACACACGTGGACACACACACACATATTCTTATACGCATTCACACACACACACACATAGGTCAAGCTTCCTGTCTCAAGAGCGTCTTATGGGAACCCTGAGGGGAGGGCTTCAATAAGAAAGCGAGTGAGAGAAACAGAGAGTTGACTAAAATAGACCGAAGCGGTGTGTGTGTGTGTGACAGGGAGCCTGTGTGCTGTGTGTATATGTCTGAGTGCGGGGACGGATATTAACCGAAGGCCGCCGTTGAAAGTGTGTTTGACCGCCTCCGGCCAGTGTGTCGCCAGGAAACCCGAAGCTGTGCTTAACCGCGCCGGCACCGCGGGAGACAGTGAGGAGAAGAGGAAGATAAGGAGTGGAAGTGTGTGTGTGTGTGTGTGTGTGTGTGTGTGTGTGTGTCAGCCCTCCTGTCCTGCGCATGGAAGCCCTCAGTAAGCAGGTGTGTCACACTGTATGTACTCCTCCACTGTTGATTTTCCTTCTTGTCTTTCCTTTCGGGCCGTCTGGGCTCATATGGTCCTGCGGCTGTGTTTATCAGGACGGGTTAATTTTAGCTCCTTTCATCTATTTCCTGTCTACTTGTGTGTGTGTGTGTGTGGTGTGTGTGTGTGTGATGTGATGTCATGGAATGTTAATTTTAAGCAACTGTGGTCAGACCGGTCCCTTTTATAGTGTTGTGTGTATAGTGTGTGAGAGAGAGAGAGACCTCCGTCTAACAAGGCTGTGTTAAGGCTGTGGCGGCTGAGGCAGTAGCTGTGTGTGTTGTGGTGAAGGGGGCGAGATGGAGAGCGAACCCAGATGGCTCTCAATGGCCACTTCACCTCTCCTCCTTCATCTCTCTCCCCACATCCTCTTCACTTCTCTTCCCTCCACCTTTCTCCTCGTCTTCTCTTTTTCTCTTCTCTCTCTCTCTCTCTCTATCTTTTCCTGTCCTTTCCTTCTTCTTTCCCTCCTTTCCTCTCTTCCTCCTTTCCTCTCTTCCTCCTTTCCTCATCTCAGCCGCCTTTCACCTCCCCCGTTCCAGCTGGTCTCGACTATTTTTGGCTTCCCGCTGATGGATGGGGTAGGTCCCTGGTGAGTTGGGAGTGCGCTCAGTGTGGCTCGGCTGCTGGATCTGTGAGGCTCTGCAGCCCCCTGCTGGTGGTTGGGGGAACACGCGCCGCTGCTGGGGTGGTCTCTCACCAGGGGAAAATGACAGGCCAAGAAACTTGTTTCTCATAATTGTCGGGCCAAGCGATCGTTTCAAGATTGCACAGTTGCCGTGGTCACTGTGTGTTCAGTGTAAGCCCAGGGTGTATTTTGGTCGTTTATTGTAAAATAATAATAAAATATATTACAAAGTAGTCTCCGGTTCTGCTCCCACCTACTTGAATGCCCTCATACAGACTTACACTACCTCCAGACCGCTGCGCTCCTCTGACGAACGACGTCTAGCTCTACCACCGGTACGCTCAAGCCAATCCAAACTTTTCTCATCTGTTGTTCCTCGTTGGTGGAACACACTGCCAGTTCCTACAAGGGCAGGGACATCCTTTTCCACTTTCAAAAAACTACTGAAGACCCAGCTCTTTAGAGAACATCTACTCTCATAGCAACACTTACAACAAGTCTTACTGATCCTAGCACTCACCAGCCGTTAAACTGACAAGTAACTGTTAAAATACAGCACTCACCGACGCACTTATTCTTACTGTACTCTAATGTGTTTTTTTTTTTAAACTGTCCTAAAATTGTGAGAATTGTTCTAATACTTACTGTTTACCATGTTGTTAGTCGCTTTGGTTAAAAAAGCGTCAGCCAAATGTAATGTAATGTAATGTAATGTAATGTAATGTATTGTAGCATGTGTGTATTGTGTGTGTGTGTGTGTGTTTTGAGTCCAGTGTAGTGTTTTGTATGCATATATGTTAAAGCCTAATGATGGTGGGTTGAGAGCAGTAGGCTAGGTTTTTGTAATGATGTGTGCTGGGATCAATATTTGCTGACAGATATTATCACTGTCTAAGTAAGTAGCGCTATGTCTAGGCTTGGGTATCGAATATCGAGTATTGGTTGGAATCGGGACTATCTTTGCGATTTTCCCAGAATCGTTCAAAAGTTTAAATTTCGATTCCTAGTTTCGATTCCCAGTCCGCCGACCGGAAGAAGAAACGGCTGAACACCAACGAAGAAGCGCATAGTTCATAGAATCAGAGCCCGTCTACGGAGAGCCTCGCCACTCCGTATTAAGTCCCATTGTACCGAATTTTGGATGCAGTTCCACCAGAGTTCCACTGGGGGCGATCGCTATGAGTACAGAATGAATGGGAGTCAATGGAGCTAGACGGCTAAAATTGTCTCTTTCACCTGATTGTCGTTGACAAATCTCAGATTTGATTGTAGTTTGTATAACTTCAACATGGGTTATAGGTCAAAAGTTGAATGAACGAGTACTTATGTCCTTTTGATTTCTTACAGGTTGAGTCGTTGTTGCACATAACACGCTAGCATTGTGCTAATGAATGACGTCATTGACACATTTGAAAGGCTTTTAAGAACAATTAAGTGACTTTAAAAAATATAATACTCAACCAAGTGTATTTTCTTTGCCTCCCCTTTCGAATACAATACTCAAATTACTTGAAAAAAAATTATATCCCGAGAAAAGTGGATTTTGAGGGGTACAGCTCCATAGACCTCCATGCATTCTTCACTTGTGGACGAGCGCCCTCATGTGGAACCACAGAAGGAACGGCAACCAGTTCAGAAACCGGAAGTTTTCCGAGAGTGGCAGTTCTCCCCTTATTAGACATTCTCTGATAGAATTAAAATTCATGGAGAATGTCAGACTATTTCATACAGAAAGCAGGGTTCCCGCTGATCCTTAAAACGTCTTAAATTAGGGGTTTGCACGGCGTGTCATCAGATTTGGACGTTGCCATATTGGAGATACTCGCCTCATTAGAAAGCATTAGGCACTGAAGTAAATCCCTAACTTCGTCAAGGAAAATGGTTAGTTATTGCCGTGTTTTAGGTTGTACCAATAGGTCAGACTGAGAAAAACATCTGGTGTAGGTATCGACTTCCAAAAGTTATTAAAAAACCAGGGAGAAAGGAGAATAATGCCAGAAGTTATCAGAGGAAGGGGGGCGCTTGTGGTTGAACTTGGTACTTCGTCTCCCTGTAATTTCTCGAAACATCGCACATTTTCTTGTGGTCCAAGTCCTGCCCTATATGCCTTTGCATCTTAGACGCATTTTGATGAGCTTTTCTGTTGTTTAGACACGGCTACAATCACGTAAGATATCCAAAGTGCATAATACTCCATTGTACTTCATTCACCGAGTATCGCCAATATGGCCGCGCATGCTGGGTTACCATGGTTACCGGCCAGAACGTGACGTCCGTGCAAACCCCTAATACAACTGAATTTTCTAAAGAGAGGTATTAAATGTGCATATGGGACCGCCAGCGAGTGCGGGTGATGTCTCCATCCAGTTTCGTGTATTTAAAACGCAATTGTATAAGTGACTAGGCTAATAGGCTATGGGAGGAAGTGTAGTGGTTGCAGAGTGAAGATGTTTTTCACGGGTTTGGTTAAAGGTGTGAAAACGGTAATAATACAGTAAGCCTATGTACAAAATAATATGCCTGACATTTTCGTGGTGTAGCTGAGGCCTGAGAGATAGACAGGTAGCCTACGTGGAATGAGGGAGCCTATGGTAGAATGAGCGGGAGAAAGAGTTAGTAAGCCAGTTAGCGATAGGTTGGCCATGTTCGAATTTAGGCCGGACATATGGATTTTAAAAGCCCTGTCCGGCGCAGCCTGAAACCAGACGCTCATTTGTTCTCCTTTTTGGAGTTGTGCTTGGCATCTAAAGTCTTTGCTCGGACGCAGCATCGTTTCACAAACTATGGACGCGAAGACTGCTGGTCAAATTATGTGCAGTGCTTCGCAATCAGGAAGAAATACTGTATATGTTAAGTTGATCTGTTTGCATCTTTCCAGCGTGTGTTGCTGGCCTAGCCTAGGGAAGAAAATATCTGTCTAAGTTATAATAGCCTACCTGTAATATCTGCCAGCAGCTTGCTTGCCAGCGTTTCCCAGTAGGCTAGGCCTACTTCGCAAAAGTTGTGAAATATAACTGCATATTTTTTGAATGTCGGCGACTGCTACATAAAAAAAATAAAAATATGTGCGTTCATAATACATGCGTGCTTGAGATGAAACCAGCAGTTTTCAGCAGGATCATGCGAGGAGGACCTGTCTCTTAATTAATTTAAAACAAGTCTTGTTGGTGGTTTGGTTTTACAATGTTTCAGTCAAGCTTTGGTTGGTTTAGATACAACTGGTATGCAAAATGTAAAGTAGTGGATTAACTTTAATTTGCTGTGCTGCATATTGGACAATAGATGCACATAGTAAATTATATAAAGTAGGCTTATTAAAATATGTAAATAGCTTAGTCTAACTTTGAAAAAAATATTGAAGGGAATCCAGTCCAGTGCACATGTCTTTGGCAAGTAGCCCTAGGCTACTACAGACACAGGTGAAGAACAGTCAGCCTCAGCAGTAAGCAAAACCAAATATGTACAGCCAGCTTCAAAAGCAAGCAGCCCAGACCCTAAAATTGGGCATTTATAGCTGTGAAGGTAATTCACACACAATTATTTTTCTTTCTCCAAAATATATTTGGTAACTTCTGTAGACATCCAAAATGGGGTGGGGGTTAAAATTAGTAGGGAAAAAAAACTATTTCATAAACAGTCATATATATCTTTTTGTTGTGGTATAGTCTTAATTTTCATTTAGATGTCTTGAAAAGGTCTTAAAAAGTCTTTAAATTTGCACTTGGAAAATGTGCAGATACCCTGAGAAAGACAGTTGGTTAGCTAGCTCATTTAAAATATCCTAAACTTTTTTTGACCCTGCCTTTAATAAAAAAAATCGGAATCGAGAATCGTTAGGAACCGGAATCGAAATAAGAAATCGGAATTGGAATCAGAATCGTTCAAATTGAAACGATACCCAACCCTAGTTATGTCATATTTGAGGTGTGTTTGTGTGTGTGTTTGTATGACCTCTGATGGGTATTGATCAGGGGGAAGAGAAGGCTCTGTCTCATTCTTGTGGTATTGACTGGAACTCCCCACCTGTGAGCTTCAATCAGGGTGATGGAACCAGGAGCCGAGCCTAAGCGTCAATACACACATGCCAGTGTGTGTGTGTGTGTGTGTGTGTGTGTGTGTGTGTGTGTGTATGTGTGTGTGTGTGTGTGTATGTGTGTGAATTACACAGAGAATAACCGTGTGTGTGTGAGAGAGACATTGAATGTCTGTGTGTGTGTGTATGTGTGTGTGTGTCCTCTCAGCCATGCCAGCACACACAGCATTCTGGCAGCGGCGTAGCCCCCTCGCACTCCCCGCATCAGTAGAGCAGCGTAACGGCAGACAGGCAGCGGAGCGCGCTCAGTGGGCTCGGGTCCCAGCGCTCAGCATGAGGCGGGGGTGATGACCTCGGCCCCCGCCGAGGTGTTCGGGGAGAGAGAGAGATAAAGAGAGAGCGAGCAGCCAGGGAGATGTTCAGATATGCAGTGTACCTCTCCTGGCCTCCTGAGACTCGTCTTAGCAGACATGTTCCCTGGCTGGAAAGTTTCGGTACAGTTTGTGCGTAAAGTCTTGGGGGGTGTGGGTTGGGGGCTGGCGTGTTGCGTAAAAAGTGGTGATGCTTTTGATTAGCCTGATGAGTATGCAGACGGCGTAAAGCTTTATGACTTGGAGCTGGAGTGTGTGTGAATAGTTTTGGGGTCTGAATCGTTGCACACTGCTGTCAACTGGTGGTAAATAAAGTGGTGAACCCTGCCAATAAAGACTCTCTTTCGCTCTTTCTCTCTCTCTCTCTCTCTCTCTCTATCTCTCTCTCTTTCCACCAGACCATTTTAAAAGAGGGAAAGTTGATGAAACAGACAAATTCCTTTCAGCGCTGGAAAAGACGCTACTTCAAGCTGCGTGGAAGAACCCTCTACTATGCCCAGACAGCTAAGGTATATTGTGTGTGTGTATGTGTATGTGAGAGAGTGGGATTTATATTGTCATATAAGAACCCCTTTTCATAGGCCATAATGTTCAACACACACACATATATGTATATTTATATATATGTATATATAAATATATATGTGTGTGCATATAGTTTAAAGATTTAAAACAGGAACCCATCATAAATAAACTCTTAAACCCATAATGTTATATATATATATATATATATATATATATATATATATACTGTACTATATAACAAAGGTTTATGATGGGTTCCTTTCAGTTCAGTTCCTATATGTATACAGGCTTAGGTGTTGAGTATGAGTTTATCCTTGTACTCATAAACAAATGCCTTTTGACATTTATAATGTTTTATTTTTAATTTCCGGGGTTCTCTATTTTCTTTTTTTTTTCAATCTCTGGGGTTTTGGTCTGTACCCTCTGCATGACATCATCTGCGTTGACCTGACCTTGTCCTATGTTCTGTTCAGTCCATCATTTTTGATGAAGTGGACCTGACAGACGCAAGTGTGGCAGAGTCCAGCACGAAGAACGTCAACAACAGCTTCACCGTGAGTCAGACACTTGTGTAATTTCTCTCATTCTCTCTTTCTCTCTCTCTCGTTCAGTATTTTTTTTTTACCACTTCCTGGAATTAGTTTTTTTTTTTTTAGGTCAGCTAGAAAAATAAAATGTTGATATGTATTGTGTTTCAATAAACCCGACTGCTCTGAACTCATTCAATTGAGCTGAAGGTCCCTGTGCAGAAAAAAAAACACGAGGCCACTGCTAGTTTTGTCTCTGAAAACCGCAAGAAGTCTTGAAATAGTTTGGGATTTAGTTTTGCCTTTGAAGTGTATTTATAGCGTCCCTTTGGTCAAATTTAGCTGTAATGGCTGGGTGTGGCTCTGTTTGCTTGCGAATATCCGGTTGTGTGTGAGTGGCTGTGTGTGTGTGTGTAAACATATGTTTAGGAGTGTTTAGCTGGTTGCATGTGTGTGGGTGTAGACTATTGGATTATAGCATTTCTAAATATGTCTTGTTGTTGTCTACTGTGAGAAAAAATGTGTGTCCTTTTGGATGTTTTGGGCTCTTTGGAATTGAGGACTCAAATGAAAAGAAATAAAATGTAATTTTACGGCCATTTTACAAGTGGGTAATAAAACTATGTGCCTTATATGTTACTTGAAAACTTCTACCTTTGTACTTGACTTTGATCTGTGTGTGTGTGTGTGTGTGTGTGTGTGTGTGTGTGTGTGTACTCCATATTGTGTGGGCACCTGGCTGCTCAGGGAATTTGTCATCTGGTCTTATCAGCTGTTTGTGTGTGAGAAGAATGTTTTCCTGTGTGTTCTCTGTGTGTGTGTGTGTGTGTGTGTGCGTGTGCGTGTGTATCTTCTAAGGTTTGTCTGTATGGGTTTGCTTCCGGGAGGTGGAGTTTGGGTTTGGGGGGTGGGGTGTTGTGGGGTGGGGGTCTCAGGTCCCCCTCCCCCGCTGCACAGGCCAGCTGAAAGGCGACCCCCATCACTACCGCCTCACTCCATTTGGCTTCCCCATCCCCCGTGGCTGGTTGGCGTGACGACAGGAAGTTTATCTGAGTCAGCCAGTGACGGAGTGAGGAGGAGCCTATTCCAAGGTCCGTAGTGCTCGGACGACTGGAAGGAGGAGGGAAAGAAAAGAGGGAGAGTGTAAACGAGAGAGAGAGAGAAAGAGAAAGAGAATGAGAGAGAGAGAAAGAGAGAATGAGAGAGAGTCAGACTCTGGGAGCCAGTGTTTATCTCCAGAGAAGTGCTAGCGGTACTTTGCGTCAGT
>NC_055971.1:15283068-15365568 GCF_018492685.1 Alosa sapidissima | reverse complement strand
GCATGAGAGGGTTGTGTTTTTTTTTTTTTTTTTTTAAACCAACCTCCGAAGTTGGAGGGTGACCGCGTCTGGCTAACACAGAAGAATTTTCATGCATTTTTACAAGAGGGGGCAGCTTGTGCTGTGCATTTGAATGTAGGTCATGGACTCTGTTTTGTGGTCGTTGGTCTTTGTCTGTCTCTTTCTCACACTCTCAATCTATCTCCCTCTTTATCTCTCTCTCTCTCTCTCTCTCTGTCCATTTCCCAGGCTGAGACTCTTCCAGAAGTTCGACACCTTCCGGATATTGGTGTGTGGCGGTGATGGTAGTGTGGGCTGGGTGCTGTCAGAAATTGACACGCTCACCCTCCACAAGCAGGTGAGCTGCCCGTGTGTACACACACACACATACACACACACACAGGAACCAAAGCAGATCATCTGCTTCCCACAGTCACACACATCACCCTAGTCTGCCCCAAACAACACTCCTATTCCTATCTAAAAGAGAAAAGTGAACTCATGTGGCCGTCTGGCCAGCTGTGCACCCACAGCTCTCAGATGGAGCTCCTGGAATTCCATACGTTCTCATGACAACCCATTCTTGAATTTAGAAGATAGAGTGTGCTTTTCAATAGAGCCTCATGTATTTTACGCCTTGTGGGTCTATGAAGGGTTTTTGATTCATCCTCAGCCCTGACCGCGTGCTCTGAAGCGGAGGGAGTCTCTCTCCCATCCAGCTTGTCCCCTACTGCCCCCTGCAGGCCGATGGGGCTCACTGTTTACAAAGCGGCCCTCTGCCAGGCTCTCGTCTATGTGTGTGTGTGTGTTTGTGCATGAATAGAGGCCCGAGTGCAGCCATCCTTCACACTGTGGAAGGTGGTGAGTGTGTGTGTGTGTGTGTCAAAATGTGTGACTGAGAGCTCCAACAGACTCCTTGAAGCAGGGTGTTTGAAGGTGTGGGTGGCAAGAGGGTTTGATGATTATTCATGCCGGCGGTTAAATGCTTGGTGGTGTGTGTGTGTGTGTGTGTGTGTGTGTGTGTGTGCGTGCGTGTGCATGCCTGTGCATGCCTGTGTATGTTGCAGTGCCAGCTGGGCGTGCTACCGCTGGGCACGGGGAACGACCTGGCGCGCGTCCTGGGCTGGGGCTCGGCCTGCGACGACGACACGCAGCTGCCACAGATCCTGGAGAAGCTGGAGCGGGCCAGCACCAAAATGCTGGACAGGTGAGGGGTCGGAGAGGGGTCACTTGACCTGACAGAACACAGAGTCCTAAATGAACAGGGCCGCGTTTTTCCAAAACCATAGTTGCTAACTAAGTTGGTGCTAGCTAAGTTGGGTGAGTTTCCCAAAACCATAGTTGCTAACTAAGTTAGCAACTTTGTTGGTTGCAATGCAATTTCCCATTACCAACCAACTAAGTTGCTACCAGGCTAGCAACTATGGTTTTGGGAAAAGCACGGACGGTAAAGAGCCAGAGAGAGTGTGGAGTTGAAGGTTTATGACAGTGATGAGCACTGAGGGAGTGGGGGAGGGGGCTGCCCGTGAGGAAAGGGTCAGGACAGAGGGACGGTGCCTGTCAGGACACGTAACAGACTTATGAGTCGTTCTGAGTGCCTAGGACGATGAAACAGGACAGCCTGTCAACATAAAAGGGGTCATCGCTATACTGTGACTGTACTTGACCAATAGGACAAGCGATACAAGAGTTCAGCAGTCACCACAGACATGATTATGGGTGTTAAACTTCCTCAGGCAGCATTCCTATCGTGTTAGGACAATCTTCAAGGAGCGTTTTTGTCCCGTGTGTCTCGTTTGTGTCACCTGTGTTCTGTTTTACGATCTGTTTTTGTCGATGCACAGGTGGAGCATCATGGTGTACGAGACCAAGTTCCCACGGCAACACTCCAGCTCCACGGTGACCGAGGACTGTAGCGATGACTCAGAGGTACAGGTGAACAAGGTTACACAATGCACCCTCTTTATGCCAACACAGGATAGGATGTGAGCCTCATTTCAGGCAGGGTTGTCGGGTTTAGGGTGGGGTCAGACGTAGGCTAATTAGTCAGGAGAAAGAGTCTGCCTCTAGCAATACCACACCTAGAGCATTTGTACTCTGAAAACCATAAAGGAACATGCCAACTTTTGGGGAAATTAGCTTACCTGCTAAAAGGGAGCTAACTGGTATAACCTACTTCCAGTGAATTATGCTAAGCTAGGCTAACGGTGTTAGACTAGGTTATTGCAGGCGCAGATAATAGAAGGGGTGTGTATTCTCTCATCTACAGTTCCATTAAATCATTTAGCAGACACTTTTATCCAAAGCGAGGAATGAGGAATAGCATTCACAGAGCTGCCAACCCTCACACATTCGAAGAGTGCGTGGAGCCAATTATGATGAATGGATGGACACATGGATGAATGTATTGATGAATGTATGTATGGATGGATGAATGTATGGATGGATTAATACTAAATGAACAGACTTTTATCTTTTTTTCTGTGCATGCTCCATTAATGGCTGCTCTGTGTTGATGTGCAGGTGCAGCAGATCCTGACGTATGAGGATTCGGTGGCGGCGCACCTGTCGAAGATACTGAGCTCAGACCAGCACTCGGTGGTCATTTCCTCCGCCAAGTGAGTTAGCCGCTCACCGCAGTCATACACTGACCTGTTTGTGGCTTGAATGTGTTATTCATCATTCAAGTGTTATTTGTCTTCTGTGTGTGCATTTGTCTGGGTGTGTGTGTGTGTGTGTGTGTGTGTGTGTGTGTGTGTGTGTGTGTGTGTGTGGTGTAGGGTTTTGTGTGAGACTGTCAAGGACTTTGTGGCCAGAGTGGGGAAGGCCTATGAGAAGAACACAGAGAGCTCTGAGGAGTCAGAGGCCATGGCTAAGAAGGTAAACACACGCACACACACACACACACACTTACACACACATACACACATACACACACAACCACATTCACACTCTCCCCTTACCTCTGACAGTGTCTAATGGAGTGAAAGCCCCTATGATTAGCTAAGTGCTAAAACGTTTCATCAAAGATCCTTGATTACTAGCTCCGCTTTAACCCTCTCTAGTTTCATTAGAATTGTAGAATCAACATAATGGACAGAATGTCCATTTAGCTCTTCAGTGACTACTCTGTGCTTCCTTGGCTCCAGTGTGGCGTGCTGAAGGAGAAGCTGGACTCTCTGCTGAAGACGCTCAGCGAGGAGGCCCAGGCGTCCAGCGTCATGCCCGCCCCTCCGCCCACCATCGCCGAGGAGCAGGAGGAGGGCGAGGGCGTGCTGGTGCCCCCCCAGCCCCCCTCGGCCCCCACCACCACCACCACCAGCAACAGCAGCAGCAGCAGCAGCAGTAGTGCGTCCGTAGCCCCCTGCTCCGCCCGTAGCACCAGCGCGGCCGCCATCTTCAAGCCCCGCGAGCAACTCATGCTCCGGGCCAACAGCCTGAAGAAGGCCATCAGGCAGATCATAGAGCACACAGAGAAAGGTGAGACACAAACACACACACACACACACATATCTACACTAACATACCTACACAGATGAATGCAGCCCCTCGGAAAGAGATCTGAAACCTGTTTTGTACCTTTTCCCTCTTCTCTTTCTCACTATTCCGACCACTCTCTCTCTCTCTCTCTCTCTCTCTCTCTCTCTCTCTCTCTCTCTCTCTCTCTCCATCGCTTCCTGTCTTCCTCCATCCCAGCCGTGGACGAGCAGAACGCCCAGACCCAGGAGGTCTTCTCTGCTCTGGTGGCGGATGAGGAGGAAGAGGAGGAAGAAGATAAGGTCTCCCTGCAGTCCTCGCACAGTGGGGGCAACGGCTGCAACAGCGGCCACCGGAGGCCACCCCGCAGAGGTGAGGATGGGCAGCACGCCGTCGCAGGTGTGCCTGGGGGGGGTGAGGGGGGGTCATTTAGACCCCTGGGCCCAACTCTTTGTATGCAGTTGAGCATCATTCACACAACCACAAAGAACTACAAATTAGCCCGTTTTATAGTATGAGAAAAATAACGTATTTTTAGAACACTTAGGCATTGTAAATCCATTCAAGTAGACCCTAAAAATAAAATTCACTATTGTCCATGTCGCGTGCGACGACCTGCTTCCCGTTTTGAGCGTCTCTCTTCCGGGAATGACTTGCGGAAGCGACCATGTTTGCGGGGGGCATTGGCCAGCTTGCCATATCGGCTCTTTATCCTCAGTATAGTGCTCAGAAACAATGCAAAATGCTGCCAAACTAAAAGTTTCTAGGGTAAAGAAATTGGGCATCAAGCTTCATCTCCATCTATAGTCTTTAGGCCTTACTTAAGTCTTGCAGGCTACCATCAGTCATAGGTAACAGTACTTAACATCGCATAACCTATCACCCACTCTCTGATGGAGAGGGGAAGACGTTCCATGTTCCACTCATGCAAATGCACGTTCCGAGTTCATCTGGTGCAGTGATCTTTATGAGTTGGGACTAAATGGTTCGCTACCTTCAAAGCCAAATAGGTCACTGCGCTGTAGAATGATAAACAGCCGCCCGGCAGACTTCTGCATTGTTTCTGACTTCCTGTCAGGCATGCTAGGAGCAACGCTGACTGCTAAAAATAAGCACTGATACACACCTGGTTGGAAAGTGTATATACGGAAAAATAACAAATTGTATACTCTGTTTGTACTGTATCTTTACATGAAGAACTAGTTTTATTTTCCCCTGATGCGTTACAAGCTGATATGGTAAATTAGATAAAAGCATCTGCCAAATGAGTAAATGTCATGTCTCTTGATTATAATTATAATTTTTTTGTGGGGCTTTGAACATTTATACTGTTTTTGCAAAGTGTGTACCAGTGTTAAAATGTGTGTATATGTGTGTGTGTGTGTGTGTGTGTGTGTGTGTGTGTGTGTGTGTGTGTGTGTGTGTGTCTGTCCTCTACAGTTTCTAAGACGCCATGTGAGAAACTCATCAGTAAGGGAAGCTTGTCTCTGGGGAGCTCTGCATCACTTCCTGCTCAGACAGGAAGTAGGGAGAACATGCCAATGCTCAACACAAAGTTCCTCTACCCAAGTAAGAGCAATGTTTAGCAGGATGCCTTTTTTATGGATTTATCTGTTGTGTTTTAGGTGTGGTCCTAATGTGTGTGTGTCTGTCTGTCTGCCTGTCTGTCTGTCTGTCTGTCTGTCTGTCTGTCTGTCTGTCTGTCTGTCTCTCTCTGTTTGCAGGTCTCAGGGCAGGCATGACAGGTTCTTTGTCCAGTAGCTCAGTCATCAGCAGATTGCTAGTCAACGCTGACCCATTCAACTATGACCCTGAGAACCTGTGAGTGTTCAACTGCCTGTGTGGATGCAGTGCAGTGCTCTACCTCAGACTCACCTTTTATCCTTCTCGTCCTCTTTCAAATATTTATTTTTCTCTGCTCCTCTCATCCATATCTCATCATTCCATTGTTTGGCCTGTTGTAGTGTCCTTCTTTATCTCCATTTATTTTCTCACACACTCTGTTTTCCTCTCTCTCTTTTTTTTTCACCTCCTTTTCCTCTTCTTTTGTGTTGTCTCCTGAGCACCTCCTCCTGCACCACCTCCACTTTCTCTCCCGGTTCTCTCGCTCTCCTCTCGTCCTTAGATGTTTCTCTCACTCCACTCCTCCTCATCCATGCAGTGCTTTGTCATCATCTCCAGTAGATACAGTACATACACACTGCTACTGTGTGTGCTCTTATTATTGGGCGGGTCGGGGTGGGGTGGGGTGCTGCGGGGTGGTGGTAGCATAGTTGCTAAGGACCTGGGCTAGCATGCAGTAGCCTGAAAAGATGTGGGTTCAATACCCACCTTCCAGCGTTGTGCCCTTGAGCAAGGCACTTAACCCCGTGTTGCTCCGGGGACAGTAGCTGTTGTAATATAATTGACATTATGTATAAACGCGCCTGCTAAAATAATATATGTAGTCTCTCTCTCAGGGACTGCTACACCGAGAAGTGTGTGATGAACAACTACTTTGGGATTGGGCTGGACGCCAAGATCACCCTGGACTTCAACAACAAGAGGGACGAGCACCCGGAGAAGTGTCGGTAAGGAAGGCGAAGGAAGGGTGGCCGGGGGTGGACAAGCTCTCACAGCTCGGACCAGCCGAGAGGAGAGACCTTTCAGCCCCCTCTGGGTTTGTTTGTTTGTTTGTTAGTTTGTGTTTATATTAAGCTGCTAGTGTCTGTGTGTAGGAGTCGCACTAAGAACATGATGTGGTACGGAGTGCTGGGCACCAAGGAGCTGCTGCACCGCACCTACAAGAACCTGGAGCAGAGAGTGCTTCTAGAGGTGTGTGTGCGTGTGGTGTGCGAGTGTAAGAGAGACAGAGAGGGTATGTCTTTGTGTGTGTGTTTGTGTGTATGTGTGTGAGAGAGGGAGATGTGTGTGTGGCCGTTTTGCAATCTGGTATTTTTGGTATGAATGAATGTTCTTGCAACTGTCAGTGTGTTAATTAATATGTGTGTGTGTGTGTGCAGTGTGACGGCCGGCCCATCCCCCTGCCCAGCCTGCAGGGCATTGCGGTGCTGAACATCCCCAGCTACGCTGGTGGGACCAACTTCTGGGGTGGAACCAAAGAGGATGATGTACGTACCCTAGTCACACATAAAATGATAACATATGTATAGATATTAAAAATAATACTTATAATTTCTGCAGTTTGTTTATTGTGACATGTTGAGTTGTATTGTATTAGTAATAAATGACTATGCTGATTTATTATGGAGCCATACTGCTTTTAGCCTATATTCCTTTGATAATAATGTTCCTGTTGTCCTCTGGCTGTCTGCAGACGTTCACGGCCCCGTCTTTCGACGATAAGATCCTGGAGGTGGTGGCTGTGTTTGGCAGTATGCAGATGGCCGTGTCCCGTGTCATCAACCTGCAGCACCACCGAATTGCACAGGTGAGCGCACACACCTGAGGCCTTTGGGCACTTTGACATTATATATCCTTCAGCTATCTGGTTGTTGTCTTCCTTAGGTCTCAGTTTCTATTCAGGAAAGTAATTTCTGCTCCTTTCTCAGGAGGGCCACTCTTGAGTGTTTGATTATGTAATGGTTATAACATTCTGTATGTCCTGTCGTGATTTGAGAAGATTGTTGTTTCTCACTCTTGTGGTTGTGATTTGTCCTGAAGTGTCGCACAGTGAAGATCACCATCCTGGGAGATGAGGGCGTACCTGTGCAGGTGGACGGAGAGGCCTGGATCCAACCGCCGGGTTACATCCGCATCATCCACAAGAACCGCACACAGACCCTTACTCGTGATAGGGTGAGCGCACACACACGTGCACACACACACACACACACACACACACACATACACAGATGCATGTAGGCAAAAAAGCACAAATACATCACACACAAACACTGTATATATAAACTACCTTTGCCAGGTTCCATGAGAATCATTTTGTATTCCTGTCTACACACATGTGCACACACACACACACACACACACACACACACACACACACACACACACACATTATGCATGAACAGCTAATTAACTCAGCTAATTAAAACATTAAAACTGACTCAGAGGTTACTTATTTCACAGGTCATTAACTCCTCTCATCCACCTCTCTCTCTCTCACTCTGGTTATCTCTGATTCCCTCCATCAGGCATTTGAGAATACACTGAAGTCCTGGGAGGACAAGCAGAAGTGTGAGTTTCCACGGCAACCAGCACAGCATGCCCTGCAGCCAGAGACAGTGTCCGAGGAAGAGGCTTCCCAGATCAACCAGTTTGGCCAGGCTGCAGGAGCACTCATACACAGGTAACACACACACACACACACACACACACACAGTGAGAGAGATGCACGCTTTCACATTGACATTCTCATATCAGACAGTGTCAATGTTTCTGTCTCCTTTTAAAAGGACAAATGCTTTTAGGTAGGATTATGATGAGCTGGTAAGGTAGGTAAGCTGATGAGCTGGCCCTCTGAGTGTGTGCAGCTGCTACTGTGTTTGCCTTCAGAGCTTTTATGCAAAACACAATCTGGTTGTGGCCTAAATACATTAGTTTCCTGCACAGCTAACCGCGTGTGTGTTTGTATGTGTGTTTGTGTGTGTGTGTGTGTGTGTGTGTGTGTGTGTGTGTGTGTGTGTGTGTGCGCGCACGTCTTTCTCAGCATCCGAGAGATTGCAAAGTCCCACCCCAGCATGGAGCAGGAGCTTGCCCACGCAGTCAACGCCAGCTCCAAATCTATGGACGTGGTCTACGCCAACTCCAAAAGCACCGGCGTACGTGACTCTTTAACATCATGCCTTCACTAGCGTGTGTGCTCACCAGGGTGGTGGTGTCCATTCTTTTGCATGTTGAATTGTGTGTCTGTCTCGTGCTTAGTACGGCTGAATCACAGCTCACCGCTGTGTGTTTACAGTGTGTGTGTCGAGTCCGACCCTGAAAATGTGTGTGTGTGTGTTTTGCAGGGCCTGAACAGTAGCGTCGTGGTTCAGATGGTCAGTAACGTGAAGGCGCTTCACAGTGAGACTGAGCTGCTTCTGGCTGGGAAGATGTGTATGGTAAGCCTGGGGGCCAATGGAGGGAGAGAAGAAAATATCCCAAAATATGCCTTTATCCCACTCTTTTTGTGCCTGTCTGTCTCCTGCTATCATTGTGTGTATGAAAGTGTGTGTGCCAGCCCACTCCTCTTGAGCTAAACCACAAGGAGTATGTGTGTGTGTATGTTTGTATATGCATCTGTGTATGTGTGTGTTCCTGTGTGTGTTTGTGACCGTGTGTGTATGCATCTGTGTATATGGGTGTGTTGCTGTGTGTGTGTCGCTGTGTGTGTATATGTGTGTGTGTATGTGTGTGTGTGTGTGTGTGTGCGTGTGCGTGTGTGTGTGTGTGTGTGTGTGTGTGTGTGTGTGTGTGTGTGCGTTTGCAGTATCTAATCCTGCCCCTCCTCTCTGCTCCCTCCAGCAGCTGGACCCTCCCCAGAAGGAGCAGCTGTCGGCCACCCTGGGCACCGTGGCCCAGCAGCTCCGCCGTCTGGCCGACCTCCCATGGCTGTGCCACCTCATCGAGCCCACCGACGACGAGGTACCTACCTACCGCCACAGCCGCCGCCACTGCCACTGCCGCCAGCAGCTGAGTCGCGAGCGCTCCCCCCACCAACACCTCCTCCCCCAACACCTGCCACCAGCTTCCGCTGACACTGAGTGAGCTGCCTGCTCTCAGCTCCATTTAATCCACGGCCTCCTCTCAGTTGAATTGAATGGACCTCCCCCACCCACCCACTCCCTAAACGGCTCACAAATACACATAGACTCATGCACTGAAGTTCTTCAGTACAAATACACAGACAAGTGCCTCTTAAACACACAATACAAAAGACACGTAAAGTAGCTAGCAGTGTTTTGACATGTCATTAATAGTTCCATAATTAAACTCTCTCCATTGTATTAAACACTCTTACACACATTCATTGCTAATTACTGTATGCTATTGCTGTTATATCTGTTCTGATTGCCTTTTAGCCTCCCACACATACAAGCAGTCTCATGGCAACCGAGACACACACACACACACACACAACCCCTGATCCTGTGTGCGTATTTTTGTCTTGACCTCTAGTATAGTCTGGTCCTGTGTGTATTCTAGTCTTGACCCTCTCCCTTTGACTAGCTGTACACTCATGCGTCTCCATCTCCCCCATCTCCAGGGCAACCTGACCGACTTCTCCAAGCGTAGTCGCAGTGCCAAATTCCGCCTAGTGCCCAAGTTCAAGAAAGACAAGAACAACAAAAACAAAGAGACATGTGCCACTCTCAGCCTGCCAGGTATTCTTACTTAACCACTCCATCACTCCTCCTTCTCCTGGTTTCCCTCCTTCTTTCTCTTTCATCACCCTTTCTCACTCGTTTTTCACCATGACTTCTCTTTAACACAACTCTTTTGGAATGACGATCACTTCAACAAAGCCAGATTATGCTGCAGTATTGATTATTAATAAATTAAATCATAATAAAATCAATCTCGTGATCACGTGATTAGTGACCAGCTCACCACTCTGGTCACTCCAGCTTTACAGCCTCAATCCCATGCCAAGAGAACCCTGCTCTGATTGGCCACTTTGATCAGAATCCTTAACTGTGATTGGCCGCCTGTTGGATCAGTCCATTTCTGACTGAAATGTGGGCTCCGTGAATGGATGGCTGGCTGTGGAGTGGGAGGGGACCAGAGTCCTGGTTGGTTGCCAAGTGATTTTCGGGGGGTATCTCTGGCTGGTGTTTCTGGGGCGTCTGGTTGTGGGTGTCTGAACGGCTTTCCCTTCTCCTCCTCTCCCCTGCCGCTGTAGTGGACCAGTGGGGCACAGAGGAGGTGGCGGCCTGGCTGGATCTGATTTGCCTGACCGAGTACAAGGAGATCTTTATCGGGCACGACGTGCGGGGCTCGGAGCTCCTGCACCTGGAGCGGAGGGACCTCAAGGTAGCACTGTCTCACACACCTGAGGCTGGGGCGCACCAATCATTTCACACACCTGCATGTGGTGGAGGGGGGGGGGGGTCGGAGTGGTGGTGGTGACCATGTCTGTGTGTGTGTGTGTGTCCTGAACATGCAGTAACATGAAGCCAAATTGTTGGCAAGTATCAAGTGTTATAAGGCTATCTGTATGTGTGTGTGTGTGTGTGTATATGTGTGTGTGTGTGTGTGTGTGTGTTCACTGATGTGTGTGTGACTATGAGTTGTGAACATTTGCAGTATGTGTGTACCACCCTCTTGACTTCCTGTGTGTGTGTGTGTGCGTGTGTGTGTGTATTCCAGGATCTGGGGGTGACCAAGGTGGGTCACATGAAGCGAATCCTACAGGGTATCAGAGATTTGAGCCGCAACAGCTCCGCCAGCGAGGCCTAGGAGCCCTGTCTGCCTGCGTCTGCGGCGGACCCAGCCAACTGGACGAGCCCTGACCACCTACACCCGTCAGCCACTCTCCCTACCCCGGCCCCCAATCTCCCACGCGCCGGGACCAATGCAGTATCGCCCAATCCAAAAGCACCCCAGAACTGAGACCAACCAACCCCAGTGCCTTCATGTGCCCACCTCCATGGCATCATTACTTTGGGAGACTGGATTTTTTCATTGCACAAAGGAGGGAGGCACCAGAAACCCATCATCCTCATCATCATTTTATTAGGGTCATACTAATATCATCAGATGGGGAGGGGTGGGTGGGTGGGCTGGAAGAGAAAAGAATAAAATAGATCATCATAGTCATAGACATACTATGGCGTAGGAACAAACATTTCAGGAACAAGCACAGCCAACAAGAAAACTCAACTACCCAGTATGCCTGATGAGCAGTTAGCCCTTATCAGGGCTCAGCTGGCCTTACAGTAGTGAACTCACAAGCTTACAGACCTTAAAGAACCTGTGTGTGGAAGGAAAATAGAGATGTATATAAGGATTTTTAATGTGCCTGTTTCAACTGGCTCGAAATAGCAAATTACTAAACGACTGATGTTTTTTGTATGAAAAACTATATTTATTTTATGTATGTGTTCTATGTGGAGATGTTTTTTCCTCACGTTCCGAGCATCACAGCGTGTTCTGAGCTGACACAGAACATCAAGGAAACCTGTTCCCTTACCTACCTAGATGACCGGAACCGTTCTGATCTCGAAAGGTTCTACCAAGTAATGGCAGTGACAATCAATATACCAAACCAACCAACCAAGTCAATCAACTTATCAACAACTGACCTCCAGAGTATCCCCAGGATTAGCCATAACTGTGTCTCTCTCACTGTGTGTCCCCCCTTTAGAGCTGTTGTCTGTACAGCTGCAGATTAGAAATGTTGTGGGGGGGACTTCATGACCATGCCTACCTTTAAAAAGAATGTAGAGGGCTCAACACTGTGTGTGTGTTCCAGAGTGCTAAGGGCTCAACCTCAACCACAGCGCTCCAGTATGCCTTAAACCTCCCCACCAAAACCCAACAGCCACATATCAGTCAGGCCTCTCAGTGGGCGGAGTCCTGGAACACCTCCCACCCCCCCACCCCAAAAAAAAACAACAACAACATGTGTGTCAGGTACACTCTGCTTGACCAGGGAGAACCACAACACAGACACACACACACACACACAACTTCTGCCTTGTAATTAATTAACACGTGTAAAATCCAGCAGTGCATATATATCTTGTTGCTTCATTTTTTGTCGGTTATGTCTTGTGTGGACAGATTTATCATGATCATATCAAGGGTCAAAAGGACCCGATATTAAGGGTGCCCTCTCCTTGCCTATCTAGAACAGAGCTCCTAAGGGCATCCCTCCCATCTGCCTGTCCAGTATTTATTGATAAATTATAAATACATGTACGTGAAACTGTTGGCTGTACTTTTCTCGTCTATATGTAAATAAACCCCTATCAGGAGTGTATATACGGTCTACTTGTACAGTGAAACTCTGTCATGCTGTAATAAAGATATTGGTTTGTGTAATATTTGGGTTGTCCTTTATTGTAAACAGTAGGGTACTGTCGTCATCATGGGATGTGATGTCAGAGGTTTTTCATGTGATGAGTTTGTATTAGACTGACATGTGTCAATATTTAGAGAGTGAAGGTCAGTTGCACAAAACTGCATGAATCCTCCATTTTATTTCCAACCGAAGTCAGAAAGCGGGTAGGTCCCATGTTTTTCAATTATTTTCCTTTGAACAGCTTTTTGTGGCCACCTGTACATAGGATTGATTGCACACAAGTTTAGATCAGTGTTTGTTAAGATGTGTGTCAGTGTGCCTTTCATAGTATTTTGGCCACTGCTGGTGGGACATATAAGGCTTTTAAAATGTGTTTTCAAAATAGTCTTTACAAATGGACAGAATGCATTGTTTTGAAGTTGGAAGACCGTGTTTAAACAAGTCTTAATGACTGCCCAACATTTACAGTGGTTTTAATACATTTTTAGACTGTGTTTGCAGTTTTTCACCACCTAAAATTAGATTAGATTCAACTTAATTGTCATTGTGCAGAGTACAAATACAAAGCCAACCAAAAGTAAAAAAAAAAAAACACTTGTTTTTTTTTGTAAGTATACCTGAGAGTGTCTACAGTGCTTAACACATTATTTTGTAGTTGACCTTGGTATTGAAAGTAACTAATGAATACTTTATTGTAGAGGGCTGGTATTTTGGTTTTCCAAAATCCGACTACATTTAAATTGTGAATAAATACTTTAAAAAAAAATTAAAAGTGTATTGTTTAATAGAATAATTAGGAACAGCACATTTTTCAACCATTTATTCACTTTAATCTTTTTATTGGTTTTTTATTTATTTTTCAATAAATTCTATATTTAATACTTTTCACAGTGTTAATTTGCGCAGGCATTTGTGCCACCTGACATTTTGAGGGTGTGAGATGCCAAAACATAAAATATATATCATTTTTATGATAAACAGAAAATATGTTCAAATTATACAGGTTTTAGAACAAAATGATACTTGTTATGAATAATTTTAAATTATTTTAAACCAATGGACTCGGACACAAAAATCTGCATGTCACGTCACTGACCCAGGTGCATCTTTTTAAAGTATCATGGAAAAAATATCATGGAAAAGTCCATTGCTCTGCATATATAGACTGAGAGATTAAAGGCTCAGGAAATCTTTGCCAGTGTTATGAATTAATTAGCTGATTAGAGCTCATCTCAGGACGATATTTCTGTATCATAAATTCTTTATTCTAATATTTTGATATTCTGTATTTTTGATTTCCATGAGCTGTAAACCATCATCAACCATCATAGAATGATCAAGAGTAAAACAAAAAGAAGTCTTGAAATATTTCACTTTATGTGTAATGAATCCAAATCATGACAATTTACGGGAACTTTTGCATGATATTCTATTTTTTTTTTAGATGTGCCTGTATACCAATGCAGTGTTGCAGACATTGGTCAACATTTTAGGTTGTTTTATTAAAATGACAGGGCTCATCTGTCCTTCTGTCTGTACATCTGTCCACAGTTGTATGTTGTACCTCAGGAGGCTTCATTATTTATACTACTAAGCCATCTGTCTCTGCCTTTGCCAGGATAGGCCTATAACTATTAGACACTGACCTGTCAATCAGGATAGACCATACGCCAAAGTTGCTGTTGCCCAGTTGATTTGTGGCATTATTTTTTTTCCCTTCACTTTAGAATTAGAATAATACACACATTTCTCTCAGCATCCATGTTGATTTTATGTTGTATCTTCATGAAGGCAAGTATTTACAAAGTCCAGCTGAGTAGGTTATCACAATTGGTGAATGTTGATCAGTCTAATAAAAATGCAATTCACACATCTACCTCACATTATGATCATAAACCTTTCGGCACAAATCATTCACCAGTAAAAAGATGGCTTGAGACTACAGCTGACAGGTTATGGTCAAGTGAGCAGTCGTGGTAACATAAGGATTCCTTGAACTTTGTGAGCGTGTGCACTGTTATCTCCTCTCCACACCCATACTCTCTTTCTCCATAGGAGCGAGCCGGTCCAGAGTAATGGCTGTGCTTGTGCGATGGCTGTTTACTCCTCTCCTGCTCGCCTGCATACTCCTCGCCACTCTTGAAGCTAAAGGTAAGGAGGCCGGCCTCATTGTGCTCCACGAACATCTTCCTCTTGGCACGGCAGCCACAGAGGCCTTCCACTTCCTGTTTACCCGCGAGTCCTACATCCCGCGTCCTGTTGCCAGATGTGTTACTTGGCTCGCTTACTGTTGCTTCCTCCCTCTGTAGTTGAGCAGAGGATGTGTGCGGAAAAAGAGAGGGGCTGGACAGTGGCCAGACATGTTCCAGAATGTTCTGTGATATGGATATGGTAGCGATAGGAGCATTTCAGGCACAACACACACACACACACAGACACACACACACAAGTTGTGATAAGGCTGTTCTTCGCCCTACACATCAGCATGTTTCAGGGATTCCTTCACTTCACCTGCATTCTTTGCTATTGAATTGATGCTGATTGTCACTGCATTGGCCCAGTTTCTTTTTAAGCTTTACTGGACCTAGTCAGTCTCATTTATAGGGATGCACACAGCAGCTTATCCAGGAACTCGTGTTAACAAGCCTAACCACTCTGTAGGCATGTTTTAATGTCAGACGTCCTTTAATCGTTTATTCACCCTTTTACCAAACATTGAAATGGGTCTCCATAAACAGTTAATGACTAGGGATCAGATTGGGCTCAGCTTCAGACCTGCTCCATCACATTAGGGCCAGATCTATTCAGATATATAATGACCCGATTAGCACCTCATCTGGGTTAGATATGGCAGAGGCTTCAAGTCCAAGTATGATGGCTAAGAAATAGTGTTTCATGTCTTCTTTGGGCAGTCTTTCTTGAGCCTCAGAGGGCCCTAGGTCTGTTGAGGGTCAGGAGACCACGAGCCAACTCCTTCCTGGAGGAGATCAAGCCTGGGAATCTGGAGAGGGAGTGCTACGAGGAGACCTGCTCCCAGGAGGAGGTCTACGAGATCTTCCAGACTAGAGAGAAGACGGTAACCTGTTCATTCATGTCAGTGAATTATCATGCATAACATTGATGTTGAGAGGAGTGAGGGGGTGTTTCAGACCAAGAGTGATCTGCCCTCTCAGTTTGAATTTGTTGACAAACATTAAAGTGAAATCCACAGCTGTATGGTAATCTGCACTCTAGCCCTAAATGCCCTTTCCGACACTAAAGACTACTTGATAAGAGATGTTCACCCTTTGTGTAATCTGAACATTTAATATTCTGTTAATTTGTGATATTCCCTTACAGATGGAGTTTTGGTATGCATATCAAGGTAAGTGTAGTCTTATTACTAGACAATCTATCTGATATTTATCAGAAATGCAATTATACTTTTTCTCATCTGACTATGCCCTCCTCCCATTAGATATCAACCACTGTCGTTTTAACCCATGTCTGAATGGTGGGATTTGCTCAGGGGGACGGAATGGATACCACTGTGTCTGCTCCCCACTCTATGAGGGCAAGAGCTGTGAAAAAGGTGCTACTGTCTGTCTATCTATCTATCAGTATCTGTACGTAGGTATGTATGGACATGGGGTTTCAATACTTTATTACTTATTCTTCCTATAGAGGTCTTTGACTGTGAGCATAAGAATGGTGGCTGCCTGCAGTACTGCAGAAATTGGGAGCGCACCACAGCAGTGACGTGCAGCTGCGCTGAGGGCTATGAGCTGGAGGAGGATGGAAAGAGTTGCAAGGAGACAGGTGAGATGAGTTTGACACAGCCAATCTGACGGCTGTGAACCTTTTTTTTTAAAGCATGTTTTGGAGGATTTTCACCTTTATTTGGATAGGACATTGAAGCGCTAGGAAAGAGAGAGATTGAGTGGGGTTGGGAAATGACCCGGGTCAGTGCCCATGGGCACTTAGACTCGAGGGGTCGCTGTAGCCAGATGCGCTACAGTGCCCCCAAGGTTGAGCAGTGTTGGGCAAGTTACTTCAAAAGCGTAATGCATTATTTATTACCAGTGTTGGGCAAGTTACTTCAAAAGCGTAATGCATTATTTATTACTTGTTACTGTCATCTCAAAGTAATTGGTTACATTACAATATTACTGTCTTTGAATTGTAAGGCATTACACTACGTTTACATTACTTTCACCAAAATAACAGGAAATATGGATTTGGTGTTCTCAATAGATCTTCATGTGTTCAATGCAGCTCATTACACGGCAAGAGGTGATGTGGTATGGCATAATGACTGAGCTAGGCTTAAGGCTAACAAAATAACAAATAATGTTTGCAGTTATGGCTCATGGAACAATGTAGGCCCCAAAGGCCAAAGGTCACTCACAACTTAATATAGTAAACTATAGTCATAGTGAAATTGTATGTTGACTTTAAATGGTTCTCATCATTGATGGTAGAGATAACTCAAATTCCCTTTCTACAGTCATCTAAACAAGGCAATCAAATTCCAGGACCAGCATAGATGACTTTTTAAAATTCTTGGATAATCTTCTCTGGTGCCAATTGAGCATTTCTCAATTTTGGATTAAAAAGCAAAGTAACTTCAGTTACTGAGAATTGTACCGAGTAAAATATTACTGAAATTGTATTGGTAATGCCTTACATTACTGCATTGCAGCAAAAAGCAATGCATTACTGTAATTACATTACTTTTTTAATGCATTACTCCCAACACTGAGGTTGAGACCTTTAATTTAAAGTTTGGGTGTGTAGTTTGTGCAAGAAATTACTCTTGGGTGTGGCTATCTGGTTGCCAAATTTAGCGAGAAAACCGGCCTAAGTATTTAGAGATAACATTATGGTTTTTTTTCCTGTTGAGGTTTAAGGGAAGATTGGACTGATTGTAGTAAGGCGTGTGTTTTTAAAGGCTCCTTCACAATGCGTCTTATCTTTGTTCCCACTAATGACTTCTCCAGTGACATGAATGTGTTAGCTGTCGATGATGTTGTGGCGGTAACCTGTTCTCTCTGCTAGTGCGGTTTCCCTGTGGTAAGCAGTGGATTGGCGGCTCGTTGTACCGCAGCCTCCTCTCCAACGACACCCAGCCCCTCTACACACTGAGCCCCAACTCCACACAGCCAGACTGGGATAACTCCACCCTTGGACAAGGTAACTCCAGTGACCCTGTAGGAGGATACTACAGAGACCTGCAGGAACTGGAAGGCAACGACACACGCATCGTTGGGGGGCAGCTCCAGAAACAGGGAGGAAGCCCCTGGCAGGTGATGAACCAGGCCAAGATGGGCTTAAATGAGTTGTTATATGAGAACTGTCATTTTAAAACTGCAAAATGTTAACATATGTGGAAGGTAATGCTGTGATTGGCAATGTCCCTCCTAGACACCAGGATTATTTTATATGTATGTGTGCTAGGGGGTTGATGGTAGCCCATACCAAGAACATTTCTTAGAAATGGAAAAGATCAAGAGCTGTTAAAGAGTATTGTGGCTTGAACCATCACCTTCTGGTGAGAACTTTAAGAAAGCCTTTCAAGCCCAACTCCTCCTGACCCTGTCGTAGTGTCCTTGAGCAAGACACTTAACCCAGTACTCCCTATGCATCGTTTTAAAAGAAATTCAGATAAAAAAGACAAGTAAATCTGGCACATTGCTTCTCCCTTGAAAATGGTAAATGGAGTGCATTTTATATAGCGCTTTTCCACTCTTCCAAGCACTCAAAGCACTTTACAATGTCATGCCTCACATTCACCCATTCACACACACATACTCACACAACGATGGCAGAGACTGCCATGCAAGGAGCCAACCTGCTCATCGGAGTCAAGTCAAGTCAAGTCAAGTCACTTTTATTTATATAGCACATTTAAAAACAACAGGAGTTGACCCAAAGTGCTTTACATGGCAATGAGAGGTTAGGCAAGCAAAGGGACCCAGGGATACACAGGTCTGACTAAAGAAATGTGAAAAAAAAGTAAAAGGAAAAACAATATTACCCGAGTAAAAATTAAGAAGTAGTACATTAAAAATAAAATAAGAATAATAATAATAATGGTAATAATAATAAGATCAGTAGAATAGATAAAGTTAAAAAATAAATATAACATAAAAATAAGAACATAAAATAAATGGAGTAAAACAGGTAAAATAGAGTAAACAGGATATATAAATATATTAAGAGAAATAAATAACTAAAAGTAAGTGGTAGATAAAAAATCAAATAAAAAGGTAAAAAAAGAAGAGTGAGCCATTTGGGCAGAGGGGAAAGGGACACACGCAAGACACAGGGGGCGGAATTACAGGTTGTTAAAAGCAAGAGAGAAGAGGTAAGTTTTTAAATTAGACTTAAAACTGGCAAGGGTAGTCGAGGACTTAATGTGGGGTGGAAGGGGATTCCATAAGTTTGGGCCAGCAACAGAGAAGGCCCGGTCACCTTTTGTTTTGAGACGTGTGCGGGGAACAGATAAGAGTTGCCTTAAAGATGACCGGGTCAACCTAGAGGTAGAGTGTGGAGAAAGGATTTCAGCAGTGTAGGGGGGTGCTAGGCCATTAAGACCTTTAAAACAAAAAGTAAAATCTTAAAATCAATTCTAAATTTAACAGGAAGCCAGTGTAGCTGAGCCAGGATTGGTGTGATTTGCTCTCTCTTTTTAGTACCAGTAAGCAATCTGGCTGCTGCATTCTGGACCATCTGTAATTTATGAATGTTGGATTGGGTCAGCCCTGTGTATAGAATATTGCAATAATCGAGTCTGGAGGTAATAAAAGATTGTATAAGGGTTTCAAGGTCGTTCTGTGATAAAAAGGACTTGAGATTAGCTATGACTGAGTTGATAAAAGCCACTACGGACCACACTATTGATTTGTTTATTAAAATTTAGAGCTATCCAGCATGACACCAAGATTTCTAACCACAGAGTGCACATTGTTTGAGAGTGGACCAAGAGTACTGCTGAGGCTGGTGACAGAGGAGGGTGGACCGAATATGATTACTTCAGTTTTGCTGTCGTTGAGTTGTAAGAAATTGCAGGCCATCCAAGATTTAATGTCATTGAGGCAGCTATGTAGTTTATTTAATAAACATGGGGTCTGAGGAGCCACTGGGAGATATATCTGGGTATCATCGGCGTAGCAGTGGTATTGGATGCCATATTTATCAAAAATGGAACTGAGGGGCAGCATATATAGAGAGAAGAGGAGGGAGCCAAGGATTGAACCTTGGGGGACTCCACATTTCATAGTAGCAGATGAAGATGAATGATTTCCCAATTTGACAGAAAAAGTCCTATCTTTGAGGTATGAGGTGAACCAGGTTAGTACAGTGCCCTGCAGACCAACTCTGTGCTCCAGCCTGCGCAGCAAGATATCATGGTCAATGGTATCAAATGCAGCACTAAGATCTAATAAAACTAAGATGGCACAGGAACCAGAATCAGTGCAGAGCAGAATGTCATTGTAAATTTTCAGTAGGGCGGATTTAGTACTGTGGATAGCTCTAAAACCAGATTGGAATTTATCTAATAAATTAAAACTGTTTAAATATTCTGTGAGCTGCAGGAAAACCACTTTCTCTAAAATTTTGGAGATAAAAGGCAATTTAGAGATAGGTCTGTATTTTTTCAAATCATTAGAGTCAAGCGAAGGCTTTTTTAGGAGAGGTTGCACAGTAGCATGCTTAAAAGAGGATGGGACAACACCAGTGGCTAGTGAACTGTTTACTATAGCCAGAATGAAAGGACAGATAATTGAAAAGATATCTCTGAAGAGTTGAGAGGGAATGACATCTGAGGGGCAATGAGTGGGCTTCATCCGTGAGACAACCTGAGACAGCTCAGAGGAAGAAACTGGTACAAAGTGCTGGAGATGGCTGCTAATGGGGGATTGAGGCTCTGCAGGGTCAAGAGTAGAACTACGGATATTGGCTCTTATTAAGTCATTTTTTTTAATAAAATAGGTTAAAAAATGTTCACAAGCTTCAGTGGAGCTTGCAATAGTGTGGGCAGCAGGGTTTAAGATTAAGTTAATTGTTTTAAAAAGCACTTTGGGTCTGTGGGCATTCTTATTGATTATCTCAGCGTATCAGCTTTTGACATTTTTAACAGCAAGTTGATAGGTGTTTAGGCCATCACGCAAAAGATCATATGAAATTTGGACGTTATCCTTCTTCCATCTGCGTTCAGCTTGTCTGCAGACACGCCGAAGAGCACGGGTGGTGTCATTTAGCCAGGGTAGAGCTGCCTTGGCCTTTCTAGGTGTCAGAGGTGCAACCTGATTCAAAGTGTCAGTGCAGGCTAAGTTAAAAAGAGCGGCTAAGTCATCAGTGTTAGAACAGGTGGAGAAGGAGACAGAGAGACTTGACTGGTGAGCCAATTCAAAATGATGAGAGAATTTTGACGCTGTGGCCGGGTTTAAGATCCGTGAAAGGGGGGGCTGAGTGGGGGAGGGTGGGGAGCATGCAAGTGTAGACTCAAAGTCAATCATGTGATGATCTGATACACCAATATCGGATATGGTGAGATTAGCCACGTCAAAAACCAGAGGAGAGAACAAGGTCTAAGACAGTGGTTTTCAAAGTGGGGGCCGCGAGGGGGTGCCAGGGGGGCCTCAGTAAGTTGGAGGGAAAAATAAAAGCAAGAAATAAATACATTTGAAACATTTAAAATATACTTTACTACGAGGGTTGTTATACAATGCCATTATAATAATGTGACGCATATCTGAACATATTTCCCATGATAATGACTGGGAATACTGTGATAGTAGAGTGATGGCTTTCACATAGCAGCCCCAAATACATTTTTTACACACTGTATGCTCCATCGCAATGTGGTTGTGGCTAAAATAATTATTAGATTAGCTTAATGTATTTATACATTTGCCGTAGGATTGTCGATGGGTTTAATTAATAAAACATCAAGGGGGTCCTTGGCCAGAACCTAGTGGTATTTGGGGGGCCTTGTCGTGGAAAAGTTTGGGAACCCCTGGTCTAAGATATGGCCCCTTTGGTGGGTTGGACCAGACACTGACTGAGTTAGGTTAAAACACTCTAACCTGCTCCTCGGAAGGGAAAGGGATCTGACCTCCTCCTCTCTCTACAGGTTCTCCTCCGCAGGGCTGATGGCTACGGCTTCTGTGGAGGGACATTAATTTACGAGCGTTGGGTGGTCACTGCTGCTCACTGCCTGCAGGACATTCCAGACCATGTGACTATAGGTGACTATAATCAGAGACTTTCTAATGAGGAGACACAGCACTCAAAAAATCCTCCATAGAAATGCATGGGGTTAGTTTGCAACGCCAATATGGCAGTTGTCTACACATATCCCACCCCTTCCGCGGAAAAACATTGAGCCAATCATGTGTTGTGTTGTGAATACATTGAGCCAATCATGTGGTGTGTTGTGAAGACATCGTGCCAATCATGTGTTGAAATAGATGCCCGATAAGTGCCCAAAAAGCGTTGCAATATGGCCGCCGAGTGGAGGGACTTGCCTATAAGGACTTTGCTATTATCTCATTCAGGTTGTCCTGGATACACTGACAGTGTCTGGGGTTGACATGTATAGACCTACAGATGGCCATGTCAGTTGTACAAGTGTTATCAGTCACCACACTGAAATCTGTCTATTTTCAGACATAAAAAAACAGTAAAATATATAGGATACATCTCTGATTTCTAACCAACTTCTCTACATATTTCTGTATGGTATCTAATATGTATTGTGTACATTTCTGAGTATAAGCCTGCGTGTATTTGTGCCTAGGTGACTATGACAAGAAGCGTCCGGATCCGGGTGAGCAAAAGATAGCAGTGGCACACACAATACCCCACCCTTTCTTCCACGAGTACACCTTCGACAGCGACATTGCTCTTCTTTACCTGGCCCAACCTGTCCAGCTGGGTCCGTTTGCCACCCCAGTCTGCCTTCCCAATCCAAACCTGTCCCGGCACCTGCTGCGCGACGGCATCATGGGGGTCACCACCGGATGGGGGGCCACCCGCTACCTCGGCCCCTCCTCGCGTTTCCTCCGGAAGGTGGCACTTCCCGTGATCGACCATATGAAGTGCATGGGCTCCACTGAGCAGGTTAGACTTCTCCCCCGGGTCTAAAGTAGGCTGGGACAGCACTTTAACCCCAAAATTATAAAGAGCCTAACACCTTATGACCTTGAATTACTGCAATTCTAAATCATCGCTGTCAAATGTTGACACTGTGAACCAACAAACTCTCCTGTACATTTGCAGTTTATCACAGACAACATGTTCTGTGCTGGATTCGAGGTGATTGAAAAGGACGCCTGTTCGGGGGACAGTGGTGGGCCATTTGTGGTTAACTACAGAGGTACCTGGTTCCTCACAGGAGTGGTCAGCTGGGGAGAGCAGTGTGCGGCCAAAGGGAAGTATGGTGTGTACACACGGCTGGGGAATTACCTGAGCTGGATACGAGACACCATATCTACACACGAGCGGAGGGCAACAGCTACAGAACGGCCTTAATGTGGGCCTCACCTGGACACCGCCACTGGCATTGTGCCCACTGAAGTAAGGCGGGCATGTGCCCACCCAGATTTGGATCTGGATCTTTTAAGTTTAAAAAATAATCCTTAAAAAGTCTTTGAATATGCCCAATTTAAGATGATGGCATCATGTCTTTTCTGGGGGCCTCATATCCTCCGTTCATATTGTGTCCACCCAAAACGCCCCTGGGCACAATGCTACTTTGGTGCCACAAATATTAAAGACTGTGACAAAGATGGCCCTGTACTCTTTTTGGAGACAGAATGAATTTGTTGAATTTGTTGTAAATGTATAAATGAAAAACTCAAAGGCTATCCATTCATATTCAGTACTACTTTTAAATAAAGTTCACAATCTTTCTCATTAGGTTAGCTGTTGTACATGATCAAAGGTGTGATTCCTTGATTGACTTTCTACAGAATACCAACCCATCAATCATTACAGTAGATCATATCCCTGGAAACCATGGAAAAGGCTTTATTATGAAAAGTGACATCAATCTCATCCGACAGCAAAGAGCACAGCGACTCCGCTCCACTCCTGTACAACATCTGCCTGAAAGAAATGGGAAATCAACACCTAACACTATCTTATGGACAAAGAACCAGCACTGCCTAGCAATGCACACTAATAATATCTTACACTTAATTTCAGATGGGGATGGGTGGGGGGGATGGGTGAGTGCGAGGTGGAGGAGGTGGGGTGAAACTGAGCAGGATCTCAGCGTATGGATAGTTATGCAGAATCAGGGAAACCAAAAAAATAAAATAAAATAAAAACAAAACATCGGCCAAAAAAAGAAAAAACAACAAAATAAAAACAAAAATCTGAAACAATGTTTGTTCTAAAATCAAAGGGGCATGCGGTTGCCCTCTACGCTGATCTTGACTGCATGGCCAGTCTTGGTCAGGCGGCGGATATCGGCGAAACGACGCATCTGTTTGTCCACGCGAGACATGGCCTTCTTGACGACTGGACCCTGCAGCAGAGAGCAGAAGAGAAGAGATGTGAGTGAAATGCCCATACAGCGGAGCAAGTGACCCATGTGACTGGGTCTGCTTGACCCAAAATCCAACCTGTGCACTCCTGAGATTCCAGATTCAGGACCGTTCACGGACACTCGAGTAACTCGTCTTCGTTCAAGTCACTCCATTCATGTGCCACAGCCTAGAAAAAGGTGCGGCTAACTGAAATGCCTGCTCTGCCAGTGCAGTTAAAGATGCGGCAGCCAAGCATCTCAAATACCTTCCCACATGCTACTAGAATGCAATACCAGCAGTACGCTATGGCAGCGTGTGCCAGAGCAATCTAACAACATCCCTAACAACCACAACCGTTCCTGACAATCCTACTAAAAGCCTCATACATCAACAATCACATCAACTCTGTATTTAGCTTGCTAATTAGGGAGTTATGTAAAATACAAAGCCTATATTAATCCAGCTGTTAAGAGATTTGTTGTTGTAAGAACCAGAGGTTTGCACAGATGCTCAACACATTCAAGAGCTCAGACACTACTGAATGCAATTGCACCACACTACAGTGCATTCACCATATTGCATCTTTACAATAAGATTAAAACAAAATCAACGACACCACCTTCTGACTTCTTGAAAGCAACTAATTTCACTCTCTGATCCTTGTATTCTAATCGCTATTGCCAAACTCAGTGGTGGCAAGAATGCCTCGGCTTTGTTTCGGCAGGCTGGCTGACGGGCGGGCATCGCACTCACTGCAAACCGTGCACCACCATTCAGACACACGTCATGCATGAGCACTTACTGCCCCCATGTGGCAGGAGCAGGAGCTACAAGGGCATGTGGTTGCCCTCCACACTGATCTTCACGGCCCCCTGTAAGCGTCGCCGCCTCCGCTCATCGGCAATGCGCCGCTTGTGCTTCTCCAAGCGACTTATGCCTTTCTTAAAGGAACCAATCTATAGGAACCAATCACATCAATAGTGGCAACTGCATATTCACCTATGCGACAACAGAGGTTTTGCCTGAAAGAATTTACAGGATGAAACACAGTGGACCATATTCTTCTTGACATAGCCATCTTCACAGATTACAGTTTTGGCACAACAGATTAAAATTAAACAGAACATAGAATACAGAATATACATTACACTGCTGCCCCCATTTCATCATACATCTACTGATGGCAGATTTTAATCAGATCATGACCCCTGAAATGAAGTTTGCAGAAGATTGACACTTTAAATCACAATGAGGTTCAGATGTACACTACATGGCACACAGAGATCTGGTTTACTCACCCGGTTGGAGTCTGTGTCTACATTCCATTTGGGCCGGACCACGTAATCTTTGTTCGAGGGCATGGGCACTCGGGCACGTGCGCAGAAGCCTGGGTCACCCGGGCGAAGGGCTCTGATGGACGCAAGAGAGGAAAAATGGACGAGAAGAAACATGGGTGAGAGAATGGCGAGTGCAGGGCCACAACATCAGGCGGCCATCACATTGTAAATAACGAAGCGGCAGTGGTGAAGCGTGACGCAGCACTCGGACCATAACAAAAGGTCAATCTTTCCAAGCGGTCTACCTTCTATTGCCTAAACTGACAAATGACGAGCCACGTGTTACATTTTGAAAGTTGAACCAAGTTCAACGCTCAAATTGTTTGGCATCAGCCACATTTTGATCAGTTACCGGAGTGTCCCCGAGTACCTCAGGATTGTGGGTAATAAAGTGGTCATGGAAATATACTCACTTTTCCTCTCCCGTCAGCACTTTCTCCAGATCCCTGCGTGGTGTCTGTCCCCCTGAGCTAGAGAGGAGAGGACACACACACACACACACACCAGGTCACTTTCACTCACCACAGGCTGGAACAATGCAAGTCACATTACACACTTCAGCTCTCCTCCATCATCACTGACCCCAACACACAGGCATTCACACTCAGGAGTCTAACTCCAATTACATTTCAGATGCAAACACTCAAAGATGGCTGTTCAAGTTAGTCAACAAAGTTAGTCATCAGTGCTGCACGACTTGGGGTAAATATCTTATGGTGAGTTTTCTGACAGATATTGCAATTGCAATGTGATTTGTATTATCATTTTTGAAAGCCATGCTTCAGTTCAATATTCCAAATTTGACTCTAAATTGGACTTCTTCTGATTGGTGAACATGCTTTGTGCATGAGAAGCACAGTACTCCTGTTAGGTGAGATTTACTGTCTGTGACACAAGGGAGAAGGACATGAATATAAAATCATAGACGTGAACACATAAACCATTGGGGCAAGCTGCACGAATAATATCAGTCTTTGTGATTACATTGCTTTAAACTGTGATTTCAATTAATTGTGTAGCCCTAGTCCCCCTAACAAGACATACGCAAAAAAGTAGTCTGTTGCCAACCTGGGCACTTGGGGTGTTCGTTACACACAAATGTTACACACAATGAAAGCGTGAGTCATTATAACTGTGTGGGCATGGACTATTAAGAGGAGAGACCTGGACACCTAGACAGGGTATGTCCAGAGGACAAACTGTAAAGTTAGTACTGGTGTTATTACACGAGTGTGCAAGAGGGTGGAGGCGAGGGACTGATGCAGGCAATGTACCTTAAAATAATGTACACTTTATATATTTAATGATTCTACCAAATGACCCACTGACACTATATAGTTAGGGACAGATCTTACTCTTACTGGAATGTAACCATCCCTGCAAGGGGACTTCAGAATGTAATAATTTAAAACATAGCTGGCATTGGGACAGACAAAAACTGTAAAGCTCAGGCAGTTTTCACAAGATCATCAATCCATTCCACACGAAAGGGGCCTTAAGCCCACAGGTCAAATGCCAAAGCCTAGCACTGGGCTATTAAGACTGGGCATACATGCCATTCTGTTGCCACAGCTTTGCCATGCATACAGAGAGAACCTGGGTGGAGGGGGGGCAAAGACATCCGGCTCCTGGGGCCTGTCCACCTTCTCGGGCTCACTTAGGTGGGGGTCGCGGTTTAAAGGTCAGAGGTAACAGGAGGAGTGATGGAGATTGTGGAGAGAGGGAGGAATGAAGGGATAGAGGAGACAACGGGTGAGATACAGAAAGGGGGAGTCTGAGAAATGAGAGGAGGGAGATAAATGCTAGGGGAATTATAAGTGAAGTGAAAGGTAAAAAAGACAGAGAATGACACTTGGAGAGTAAACAGTGTTTGCATTTAGAATTATGAACCCCAAGCTTTGTCCAAGATAGATATGCAAATCTATTTTGCCTATAAAAACAGCACGTGACTAGATTGCAGAAACTATCAAACTCAAGTCAAGAAAGAAGTCCAGAAAGATCAAGACACTTTATATGTGCTCTGGCTTCCAAAGTTCTGTGATTGTCAAGTATGTGGAGTTTATATAAACACCACAATTACCTGACGTCATGTTCATGTAGATTCAACACTAAGCAAATGTACTTCCCTGGTAAAGTAGTTTTAGATAACTGTGTAAACCTGACCATCTTCAGCACTTCACCTTGACAGTAAATACTGTTACAGAGCACAAGCCTGTAGATTGATGGCCATTTGATTGGACATGCTGCTCAGCTCCCATAGGAAGTACAATACTACTTATTGGGCAATCAGAGGGGTCCATAGCACTAACCTGACAGAAAAGACAGTTAAAGGTAAATATTTCAACATGTTTTGAGAATTTGTAACCAAATTTCTTTTCTTAAAAAAAAAAAAAAAATAAGGAGAGGGAAGAGACAATTTTCTGATTACTTTATTTTCCATTATACATAAATGAGAGGATCCTACATTAACTATTAAAAGACATGATCAAAGTTTCATTATGCTTTTCAGATAACAAATGGTCTCTGGCTAAAGTTTAGGTATATGATAAAAAGCAAGCATAAAAGATATGGAACACATAATGACTACCAAAGATAATAACAAAATCAAAGTTAGACTTGAGTCTCTGTTAAACGAATGCATGTGTATCTGTATGCAAGTGTTTGACAGTAAAAGGTGAATGGAGTTATTTTTGTCAAGTCAAGCAAAGCAGGCCTGCTTCTAAAGCGTCTGCATTAGGCCTACGAATAATCTAATCCAATTTCTCCTCTTGGAAGAAGTCTGCCTTGTTAAGGTGCTCCTGAAGACTGTCATATTGCTCATTGATCCAGCCATTCTGGAGGAGCGAAGCAAAAACTTTCTTGACTGTCTCCTTCACAGGCTCTTCATCTCCTTGTTCTGCGTCTCCATCTCCATCTTTCTTGGTGTGTTCCTCGATCACTGTGCGGCAGCCCACAAAGAGGTGGTATTTGAAGTGTTTCAGCGCGTGGTACACCTCTGTTCGGCTGGCGCAGACAGAGCCAACACAGAAGCTCTGCTTGTCTTCGGGCAAAAAGTGATCTTCCTGCAAAGTTTTCGTGTCATAAAGCTGGCCAGACAGCACCACAGAGAAACGTCCGGTGCGGTCTAGCTCGCAAGCCTCACACCTCCGTCCACTTTGGGTAAGCTTTACCTGCACCTGTGGGTAGCACTCCACACGATGTTTGTAGCGCTCCTTCCAGCGGCTCCTAAGTTTAAGATTCTCCAGCCGCGGTAGGACTAATCTTTCGTCAAAATAGTGCAAAGACTCCTTCATCTCGAGCGCATAGCGCTTGGTCCGCTCGCCACTGTACAAGGACTTCAAGAAGTTGTCATCCAGGACATTTATTAGCAAAGACTTCACCACCACTTGAAAGTGAATGAGTGGGGACTTGGTAATGAACTGCGATGGAAGCTGAGAAAGTACATCTATCTTTTCTGCGTCGTCGCCGTCATTTTTATTCTGCCCCCCCTCGTCTTCCACTATGAAGTCTTTGAGGCTATCATCCTCTGACGCACTGTTCTCATCGCTGCTTCGCACCATCGTAGGAGCCGCGACCTCTTCTTCCTCCTCCTCCTCTTTCTCTTCTTTTTTCTCTTCATCTTTCTCCTCGCTACCAGCCTCTTTGGAATTCTCGGGTTCGTCGCTGTCCGACTTCTGAGTTGAAGCTCGTCGCCTTTGAGACCTGGAAACACCCTGTTTTCTCCTTTGAACCAATTCAGCGAGTTTGCGTTGTCGCTCTTTCCGTTTAGCATCTGTTTGCTTGGTGTCTTCATCTGTTTTTATCCTTTTAAACCTCTTGTTCTTGTCCATTTTTCTGACAGGTACACCAACATCGCTGTCTGAATCACTTGAGCTGTCGTTCAGTGCTGTAGCACTTGGGGCCGAGCGCTTTCGACTGTTCCGAGAAACCACTTTTTCCTCACTTTCGCTGCTATCATCACTGTCGTCAGAGCTTTCTTTCTTTTTGCTTTTTTTCTTATCCGAGTCAACCGAGGTGTCAGACCCACTGGAGTAACTTTCAAACTCGCTCTCTGAACAACTAACACTTGTAGTGCTGGCCAGGGACTCTTCGTCGCTGTCATCCAGGAAGGGTTGGCGCGTCTTAGTGCTATCAACACGCTTTGGCGCTGTGCCGTATTTATTACGTTTCCCCCAATTTTTGAACATTGTCAAACGTAGAAATTATGTCCACAATTCAAATAAAACAAATGTTCGTAGTTATGGAAATGAGGTGAATAGCAATGAAACTGCCTGTGATGATTCTGTATTGAAGAATGTTTTTCGTTTAGCGGTAGCAGTTAGCTAATGGTTGTAGATACGCTGCACCCAGGCAGAGGTGAAACCTGAGTCTTATATTCTATCCGTAAAAAGTAGCAGTGTCTGCGTGTAGGTTTCTGGTCCTCAACAGACGAGCTCCCATGGTGCGTAATACCAGCAGTCTGTCTAATGTCTTCGAGACAACAGCCTAAACACCTAGCCAGCCATTAGCCTGCTAGCATTCCGTTGCATTGTGTGCAAGTCTTCAACAAAAACGTTTGCATGCAGCTTCACGGAACATGAAGAAACTTAGAAATATAAAGCAACTATCGCGTTGGAAACGAGGAAATAAACGGCAGACGGTAAGATACAAATGAAATCAACGAATAATATTTAGGGCGATCTGTTTTTCTCCCCCGATCCGTCAGGCATGTACGCACACTGCGCACACACCTTTCTTCTTCTTGTTCCCCGTCGTGCATCAGAGGGGCTCTGCCCTCTACTTCCACCATGTGGCAGGCCGGTGAACAAATAAACAGCCAGGGGTACGTGGAGCAAAAGGGGATTAAAACGCTCTGTAGACATTGGAGGCTGTGAACCTAAAACAAAACCACCTCCTTAGCAGCTTCTTTTAATCATCATGTGTGACTCTAATGCTCCGTCGTATGTTTGTGTATGTGTAAGTGTGTGTAAAAATGTTTTGGGGTAACCAACCTGAGGCGTCTGCCGCGAGGGGCAACCTGTTGGTCCAGGTCTCGTTGTTCTCGCTCCTCTCTGGTCATGCATTTATAGTTGGACGATAACCCGAAGATTGGCCTGGACCACTCATCTGTGAAGCAAAATACAGAATACTGCTGCGATCCAAGACAGATGTGTGTACCGGTATGTGTGCAAACAAATGGCAACAAGTAAGCCTTTGTGATTAATTGCTAATTCGAAAACTCATAAATCAACACATGCGAGAGTTGCCTTGGCATGGTTAGCTTTCTGCAGCATCTTCCATTTCTTTGTTGAGCAGTCAAAGTGAGTGTAAGTGTTTTATGCGGTGTGTTGTCTGTATACTTACTGATGAGTTTGAGGGCGAGGTTTTTGTTGCCGCGTGACTCTTTGGGGTGCTTGTAGAGGAACATGACGGCACGGCCAATCCCACTGTGCTTCAGGGTCTCCTGACTGACGCTGGGCAGCTGGGGAGAGACAGCAGGGTAACTCACGCAAATGTGCACGGAGGACCATGCCACCTCCTTCAGACACTGTTAAGCAGGGCTCTCAAGTTTTGAAGTTTGCAAGGAGTGAGATTTTGTTTCTCAGGGGGAGGGGGCGTGGCATTGGCAAAACAGTGCCACGCCCCCTGCCCCCAGATCGAAGTACATGAAAGTCCTACGTCTGCTTGAACTACTCGTGGCGCCACGCCCCCCCATCCCCCCCCCCAGATCAACAGACCCACCCTCCCCATAACCCATCGACCCAGCTTCATGAGAGCACAAATTCCATTATTTCAAACACACTGTTTTATTTATTCTTGAACCCTATAGTAAATAATAATAACAAATTATAATAATAATTTCACCCAAATGGGCCCTTTGAACAGCAGTGGCTCATTCTGCTCTAAACAAACAGAAAACAACCAAATGAGAAAAAGCACATTTAGCCCCAAATGGTCTTTTGAACAGTGGTGGTTCTGTCCGTGTGTGTGTGTGTGTGTGTGTGTGTGTGTTTATGAGTGATGTTGTGTGTTGTAAGTGTTTGTGGCAGATTTTGATGCCTTGATGACTGATACTGGGGGCTCCCATTTAAAGCACTGTGGTTCAATGTCAGCCATTTTCACAGTCATGAGGCCATCCTTAAAAATATTCTTGTTTGCAGTAATAGCCAAAAAAATTAAAAAAAAATGGGTCGGTAGGTAGATCAATATTTTTTTTTTCAAGATTCAAAGTAAAAAAAAAAAAAAGTACAATTTTGGTCACGTAGGTATGAATTTGAACAAATGTGCATATTGTGACGTAACTGACTGGGTCCTCAACCCGTGCCTTCAGGCGCATCACTGCAAACCTCAATCTGATGCAGGTTATGTAGACCAGCCTCTCTCAAACTTCTTTGACCTGAGGCCCAGTCATGGCAGACTTTGGGGTCATAGGGCTCATCTACACGTACCCAACCCCACTCCCTCCAAATCAAATTGTCATTATCATTATCACAATCATTATTATGCCTATATTGTTATACATGCACTTTCACTTAAATGTTTTGTGACATGCACATCAGAGGACTGCTTTACTAATGTAAGATATAATTAGTTTAATTGTTTTTGCATGGTTGCATGATGCTTGCATAAGAAAAGAAATACTTCTCAAAACAACAATTATATGGGTGCTATTGTTTTGGGATGTTTCCCTCATGCAAGCATCATACATTGGTAGGAAATGGAGAAAAAAAATACATGTTTTTTTAGTGAAGTTTAATTTGAATGCCTGAAGGATTCAGGAAACACAATACCAGCTTTTTTGGCGAGCAGATAGGTGTAAATCACTGATCTATTGATCTTTAACAGATAGAAAGAAGGCTACAATAGCTTTTGGCCACGTTATATTCAAATTTGACTATACAATACTCAGTATACCATGTATTATACAGTCTCTACTCTGCTGCTATGGAAGTTCCAAAAATCAACGTTGTTGTCAAGTGTCGTTAAACAATTAAATAGCATTCAACAGGTTGAAGCGGAGCTTTGGAGCGATAACGTTTGGGGGACGTTATCGATTAGTTTCAGTTTCTCTCGCGCAGGCGCCTGCATTGAATGAACGCTCATACCACCACTTTATTGTATGGCTCCATGTTTAATGACATCGATAGCAGAAACGTTTGTTTTCTTTTTTTGTCGGTCGGTGGTATCTTGATCAACTGCGCAGCAAATTATCAGACGAAGCACCGGGCCTAATTTCACTCCACGACTCCGCGGACCAGCAGTCTCCACGTTGCGGACCCACATCAAAACAAAACCATTTTCTGATTGGTTGAGAAATCCTATTTTCTGATTGGCCGATAGGTTAGTAACTCAACAGCAGCTCTCTGAGCTAAATGAGTGCACAGACAGCAACGTTGTGTGACACGTTTATAAAATATAGCCCTTAGAAATTTCTGTGCGGGCAAGTTAATAATTTCTCGGAGTGAGAAATGCCATGTGTGGCGTGTGAAGTCATTAAAATGCGTGTGTCTCACGCGCAATGCGTGAGACTCGAGAGGTCTGCTGTTAAGGCCCACGCCTACTGGCGTCTATTCGCGATGACGCTCAAGACGCTTTTTAACCTCTAGCGTTGACACGTCAGACACCGCCAGTGGGCTTTGCTCCATCAAAAGTAATGGAGTTGTAAGCTTTGCCGTCACTTCACACATGCCACTTTGACGCCGCCAGTGGACGTTGCCCTTTACACTACATGCTTAGCATTGTAATTTAGAAAACAACAGAAACTTATGGGAGAAATGCTGTTAAGCTATTTAAACATGGAACAAGCCCCAAAGATCCTACCTTAAGGGCTGTTCACACCAGGGAAGAAGACTATAAAGATAACTGTAACTATAACAATATGACTGTCCACACTGAATAAGGACAGTCTCTCCTGGTGTTGATGAATGTGATGTGTAAAATGTAATGGATTCTGATTGGATCTCAACTTTTTTTAGCATTCTCAAAACTCTGAAAGTGATCCCCAATTATATTGTTCTCCATGTTGTAATTGTTATAGTATGTGTGTGGACGTTGTGATTCATATTAGTTAGTTAGACTTTTTAGACTGATCTTCATTGGGGAGATCTTTCAGAAAATTCTAGTGCTTTCAATGTTCAGAAGTTTTATTATATTATTTCTGTTAGTATGAATCATAGGTGTTTAGTACAAAACTTAAATGTACCAAGACTGACCAACGTCAACAGCAACAGATGAAACAGATGCAACCAAGTATTTTACAGTACCGTCATGAAGAATGGGTACTCTGCACTGAACATTTATGTTAACCTACAAACCCAAAAGGCCTTCCTGCGACTTACTTCCTGTAGAATCCTGAGCAGCTCTTCTCTGATCCTGAGGGCAGGAAGGCTCTTGTCTGGCAACGGACTGATCCATTCCTTGATGGCGGACATCACACCACTGTCAATGAACGTCTCCTTCAGATCCTGCCTGAGAACGAGAATAAGAGATCTGATTACCACAGGCAGTCAAGGACCTGACAATTATAGAAGAAAGGTCAGAGGGAAACAGGAAATAGGGTGTACCTTAGACTGCACCATATACCATTATGTATGCATTATATGTGAGGATATTTATTATTATATGGTCTATAACCATGATTCTTGTCCTGGAGTTTGAGCATGATGGGGAGACAACACCGGAAACGTAACTAAAGCATTCCGTTCGTGTAGCGTCTGCTGCAACAATTACCTACAACTGTAATCAATGGAACTGGCTACACCAGACGTGATCGTGGCGTTTACGTTTGGAAATATTAGCCTACTAAACTAGTCTTCACAATCTATTTGCATGCTCTGCGAACAGAGCACTTCAGTTGCACACCCAGTGTAGTCCAGGTTTGAGCCTTGCAGTAGGCATGTGGGTGTATGTAAGGTTAGCAGAAATACTACCGAGAGTGTAGCACCATGGGCAAGGGTATATTTGATTAATTCTTGTGCAAGTTTTATGTTTTTACATAAACATATGGTAAACTTACTTTTTGAGGTGCATAACTACTGTTGGAAGCAGGGTGAGTTTTTTCAAAGCTGGTTTCTTTTGGCTATTTAGTGTTCTGTCCTCCTATAGGGCAAATGTGACATGGTTAGACAAGTAATTGACATCCAACATCACAAATCGGTTGGAACTTGCATATCAACACTGTACGACTCAGAAACAAATACCGATTAACATTTCAAAAGATGTTGATACAGATACATATACTGACTTTAATGGCTGACAAGACATTTTAATAACTTCTCATCTCCAGTATCATCTTAAACAATCATTACCACCACCAGCACCACCACATACACACAGAGAAAGTGGTCCAATGATTCGGAGAAAACCTCTGACCTCTGCTGCCTCTGTCATCTTGGTAATCATGGCGCTCACGACATCATCTGCGTCACTGATGAACGTTCCACCATCTCTGTTTCTTCTGCGCTTTTTGCTCTGGGCCTTTTTCCGAGCCAGCATCATGTCAAAGTCAGACATGAAGTCGGATATTGTGCTGTGGACCACATTACTCATCATTACAACGTAACTAAAGAACCACAAATTTACACACGTTACTTAGCCTAGAAATCTAGACGCACCCTAGCGGCGGCAAATTAATTTGCTCAGCCTGTACGTCTAGTATCGAACCATAGGGATTTCTATCGGCTTAGCACCGTGGATGTTCTCCAATCATAGCGCTCTATTTTGTTAGAGAGTCTTAAGGCGGGCTTAACAGGATAACGACAGTCCTGCGACTGTGAACAACAAGGAAGGTGGCTATGGCGAACGAAGAGCGGTTGTTTGAATCGGCGTTGGCGTCAACTTTGGAGGAGTTGGACTTGTGCTTTTCTTTGAAAGTTGAGCAACACAATGCACTTAAGTCATTACTTTCGAAGAAGGATGTATTTGCCGTTTTGCCGACCGGATACGGATATGGTCGTAGCGCTGGCCTATTGCATGCCTAGGCAGTTTGAAAGACAATTCTCTGCCCGCCCCTTGGATTAAGCGAGGTGAATGGTTCGATGCCAGACTATACATCTCAATGATATAGGATGGCCCCGCCAGGCTACACGTTACTGTGATCCCTTATGTAACTGATCAGTAAGTAATGAGCCTCTCCCCAGATAACACTATGGGGTTATAGCCTCCTCAGTAGTCTGCTCATCTGCGCTGTCCAAGGGTGTATCTCTCCAGTTAAAACTTTCCTCTCATTTTTACTGGAGCTTAAAATACATATGTACGGGTAGAAGTAGTGCAGAATGCTTTTTTTCCATTTTTTTTTTTAAAAATCTGCCATTGTTTTTGTTTAAAAAAGCAGCCGGAAGCGTCTTTTTCGGTTATTCGCTTGTGATTGATCAGCTGTCAAAAAAACCCACGTAGGGCGTTTTACCGCTAGAGGTTGAACATTTCTTAACTTGAACTACTGCTAGAAGTTTAACATTTCTCAATTTTAAAAACAGCTCTGAGCTGCAGAAAAAGACACCCACAATAGTGTTTTACAAGAAGCCGAAGACTTTTTTGAAAACACGGTCTACTCCATAATGTAACGGACGCTGGCAGCTTCAAAAAAGAAGCCTAGTCTGAACGTAGCCTAAGAGATTACTCACTCTCTACCACCCCGATCTACTCCTTCATCAGAGTCTGAGTCATCAGCTGCGACTGCCTTGGAGTCCTGTGGTTTAGCCTTCTCTCCCTCCAGCTCTTCCTGATTGAAGCCCTGAAGGACACAATAAGGGTGAAAGCAATATTAGGGGTCCGAGTTGATAGGGAGACCAAGAAGTAGCACGTCATCACAGGTCAAAGGCGAACAAGATGAAGATGAAGTCATTAGTAACTCACAGTAAACTCTTCATCCTCATCTCCTGACTCTCCAAAGATGTCTGCGATCATTTTTCTGTTGGTGAGAGGGAACAGATGTAAGCAGTGGGCACACATTACAAACTAACTGACGGACAGACCAGCATATTAATGTGATTGATTTTAGAGCACATTACTACATAATGACATGAAGTAAATTGAGAAAGAGAAATGGGAAAGGTAACCATAGTGAGAATGGGTAAGGTACATAAGAACATAGGGGATTAGAGGTTTGTAAAGAAAGAGCATTATTTACATAGAAAGATCAGACAAGGTGTGCGAGTGGAAAAAAGGGGGTGCTTACTCCTCTTCGTCCTCTCCGGACTCACTGTCGCTGCCAAACAGCGTTTTCTCGTCTTTTTTCTCACTGTCTTCTTTTGGCTTCTCCTCTTCCTCGCTGTCTGAGCCCAGCTCGCGCAGTTTGGCGGCATGGGTCTTCTCTGCTATGTCAGAGGCAGCATCGCTGTCCGAGTTCTCTCCGGCTGACATCGGGCGGCTCTTCTTGGCGACTGAGAGACGGAGGAAGGGAGGCACTATTAACTCACCAATCAGATGGACAGACAAACCCAGACAGTAAATGTCACTGAAAGGAAGACTGGAAGAGCTAGAAAGAGACAGATAAAGGCACAGACTGTTAGATTCAAGAGACAGAAGACAAACAAGACACTGAGAACACTCGCCTTTCTCATCATCGTCGTCTTCACTGTCTGAGAGAATGGCCTTCTTCCTCTTCACTGAAATTACAAGCATACCAATCATGTAGCTGTCCCGCTAGGGAGGTACTCAAGTCTTTTAAACACCCACAACACTAAAAAAATGTTTTGTCCCAATTATCATAAACATTTGTTGAGTTACATTTGAGATCATCTGTGATTCCTCACAAATAAATTAAAAGCACCAAAGAATTAAAGTCCATCTAATTGGTAAAACGATTTCTAACACTAACATTTTAACATTCAGTGGATAACGCATTACGATCTGCAAGCTCTGCATTCCCTGAAATGACAAAAAAATGTTCTTCTTACACAGCCTTGGCTCTGTTATCTGGAAAGAAACAGGGTGTGGGGGCCTTTCCACCAAACAATAACAAAACACTGTGTGGAGTTTCTCAGGGAGCACTGAAGGGAGGAGAGAGCTACCTCTCTGGTGTTTTGTTTGGTCTTTGGTTCAAATATAATGCTTTGTTTCTTTGGACAAAAGTATCAGCCAAGAAATAAACATAAACAAGACTTCATCCAGCATTGCTTACTTCTACCTTTAAACATAATACAGAGATCCAAAATAACACGAGACAAATCACAGCAGAAAGATGAATGTTGCATTTGTGTTCTCTACTTTAGAGAGTTCAGGAAGGCGGGAATACCTGGCTTATCCTCGTCATCATCGCTATCTTCTGCAACTCGTCGCGACTGACCCTCCTGCTCTTGGTCACTTCCCGCATCAGGTTTAGCCCGCCCTTCATCCTCTTCCTCGCTGTCTGACTGCATAACTCCCTTCCATTTCCCGCTCCCTTCCTCCTTTTTATCGTCTGCTTTTGTGTCATCGTCATCATCCTCGTCCGAATCTATTATTTTCTTTCTCTTGGGGGCCTCGTTTTCAGAGTCACTTCCTGCGTCCGAAGGTGCCGGCTGGGGTTTACTTGGCTCCTCGTTCTCGGAGTCGCTGGCGTTCTGTTTTTGTTCTTCCTCGTTCTCTGAGGTACTGCCTCTGCGTTTGGGAGGCGAAGCAGCCTCTTCCTCATCGTCATCACTATCCGCAGGTCTGGGACGTTCAGGCTCAGAATCACTGTCATGCCCTGGTCCATCCTTATCAGAGTCACTGTCCTCACCCCTGCCCTCGTCCCGGTCTGAACCGCTGCCTCCACCGTTAGCTCTACTACCAGCAGCGTCTCCCTCGCCGTCACTTCCCTCGTCCTGCGCAAAAACAAAAGGTACAAGTTAGGCAACACAACTAACCGGACGCATTAGTTGGCAGGAGCATATACGTTTTCCAGAACTCCTGAGCACGGGACGTGAGGATTAACCTCGGAGTGGCGAGGTTCGCTTCTCATATCCTCGTCTGCGTCAGAGCCTGGTGCGTTTTCATCTTGGACAGGGGTACCACTGCCATCATCTAGGAACAGAAGCAAAGTCCATGAACACACTGTCTTTGGATAAAAGCATCTGCTATGTAAAAAAACAGGCTACACTAGAAAAGATGACGCTCACACGATTCACATTTGATCAAGAGAAAAATAAACACAGCTGTGATTCTAAACAGCTTCCTCCGAGTTAGCCAAGACTAAAACTAGCATTGTAGTAACTTATTACTTAAGTAGGATGGAATTTTGCAAAACCGTTCAAGACGTGAGCTACATCTTTACATGACCAACAGCTATTTTAAGTAATACCATCAACTTTACTTCAAATTTATAAGCACAAAAAACACACGTGGGAAAATCGTGTCATAAAACACTAAGGCAAACAAAACGTCTCTCACCAGAGTGGTTCCCGGAAAAGAACTCATCTTCACCGTCCATTTGCTCTCTGGACGGAAGGACAGCAAAGTTACTGGTTATATTCGGTGTCGTTTTGTAGACAACGTTTCCCGGGGAAAATATTCCTTGACACTACTTTAAAAAGGTGTTTAGAGTTAAACCGGAAAGAAACAGCGACATGAAAGCGCAAGCCTCAGCAGCAGCGCTGACAAAGGCTCTCTGCCTTGTGTTGGCCTTCCCAACCAAAAAATCGATGGCCACAAACACTCTGGAAATTCAGAGGAAACGATCACTAATCCATGTAATGTTCGTTGATTGTCACCATAAAGACCAATTTTAGATCAAACCACAGAAGTATTCAAATTTACCGGTAGGCAAGAGGAAAAACAGACCTGTTAGCAGGCTAATGCTATCTAAAATGGTGTCAAACTTGTGTTCCACGCATGCGTGTTGTAACAGTGGCGCATGAATATGACGTAGTTTCGAAAACATTCAACTCCATCTGACGTCCACTCCACTCATGTGAGGAAAAAGCACATTTTAGGCCCATCTTTTATGATGGGCTATGAATAAAGAAATGTGTTTCGTTTCTTCGTTTTTATCAGATTAAAATAATCTATTACCCTCTATTTAAGCATCATTTGTATTGATTTGTAGGATCTGTATTTTACTGATGTTATGTGCAGATTCATTTATAAAATGTTTGATATAATGTAGTCTTTAGGCCTACTTACACTATCTCTAATGTCTTGTGTAAATAATTTATATAATCAGACAGTTTGTTAAATACATTTTATTGCAATTATACAATGTTACAATTCAACATTTCCATAAAGATGTATAAGTGTGTTTTTTTTTTATCAAAATGGAGAGCTATGCTTTTTGTTGTTGCAGCCTCTTGTCATGATCTATTAGTGCATGTCATTTTTTCATCACCCACAGTAACAGTTCTCCACATATAAATGCTCTTTACCTTAAAAGCAGATTTGAAATGATATGAGGGAGGTTAGTGGCTTTAGTGGGTGGAGCAGTTCCACAGCTGTCGACCAGAGACAAATAATCTAAAATACAAGTGCTGTCATGCAGCACACAAAAATAGAAGAACTATAATAGACATTTAGTTAACATACACACTTAACATTTGAGTTGCTAAAATTCATCCCATCCTACAACAACACAATACTATTTTTAAAAACATAAATATTTGTAATACTTTTCCCTTTCTCTGTTGCGCATTAAGCCAAACTTAGATCAATAAGTTAGTCCTGGCCAGTGGTCCGTCCACCTAAAAGCAGGAAGTGAAGTCCTCTACTAAATTCTGCATTATTTGCACAGATTTCTTACATTGTACAATCCTTTAACTAAAAGGTAAATTCTCTGTGTAGCCAAGTAGCTTAGTAAACAAATGGGAGCAAAAAAGATGCCACAACTTTCTGAACTAGATCTCTTCCACCCCTGCCACTTCACACGAACCTGAGATTCATCTGCCACCACACACCAATGTAAAATTACTGACCAATAATGCCCCATACCTTCATCTATACCAGCTTCAGCCTTTAAAGTCCCATCTACAAAGTGATACATTTTCATAGTGTCACCAGCTAAGTGTACAGTGTGGATTAGACTGTCTAATCCACAGTCATTGGCTGGAGTGTATACCCACTTAGCCTAACCACCCACTTATGACCATTTTGTTCTGTTTTAATGTGGCATAGAAAGGTCTGTAGTTAAAAGTGTAGGGTTGGTTGTATCCGTCAAAAGAACCTTCCGGTCACTTTCGCAGCTCTTGACCAGTTGTCTTGTAATATATACCCAACATTTACCAAGTCAGAGGCTTGGCTTTCTGAGGTTAACTTATTTGTCATTTTTCCACTAGAGGTGATAAAATCATCTCCATAAAACTATGATCTGACTTACCCTGGTTCCTTGCTTCAACCTGAACTCATGTTTCACCAATTGATAATCAACTGTACAGTAAAGTGGGGAGGGGTGCACTGTTCCTGGGCAAAGAGAAACAGTCTAAATGTGCCCGTGGAGAATACAGTCTTTTCCACGTTCTCTTTGCCGATTTGTAACTTGTGTAACTCTACTGTGGAACTGTGTAGTTAGTCTGGCACTACACTTCCTGGTTTAACTTTCCTGAACAAGTAAAATAAACGAAAAGAAAAAAACATCAATACTGTCCAGACTGACCCAATTAAGTCAGCGCTCATGAAGACAAGATGTGACACATGCAGCAGCTGGGTTAAGAGCACTGGACGTCAAAAGTCTGCTCATGTGATCTTAAGTATCCTCTCCTGCTCCTCCTCCTCCTCCATCTTCCTCTACATGTTGATCATTTATCAGTCGGTTCCCCTCGCCATCCTCGTCTGCACTCTTACTGAACTGTCTCCGGGAGAGCTTCTCCGGATCGTGGGATGCCATGTTGCTGAAGTCTCGGAAGATGTCCTGGAATGTTTCATCATCACCTGAAAACACAAACACACGCCCTTTTAAATGAAAAGATCTGGTGAGGTATTACACAAAATCTTATACAATTACAGAAGACCTAAAATGTGCCTAAATATGACAAGCATATTTAAGCATCAAATCATTGTGTCAAAAGGACACAATGATTTGATGCTTAACTGCTTGGCTGTAACCATAGTATCATTATCCTAAAATATATAATTGTAATAAATGGAGATAATACATCAAATACGACAAATAATGATGATATATCACATTAAATATAGGGTCTAAATATGATGATGGTAGCCAAAAGTTAACAAGGAGGAGGGGCCACAGTAAGCGATCAAAGGCATGGTCGATGATTCTGGCAGAACATTGTTGCCATTTGAGCTCAACAGCCAATGAAATTACACTCCTCCTTTCCATGCTCCTGAAGCAAAGTGCTTATTGGCTGGAATTGTGCATGGCTGGGTCTGAGCCACATTTCTGTTTCCTATTCACAGAAAGGATGTACAAACAATCGTTTTTTGAACACACATACAATAAGGACAGCTAGAGGACCATGAAAAGCAAGTTTCTGAATTTGACAACAAGTGAATTGGCTTATTCAGATTCATTACAGATTCATCTTCAAGCTCCCTGTAAGCCTCGCCTAGTGACCAAGTAACCTCTCTATGTACATGTTAGTACCATGAGTTGGCCAGCTTGGTTACCACATTAGAACATGAACTCTCTAAGTGTATCAGGTTGTATTAACAGACATGGTTTAGTTGATGAACCTGATTTCTCAAATGCCCCCCGTAAGTAGGTCTGTAACTGGATGAAGTTGGCACACTGGAAAATCTACATTTACACCCACAGTCCCACTCTTGTATCTGGGCTGGATGAGAATTCCATCACGCAAGTCAGAGGGTCTGTGTAAATAAAACCATAAAATCCCAGGAACTGCAGATGGAAATTAGCTTTTAGCTAAACCTGGTACAAAGCATCTCTTCTCTTTATGGGATTAAAGGTGCCCTGCCACATAAAACTGTTTTTACTTGTATTTTTTAAACATGTTAGGTCCATATGTGTTTGTGCTATGTCGTGAATGTAAAAATAAATAGCTAACTCCTCTGTCAGCTCTAGCCACTGAAAAGAAATAAGCAGAGAAATTAGGCCAATTGCAAAAGCTCTTCAGATTGACGTGGAATTGATTAGCTCATTACTATTCATGAGCTCGCCCAGTTGAGACCTTGCCCACAAAATTCATTTAGCTCTGTGACAGTTTTCGTAGGCCTATGCAAGGATGGCTGAATGTCAACGGACTTGTGCGCTATGCACAAATAGAACTTCAACAATGCATTTTGCCCAAGAACCCAGACTTCAAATGGCTTCAGTTTATTTTTTGGAACAATGCCACAGGCTTTGCAAAAAGGTTGCTGTTGAAGCCTGGAGCAGGCTACCATCGCAGTCTACGACCAGTGCCTGTAAGTAAAATGTAATTGTCAACTCAAGGAAGTGCTATGTTATACAGGTTTAATGAACTCGCTAGCCTAGCAGGTTTTATTTATGCACCTTTGGACAATGCTAGCACTCGCTAGCCAAGCTAAGTTCATGCCATGAATTAAGCTAAAATTAGTTGATAATGGCTGTCATGTTATGGACGAAACCTACTAGCTGTTAGCCAATCAGAGTCAAGCAGCTTAGCTCGTTGAATATTAATGAGAACTGGCGCAAATCGAGCCGAGTCTTCATGCAGGCTTTCAATACCACATTAGAATGGCTTGAAACAAGGTAACCAAGGCATGTTTTCCACAAAGTAATGAAATACGTCTGGCAGGGCATCTTTAATGTATTTTGTACATGGTCCCTGAAAGAAATAAACTAAATAAATAAATAAAATGCTTACTGGCCGGTTGTCAATAACAGCATAGCACTTTTGACACTTACCAACCGAACCAAAGAATCCCTCAGAATCTCTCATCTCCTCATTCATACGTGCCATTCTCAGCCTGCAGAACATAAGACAATGACAGATAACCTCAGCACAGTCAAAATACACATTTTTTTCTAAGAAATAAATCACCAAAAACAGAGACAAAACAGTGATGGTTGAACACCTTCTTGAAACATTGAAACATTTATAAAGTTGTTGCTGTAGCTTGTTGTTGTTGTTTACCTTGCTTGGCACAACTTACAAGGTAAAGAGAATAAATACACAGACACACCTTGTACCCTCAAGCCTTTCTACAGGAAAACACTGTTGTACTCACAAGGTCACAATGTCAGCATGAGCAGTCTCCATGGCAATGCTGAGCGGGTCATTTCCCTTTTCGTCAGCTGCGTATTGATTGGCTCCCCTCTTTAGAAGCAGGCACACGTGCCTGAGGATCAGATACATGCATGTCAGATTGATGTAATGAGATATCATGCTCTGTTATTCTGCCCTAAAGCCTACTACATTTGAATTTGAATGGCTTATCATGAGCACAAACAAAATAAAAGCCTTGGCTGCTTACACATAATGCCCAGAGATCAGAGTATTGCTCTGCAACAAGTCTTTGTTTCAGTGAGGACTCCTGAGGATACTCACCCTGTGTGGCCCCCGATGGCAGCAGCGTGAAGAGCCCCCTGGCCCCTCTGGTCCCTGTGGTTTACATTGGCTCCGTTCTGGAGCAGGAACTCGCATGCTGTAAGGGAACCCTGCAAGTCCATACATACAGAGATTCAATTTATATATAACTATCACACACACACACAAAATACATATTATTGTGTATATATATTACAATATGCATACTGAGAAACAGACAGTCATTGGTCAAGACAATTCATCTTTGAAATGGGTAAATATACACACACAATGATGCCAAGATTCACATCTGCGCACACACAGACAATGTTGCAAGCAAACAGACACACCTAAAGGACACAGTGATTGAAAAGTTTTGAACACATCCAGCTCCATCACTGCCTGATACTTACCCCAATGGATGCACCAATCAGAGCAGTTCTCCCCTCCTGCTGTGGGTCACTCCAGTTCACCTCCGCGCCATGGGCCAGAGCTGCCGCCATGGATACAAGGTCCCCCTGGAGGGCCGCCTGGTAGAGCCGTCGCCCACCTTCACGCCTCACGGTTTCTACAGTGATAGCAGCCCAGCTCAAGTAACTAACTTAAGTAAATAGGTTTGTGTGCGTGTTTGTTTGTTTGTTTATATATCAATGAGGCAGGGATGTAAGAAAATATCAATACATTTGAGTATCGTGAGTCAGGGAATTGTCCAAGTGGTGTTTCATGTCAGTGATGTTATGCCACTTATGGTATAAGTGTTTTGATGTTTATGTTATGTTATGTTCTATGTTTAGTCAGCTTACAATGTTATTTGCAATGTATATTGATAGGTTTTGGCTTATAATAGTTATAATCCATTCAATACGGTCCTTGATTACTTCCATGACTTCTATTCCAATGTAACAATAAGACATAAGACAGGAAGTAGCTTAAAGGCACAATGCTTGGTTGCAGTATTGAATATGACAGTATATTAAATTAAATCCCCTGTATCATGATATGTATTGTATTTTTATATTTTTGCCAATACACAACCATAATACTGTATCTTCCTCTATCGTGGAAGTATTGTACACACCTGAGTCACAAGAATTGGCCTTTCGCACAAATCTCTTCCCCACATACTTCTCTTTAATCCATGTCTCCTTTTCCTGACTGGAAGAGGAAAGACATACATAAATACACAGACTATGAGAGAGATACGCCTCACACCACCATCACTGCTACTGTACCATGACAAGCAGATCATCAAAGACTATTAAGGATGTCATATTGCTGTTGAAGTTGATCACACAATGAGTCATAAATATTCATACCCAGAGACAAGTACGGTACATAGACAGATGCATACAGTGCTTGACTAATACATGGACAGACAGACAGGCAGACAGACAGGCAGACAGACAGACAGGCTTCTACATACATTTATAGGTGTTTAGATATTAATATTTACTGATACACATATGCATGAGCCCTCTTTCTGCATGATGGCTCTTACCGTGGGCTGTGAGAGGTGGGCTTCTTTATGCCGTCCTCTGAGCTGCACTCCTCATAGATGCCATTAACAACATCATTCCCTAATATACAGAGTAGCTGGAACAAGGAAAGATCATCATTGATCATCAAGGATCATCATTACCACAATGACAGCGACACAGATAACTGGTCAATCATAATATTGTTTACGGTAGTATGTCTGAGCTGCACCCTCACAAACTCTGCCTGTTACCTTCATTTGTTCTGGGTCCCATGAATCCAGGGTGAGAGATCGGACTTTGGACAGGTGGACACCAAGGCTCCTGCAAAACATCCAAAAAACAGTTTTCAACATGCCAATTAAGCAGCACTGAATAACTGAGGACTGTGGGATGGCAGTTATGTACTGAGTGAGCAGTATGGAAATTTAAGGAATTAAATTGGAATTTAAGAGCCAGTTTCAATTCAATTCTGGAATTTTGCACAAGCCTGATCAGTGCATCGGTATTTTGATAGTCAGCGGCGCATTTGAAAGAAATCTGCTTGCACGCGAGACCGTATGGAACAGGTATTCCACTAAACCACGCTTTACTAAAACCAGCAGAGTATAGCCTACACGTATCTGCACTCGTCTATTATTTAAACTCATTGGCAAAGTGAAACTACCTTCACCGTGGTCTCATAATCAATGACAAAACAGTTATACCCAGTTAATTACTTTAACTATTGACTGACAAGGGGTAACCATTGAAAACATAGCATGAAAGAAGCAACACTTACACCAATAAAGTTTGAACGACTGAATAAAAATCCTAAGGATATGTATCCTGCAGAGGAGTTGCTGCTTATATCTCGTGACAGTGCGTCTTCAGCTGTGGTTTATATGCGCCTTTTGCTATGAGCCAGATTTTTCTTGGTCAGTGGAGTAATGATTTTTACAGGGTGTAAGTGATTTTTGGATCATGCACATTATATTAAATTGCCACACCCCTGGGCACAAGGTTTAATAAAAGCGGAGCGTACCTTGATTGGTCTAAGTCGCTTTGGATAAAAGTGTCAGCTAAGTGTATGTAAATGTTGTCCATGTATCCCCAGCAGGAGGTTAATATAACGGTAACGGTAATAATACGGTAATTAAACTATAACTTGGGAGCATATACTGGTGTTGCGGACTTTTTTTCCCCCTCTCTTTTTTCCCCTCTCTCCCCAGCAGGAGGTACCTGTGGATGCCAGAGCACTCTATGCACATGGTGATGCCCAGGTTGACACTGGCCCAGCGCGGATCCTCCTCTCCACAGTCGCAGCAGCGTTGATTTCCAGACCCCTGCAGGGCCACGCCAAGCACAGCCTGTCTGGGGGGTGGCTGCCCTGGTGGGGGGACCACAGCCTGCACCGGTGGAGAGCTCTCCTTGGGCTAAACATAGAGGCAGAACAACAACAACAAAGATCAATCTTGATATTTAGTACATTTTCCTCATTCTTGTGAAAGAAATAATATCAAACTTGGCTATTTTAGATGTTGTTTCCTAATATATTTCGAGAAACAAGGATATTAGCTCCACCTTTGCATGTACCAGGACATTTGCATCTCTGTGGGGTGCCTGGTGTATATGTACGTGCCTCAGGGGAGACCAATGAATATTTAATGACCATTGAAGTAATCTCTATTACATCCCATATGGTGGCCTTTAGCACATCTGTGTGTCTCCACTCCTGGGCCTCTGTGCTGAACCATGCAAGGCTGTGCTGGTGCCTGTGGGTGAGTATAGGGTGTGCCTGCCTGCCTGCCTGCCTGCCTGCCTGCTTGCCTGCCTGGGTGGGTGACTAGTGTTACCTGGGGCTGCTGCGCCTCCTCTTTCTGGCGGTAGGCCATGTCTATGCTGCCCTGCACAGCATTGATCCAGGCCTGCCTCAGCTCCTCCGAGTCCGCCTGCAGGGCACAGCACCTGGGGAGATAGAGAAGGCCAATTAGGGACAACTGATTCACATATGGAAAACAGTGTACAGGACACTACAGCCTCGCCTGCCTTTATTGAATGCATTGATTGTAACAACTGAGGTAATTGAATTGGACTGCATGCTTTTTGCTATCCAATAAGTAATTTTAGATTGAGTACAAAACATAATGTGATTACACTAATGCCACACTGTTAGTAGACATCTGTCTATATCTTCTGTTCAACTTATTTTAAGAACAGCAGAATGTGATAGAACACTGTGACTCGTTTCGCTCCAAAAGCTCTTATTCATCCACGCTCCTTCCATCTCCTGGCCAAACAACCCCTCCTTTTCAGGGAAGAGATCCTCATTATCTGCGGCCTGGTTCTTACTTCTGAACTGACACCAGCTCAAAACAAAAGCGCCGGTCAATGCTGTCCAGCTGCTTCACCGCACACAGCCTGAGGTCATCAAACAGCATTGTGGGCTTCTCCTGCAGCGCAGACAGAGAGAGAGAGAGAGAGGAGACTCCAGTGCCTACAGGCAATTTCATGTACTATATGTACTGTACCTGTCACTTTCATATTGCACTTTTATGTTCTTAAAAATGTAACGTATGTTTGCGTAACACATTTACACATTAATAATATGCAAACAAGTGAAACTTGTTATAGGTGCATTTCCTGCTATATTATACTGATATGAAAAACTAATTAATAGTTATGTAAAAATGGTTGCTGTATGTGCCTCCTTTGAATAACAGCTAAACTACAGCTTAGCTCCGGCAGGAAATATGTGAACTTTCACATATCCCTGAAAGTAATTTGAAAGTAATTTAAAGAGATAGGTGAACATGCTTCCCCCACCTTGTGTGTTTTAGTGTACACTAGCTGGTTGTTTTCAGTGGAGAACCAGCATCTACAGGGTGACAACAAAAATGATTCATGATCTTGCATATCAACAAATGCAGAACAACCATTTTAAATATTAGTTGTTTAAAGTAAAGTTTCCAGTTTCGCAATTCATCAATCTCCAATCTTCATCAAATCCTTCAATGACTTGAATCAATTTCATAATACCCATTAATGTCATAAATAACAGAACTGACACAAATATCAAATCAGTTCCTCTTCTCACCTTTTCCATGTCTTGTTCTTCCTGCGCGAACGCTTAAACAGGTAGCCTTGTATAGTTCCACCATCTGCTGGCGTGCAGGCAACGACAGGCTCCCCAGAGGCATCCTAAACAAGAGGATCAGTCATGTGGACGCAAGCACAACATTGTGTATGACATTTAAAGTGGTGATGTTATTGCTGTAAGTCACGTTGGATAAAGGCGTCTGCCAAATGAATAAATCTAAATGTGAATTAAGTGTTTTAATAATTCTGCAATAACAGCAGAATCCATGAACCACGTAGGACCTTTTAGCCACCTACACATTGCAAAATATCAACTCTACATTGAAGAGGCCTTGTTTTAAATGCTTGCTAGTAATTTAAACAAGTTGTGCTTTTGAGTTGAGTGCATATTCACTGATGCTCAGAAACTGATCCTTACTCGTTGCTGGACAAGAAGATGTGTGTTCTCCAGATCTTTTCTCTTAGATGAGCAATCCGTGGAAAGTTGAGCAAGCTAAAGAGACATGGAATGGGATTCACTCATATGTTTCACATGAGAAAACCAATCAGTAGAATATCTGGCTTTTATTCCTTGTTGAATTTGTGGTTTGTATCAAATACCACTTACTGTATAACAGGCAGTGATATAGTCATCAACAGAGCAACAAAAATACTTTCTACTGAACATCATTTCAGTGTGAATTTTTGACCACAATCACAACCACAAGCGTCAGATGCTGCAACCAATACAGACAACAAGCCAGAGATTGGCAGTAAATATGCCAATAGGCAGCACAAGGCCATATGAGGTCTACTGAAAAAGGTCTCAAACACAAGAGACCAGGGGTACACACACCTGTGTGGCCATAGTCTTCATGGTGGGCTCCAAGTCTCTTAACAAGTCGTAGCCTTGGTGAAAGAAGGTGTACTGGGCGTGGAAGTAGGAAAAGACCTGAAACACACACACACAATTACAGGCCGTTTAAGCCTCTGGGCGTCTCTCTGTTCACCCATGGCATCATCCGTGTAAGAGCCACCCGTTGGGACTAGCCACTTCCCACTAATAGCGTAACAGCCCCGCAGACTCCTAATCCCCAGCTGTCTGCTTGGGGCGCTGCCAAAGGAGTCTGTGCCAACCAGGGCTGCCTTCGTAACCAACCATTCAGCCTGGCCTCTCAACAGGAAGGAGGAAGAACGCTTAGACACTCACCGAGTTTAAGATGTCCAGCTTCTGTTGGACTTTAAAGTTGTTCAGCTGCAAGACAAAATGGAAATCAAATGAGTGAAACAAGAGTAGAATGCTCGTTTGGAAAATAGTTCAAAGAGAAGAGGGATTATCAGTGTTTATTTATTTGTAAGCAGTTTAAGCACATTTAGTGATGCTGAATTGAGCCTCTGTGCACAAGTTAAGAATTTTGAAAAATCCGGAGCAGCTTTTGTAATCGGTAAACAAATCCCCAGTGACCTAACATAGACCTGCGTTTTTAGATATAAATAATTAATACAATTCAAATGTTTGAAGGGGGACAGAGTTGAAGGGGTTCCTCCTGGCTTTGGCCATTTGCTCTTATAATATGGCTATACATTAGTGGCCACACCATGGCCTACTGGTTGAACTCTACCTGGAGTTTTTCCCCCCTTCCTTTCCTTCCAGTTTGGTCACTCCCTGTGTAAACAAAGCTGTCCTTCTGCTCCAGGATATCTCAGGTTAGTCTGAGTCAGCACACGAAAACACAGATGTTGGTGTTTCGACAGCACACACATAGTCCGGGGGCTGGCTGAAATATTCTGTGAGCTGAACTAATTACACTAAAATGCCGTAGGTTCTTTGGGTGGCGTTATCTAACTGTTGGAATTGGTTAATTCAGGAGCCATCCTGAAATATGGTATGCAGAGTGTAGACAAGTACACAAAGTATTTTAGCACAACACATACACAAAGTATTTTAGCACAACACATAGCCAAATCAACCTCTAAATTGAATGATATTGCAATCACTACACAGATCTGCTGGCCACAGGGCCCTAATTTAGGTCTCAAGTCTAACTAAACTAAAGCTAATTTGATGACTACACAAAATCTATTTGCTAATTTAATACCATGAACAAGATCTAAAGCACAAACATCAGTGGGTCTCTAAAAGCTCTCTCATGCCACACGATGGCTTTAGTTTATTCATGAGACATTATGCTCATTGACTGACTTTGCACTTCGACCAACGTTTAAATTAGGGCCCACAATCTATAGTCATGACGCACTATGCTCATTAACTGACTTTGAACTTTGACCAACGTTTAAATTAGGGCCCACAATCTATAGCAAAACCGATATAATTAAACTGTAGAACAGGTCACTCTTGAGAGGCACTGTAAATACACTGTCTTTTTTAACAGTCGTTACCTGCAAACAGTAGTCCAGGGCAAAGTGCTGGTAACACTTGCGTGTTGCTATCAGTAGGTGGCTGGCCCTCTCAGCCTCAGTGGTTTTGTGGCGAGAGATCTGGGCGTTCTTTGCAGCAGCGGTCTCAAGGTCCTCCCCGATCCGCACAAATTCCCTTCGGGTGTCCTTTATCTGAGGCATGAACCTAGAGACGAGCACCATGGGTGGATATGCAGTAAATAAATGAACATAAAACCACTGCAAAAGGTTGAGCTGTAGAATGGGCAAACTGTATGTGATGTTTTTCTTGGTACAGAATAACTGGATACCAGATACAAAAAGAGAGTCATTAATAGAAGCTATGGCATACTTGTGTGCATCCATGCAAAATATAGCTATCAGTCTGGCTTTACAAGTGCCAAGAAATGTGTGATGGATGGGTATGTGGTGTTTATGTAATGCTTGTATCAGTATGTGTGTGTGTGTGTGTGTGTGTGTGTGTGTGTAGATGAAGAGCTCACTGTGAGAGCAGGTTGGTGAGCTGCTGGGTAATGGCTCTCTGGGTCTGGTCAAACAGCATCTGTGGAAGGGGAATGTAAAATAAGACAAATGTTCGGCATCATGACCATGTAATTTCTCATTTTCTTCTTGACATGAAACAAATGTACACAGAGAAAGCAAAACCATGTGGTCATATTTGTTAATTGAAAATTAATTGAACTATTCCGAAGAGCTAGATAGAACAGCAAAGGCTTTACAATCTGAAGTTGATGACAGCTGGATTGAGTGAGTGCCCCTGCAAACTACCAGATGGCTCATAGAAATTTAAACCGACTGAATAACCGGATATTCTACGATTTTTTTTTTTTATTCACTTCAGTTGTCCACACGTTTGCTTTCACCAAGTTGTTCCAAATCGGAAGTGGCCGCGATGTCGAGAATAGGAAAACTAACTTCAGTGACTTAAAGACACAGATAATGAAGTCAAAATTATGCTTGAAATGGGCTGGGTCACATTGCTGATAATAACACATACTGGTAAGATAAGAGCAGCTTGTGGGTGGAGGCAGGAGAACATAATTATACCCTCAATTTACAATTGTACCCTAGGGCTATTTGATGTCTTTTAGAACACTAAACATATCAGAGGTGTCAAAAGTTGACTTACTCGAGTCTAGATTTTTTGACGTTAATCACACCTATGATGTATTGCTATTGTCTATCCAAAGTAAAGTGCCTGTTTCAAAGTTAACTGATGGTCAAATCAACCAAAAATCTGATATTGTTTGCACCTCAAGTGGTCTTTGACGTATGTTTGTGTGAAAGAATAGTGTGAACTTAAACAGGTTTTCAGCCGTAGACATAGCCTTTTGTGGTAGGCCTACTTACCGTATGAAACTGGATCATCTCTTGTAGCCCCTGATTGAACTGGCGTAGGCAGTTCTATTAGGAAAAAAGATGCACACATACAGCATGATGTGAAGCTGGGTCAGGTGAATTTGGTGCAGGCCCACACACACATAACTTAATTTGCACACTTCACACTGAAAAAGGATGGATTTGATTGACTGGAAGCTTGTTAATGTAGACTGTGCATAATTTCAAGAGTGAATGCAACTTACCATAATGACATTGTCCCGCTTGTGATACAAGGAAAACTCAGCCAATGCAGCCAGGAACAGCTGATTAGAGTTGTTGTATGCTTGGCCAGCCTCCACCATCTTAGTACACATCTTCATCACCTGGGAAAGACGGATGAAAATATGGCTGCTGCATGGTTAAGCCAACAACCCCTGGAGATAAAAGTCTCGCCACAGACATATGACTCAAACTTAATAGCCGAAACGTCTTACCTTCCCAACTCGGCTCTCCAATTCAGCTACATCACTCTCACATTGATCCAGAGAGGCCCTATGAAAGAAAGTAATTGCAATGCAATCACTGTCTGTCTCTATCGTGGTAACACGACGCCTCTCTTTGGACAAAATGTTAAATACGAGCTTTACCTGAAATGCGGTGAATCTTTAATACATTCTTCGAAATCCAAAAAAGAATCCATCGTGGCACTTCAAAGGGCGCAGTTGTCAAATAATGGCTTTGTTTGTGTCATATGTCACCTTCCTAGCAGCTTAAAACAACACTATTCTCCCAGTTCTTTTAAAGAGTAAAACACTGACACACTGATCATGCGGCATTGTATTCCAATAAATTATTCATCATTAGGTACCAAGTAACAATTTGGGACACTGATGTAACTTAGCTAAATGTTAGCCATATTGTTGCTAAAATGTAACACTCTGTACAATTAAAACAATTGCTAAAACAACAAGGAGAGACTCTCCAAAACGCCGTTCTTGCCGTCCTAACATATATTCATTATCGGGATAAAACCAAGCTGGCTAGCGAGCTAACGGAAAATGCATCCCATTTTGAGGGTGTCAACAGAGAAGACGGGTGTTAATACTCTGCAACTAGATCTATAGGATTATTGCCTGCAGTAATAAATACAATAAGGAAATGCACGTGACTTAACCCGTAAATTAATGCTTTCCTCGCTATGGTTACTGAAATGTTGACAGCTGTCTCCGTGCGCATGCATGCTGTCGTATGAAAAACAGTCGCTTCTTCCAGATTTCTGGAGTTAGAACAGCTTGCTCAGAAGAGGAAAGAAGGCCCAACAAACTTGAACCTAGTCAGCGAATCGCGCTTCCTTTAAGCACAAACTATAATTTCATTGGATGTCTGAACTAACAGATGGACGACCGATGAGCATTTCTCGACCAATCGTGTGTGTGGCATGGTTGTATCATGTTGCATCCGGTTTGGTTTTCAAAGTAAGAGTCCATAACGTTTGTGTCGGTCTGTCACGACTCCACATATAATAGACGTGACTTGCATACCTGCAAAGCAAAATGCAATGTATTTCCAGAAATAACAGTAGAGATCTTTTGTTTTAATCCACGTCCAGTAGAAAATCTATTGTTATTCTTGTTGATTTCCAGAAATATTATATTGTTTAGTCAACCGAGCAATAGACCAATAATATGGAACTAGTGCAATGTAGATGTCCGATACAAGGTAGCCTACATGTCCGATGTACCTTTGATGGTAGGCTACTTGTAGTTTTGCAAAAGTCTTTTTAGTTCAGTTTTATTTTGTCATTACAGGATAACAACGAGAGCAAAACACAACAGGCGTAGTTTTAGTTGTCCAACCTTATCAATTAACATTACATCCTCATGAATCACCCATTACTTTGTACATAATGAACTCCCCATAAATACCCCCTAGCCTAGAAAACCCAGAAAATGTTATCTCCAGTAAAGTGCTTGGTGCAATAAATTAATAAATCTAATTGAGTTATGACTGCATTGTAACGGGGGTGTTGACCATCCTGCTGGTTTTGGACCTGATGGATATCTTCTCCCAGAGGGCAGTGGTTGGAAGAGGTGGTGTGCTGGGTGTAGATGGCCCTGGTCCTGGAGGATGTTCCTCATTCGGTTCATCCAGGAGTGATACGTCCGGATTTTAAACGCCCTGTCCGGCGTCCGGCGCATCCTCAAGCCGACACTCATTTGTCCTCCTTTTTGGAGTTGCGCAGGGCTTAATCTTTGCTCAGACGCAGCATAGCTGTTCTCAAACTATGGACTCGGCGAATGCTTCAAATCATATCAGGTGCTTCTATCACTCGTCTGATAATTTGAAGGGACCGCGGACCGACAGAAAAAGAAAACAAACGTTTTCGCAATCAGGAGGAAATACGTTGATCTGTTTGCATCTCTTCAGCGTGTGTTGCTGGCCTTGGCCTACCTAACAAGTAAATAGGCTACCCTGATCTGTCTGCGGCTTTCTTGCCAGCTTTCCCCATTCACAAAAGTTGTGAAATACTCATATTCCGTGTGCGTTCATAACACGTGTGCTTGAGATGAAACCAGCAGTTTTTTTAGCAGAAACATGCGAGGACATGTCTCTTAATTAATGGGGGATTTCACTCTTCCCATACATTTTTTAAAACAAGTCACTGGTTGTACAATGTTTCAGTCAAGCTTTATTGGTCTAGATACAACTAGATTGTATTGGGAGCACTGGGGTGTCAGGTGGGACTGTAAAAAAAAGGTTACATTTCGGCCCACAGAGTTCAGGTAGGAGGGCCCCTTAGCAGGATTTTGCTTAGGGCCCCATAGAGGTCTGAACCAGCACTGGTTGTAGCAAAACTTCACTTTAACCTGGAGGAGCTGACCCTAGAGATGTTGTCTCCTGAACTGCTGCAGAGGGTGAAGGTGGAGTCTGCTGAAGCTAAATTAAAGAACAGGATACTGAGGACAGGAACTTAAATCAATTAAAAATACAGGTGGACTGCTGCACACACAAAGGCACAAAGATGAAGACACCGCAGACAAGTCCCCAATAGACTAAATCACTGTATCAGTTGAATGTTAATGCATGGTGTTTTTTTTTTTAAAACAAGTTCTTTATGCTTGTTAAGAACTGAAATGTGTATTTTTGACATACACTTGTTTATTTATTTTTATGTGAATTTACTTTGCACATTTTCAGTCCAGAAATGTGCAAGACAGGTTCACTTTGCAAGGCAGGTTCATCTGGCCAGTTTTTGAAACAGACACCCCAATGTATTGAATAAATACTATACTACTACTATAAGTACTGTGAACACACTTTTAGCTTTTCCAGGAATATTTTTCCTCTTCTTCACATACATCAGGATATATTGTAGATCAAATTGTCTTGCAATGAATAGAGTATTTCAGAATCACTGTCATGATACTTGTTATCATGGACAAAATATTGTATTGTATGTATTGTTTGGAGTAGATTAGAGTCCAGAGTCCTAATTATTCTTACCTCACTAAATGCCACAAAATGTCCTCCTTTTTGGTGTTATGGAAATGGCCACCCTATGCAGGAGGTGTACACAGTTGCAGTGTCTGGGAGGATGACCCTAATGATCTTCCCTGCGGCTCTCACCACTCTGTGTAGGGCCTCCTTCTCTGCGCTGGTGCAGGTGGCAAACCACACCAGTAACCCGTAGGTCAACACACTCTGTCTCCACTGCACAGTGATAAAAGTTGACCATGAGTCTCTGGGGCAGTTTTGACCACCTCAGCTTCCTGAGGAAGAAGAGGCACTGTTGGGCCTTTGCTGTGGCAGAGGCGATGGTTTTCCCCCACGACGGGGGTTCCTCCGCTGCAGTCACACCTAAAAACTTAAAACTAGAGACCTTCTCCACCACCTCATTCCCAATGAGGAGTGGAGAGTGGCTCAGCTGTCCAGTCTTGCGGAAATCCACAATGATGTTTTTTTGTTTTGTTTTGTGGGCCAGGTTGTTGCTTCTGCACAATGCCGCCAGCAGTTGGACCTCTCGCCTCTATGCAGTCTTGTTATTCCCGGTGATGAGGTTGAGCACTGTTGTGTCACCGGCAAATTTTATTATGTAGGTGGATGGGGAGGAAGAGCTGCAGTCGTGTGTAGAGAAGTGGGCTAAGCACACAACCTTGGGGGGCCTCGGTGTTAATGGTTAGGGTGGAGGATGTGTGTTTGCCTACTCTTACATATTGTGTGTGGTTTATTAGAAAGTCCAGTATACAGTTTCTAGATCACCATAATGTGGTGCTTAGTCCAAGTCCATGTAGTTTGTTACGGAGTTTGTTTGGCAAGATTGTGTTGATTGCTGAGCTGAAATCAACAAAGAGAGGCCTTGCATGTGTTCCTGTGCTCTATGTGTTCTAGCAGAGTGTGTAACACAATAGCTATGGCCTGCTCTATTGACCTGTTCTTCCTGTATGCACTGGTATTGCTCTAGTAAAGGTGGTATGGCAGCTTTTATGTGTGTGATGACCAGCCTCTCGAAACATTTTGCAATGATGGGGGTGAATGCCACTGGCCTGTAGTCGTTCAGGCCTGTGACATTAGACTGCTTGGGGACTGGAACTATTGTGGCCGATTTCAAGCATACAGGGAGCCATGAAGTCGCCAGAGACAAGACAAAACATCCTTAAAGGGCTGCTTACTTGTGCCCAAACTCTGACTTCCCTTTCCTTGTGCAGTTCTTCATCCTTGGTTTTCCTGCGTGCACTGAGCAATTATACCTGACCACTTCAACATAAGACAAACCAAGCAAATTATAAAAAAGTAGAAGTTTTATTGAATTATTCAGGAGGGTGGCGATGTATCCTTTTGCTCAAATGAAACATTGACATTCCTTTCCAGATCACAACACCTTCATAAGCGAATTGCCTGGAGAATACGACCCCCTAAATGTCTGTGCAGCAGACAGTGTGGCATGTTTGGTAGAGCACAGCTCTCTCATTGACCTCAGTGCTTTCTGGCGTGACTGAAGAGTGGACGAGTGCCTCTCAGAATTCAATGGACACCAGGATCACAGTGACATTATCTGCACAGCCGCGCCGCACAGCCTCACTGGCCAACCGTTGACAAGCGGCGTCATGGTGGGCCTCCCTCTCCGTCTGCCCCTCCTTCTTCTCCACGGCAACCGATGTGTCCTGAAGACATCAAATGTCATCACTGTTAGTCCGTCCATCATAAAGTGCCATAGACATAAATCTTAACAAACATACTGAGGTAATAAAAACAACATACATAACAAATACACCACTGTAATCAGTTCTAACAATGAATCTTATCCCCCAATCAGTAAGAATGCTTTTGTAAGAATGCTCCAAATGTACAAACCTCCAGGATGTTGAGTACATATTTAACAGCTTCCTCTGGCGAGAAGACCTTAAAGAGGCCATCACAGGCCAAAATCACAAACCTGGATAATACAACATACAGGACCAATTTATGCACCAACATTATCCATGCACTTCACACAAACATTGATCAATTAACATTTACATTACATCTGAAAATTTAACCTCACGGTTATAGTGACCAAAATTATCACGGTTTTCGGTATCACGGTATTTCTAAAAGTGTGTTCAATATGTTCAGAAAGCACTGATAGGCCTACACAAGCTGAAATAGTTTCAAAAAGTGTCCCGTTTACTTTTTTCTTGGTCAAGTTTAATTGGCTATGTGCTTATAGTTTAACTTACCCTATCATAACTTGGAGTTTGCGATTTCTGTTATTTGGATCCAATGAATGAGACCAAAGTAAGCGTTTGAAATAAACTTTAGGCTACTGTATTCTCCTGATAACGTGAGTGGAATGGATTTAATGTGGAAGTGAACATAAAAAGACACACAGAGTGGCTACATGATAAAGTGCACATTTTGCGGTAAAAATGTTCCGCCTTTTAAAATCAGGTGTCGTAGTTAAAACCATCAATTAGACAACAGAATCAGTAGAGTACCAGTTTTGTTTTATTGTACCAGGCCTACTGTATGTCAAAAGCAGGCTCGGATAAAGCTGGGAAGGATTAAACACACGGTTTCCACACCGCAGTAATCAACCGTGATAATTATGATATTTGAAAAGAAAATGGTAATTGTTATCGTCAACATTTTTATCGCGGTTTACCATTATACCGGTAATTGTACATCCCTAAATTGGCACAAATCATATTTGTAGAACATAATGTGTAAACTCGATTGGTTTTTACAGTCTTACCGATCACTTGCACTAAGTTGGCAGCGTCTGAGGTCTGGTGTGGAGATGACTCCACAGCGTTTGTACTGGCCGTCCCCTATGGAGCGCGACACCTCCAGGACCCCCAACACGCGACCATCTCTACACACACACACAGCACAAGGACATTGGCCATCTGCCGCGCAACATCCCGAAGCCTTTTTCTCATCCATTAAAAACACAGTACAAGAAAGTACTTCTGTCAGCAACATCCCGAAGCCTTTTTCTCATCCATTAAACACAGTACAAGACTGTACTTCTGTCAGCATGCATAACTGGATTCACCAATGGCTAATTTAATTATCTGAACATGCCCGATTTCATTTGCCCTATAAAGAACATTTTACATACATTGTTTTCAATCAGGAGTAGGGATACAAGACTCATACAGCAGGTGGGTCGAGGGAGCAAGTCCGCAGGACTGAGACTCCTTACTAGTTATGAACAATCATACATACTACCCAACAGCAACAAGGTGTACTGAGATGAGAGCACAGATGCCGTCCCTGAAGACACACACACACCTGACTGTCCCCCCTGACCTCTGTATCCTCATCCGCTCCTCATAAATGGTGGGGTTGTGTTCTTTGCTGAGGGCCAGGGTGACACACTTCTTCTCCCCGCCGTCCTCCCTGTGCTCTGAACGACATAGAACAGCCTGAAAGAACAAAGAAACTACACAATGCTTCTCTAGAACAAACACCAAGGTGAAGCTGCATGCAGTGAAAAAGTGAAAATGGACTACATTCAACCTCTAAACAATACATAAGATCAACAAGCTACAGTGCAACTGTTCTGAAGCCCAATGTGGAACATTCAAGAATTCAAATGAAACTTCCAACTGAAGTGAAGCGAAAATGGATAGTGGGTTCACGTCCAACTGCTTTCTCTGAAACAGGGCTTTCAAACATTGCAGGTGGTGGAGGGAGTCTCACCCTGCTGTCCCCGAGGTTGGCCACATATAGCACATCATCCACCACCAGCACACATGTGGCTGTCGAGCCGTCCTTCCACGCTGGTTTCCTGTAGGGCGACATGGTTATCTATAAAAACACCTGCAGAAGGCTACTTGCCGAAACATTGCATAGTAAACTTGTACAGAGCACATGTGTGCAGACTCTATTACTCTTCAATAGTCCGGAATATTTAAAGGTCCACTGAGAAACTCTGATGGAAAATCAAAACAGTCTTTTACTGCAGCTCACATGCATCTAAAATCTTCTACAAAATATATACAAGCAGTTGCAAATTTTGAATAGCATCACATTTTAGTGGAGAAAACGCAAGCGTACAAAGATTACCAACTGATCTGAAATACTATGAGGCCTAAGAAGAAAAACACACTGATGTTGACTAACATTGACTGGTGGACAAAAGAGCTTACTGGCTTGAGGCTTTCTTCAGGAAGTCCTCATCTGTCTGACGGAAAGTATCTAGTAGACACTTTTTTATTAGCTTGTCCAAGTTCTCCACATCACCTATGAGGACATGAATCAGTGATGTGAATGCCTGTAGTATGTACTGTGGTGTGGGATGTGTGTTCAGTACTATGTTGATGATTAAAGATGTAAAATACACTGATAGAGGACTTTTACAGTGCCTATAAAGAGTATTTACCCCCCCCCCCCCTGGATATTTTCCCATTTTATTGCTTTTATAAATGGAATCTTGGTCAATTTGATTTAGCCTTTTTTTACACCAAACTCTTTAATGTAAAAGTGAAAGCAGATTTCTACAAAGTACTATTAATTCAAAAAAAATATATAATGTAGAATAAGTGGTTGCATAAATATTCTGTGAGCGAACAGCTTTTTACCTTTGGGGAACTTGGTGACCAGGGTGTGATGCAGATGCTCTGCAGCGAATCGGGAGGCCCTTGCTCCGCCATGACCATCAAAAACCGCAAAGTAGGCCAGACGAGAACTGGAACACAGCAGTGACAAATATTTACACAACAAATACACAAAAATGTGTAGCACGTTTAATGAAATGCTCCACACTGACCTGTAGAGTAGAGATTTGAGGTCAGTCATTTAAGATACGCTTTGAAAACAAACTGGAAATGTCTGCAATCTGAACATGGACAGTGGACCACTTCGGGTATGGAACGATGATCATGTGTAGGCTGGCATCAGTGCAGAACTCTTTTTGACTGCTGGTTTTTCAGTGAACATGAACTGCATTCACAATGCAGGAACATTTGCAAAAAAACAATTGGATTGAACACGTGGAAGCAGTGAACCTGAGGGAAGTAGGCCAAGCAGGCACTCATGCTCATGAGTGTTACATCAGGTAGCATTAGAGAAACTCACACTTGGGATGGTAGTGAAGATATGATGCTGCTCATATCCGGCAGGAGTACGTGAGCATCCTGCATCTCCTCCCGCTCACCTCTGCGTGCAGCTACATATGCCTTTAGCCTGGCTTGACCTGGCCAAACAGTGCACAACACATAAGGGTCATAACAGGTCAAGCAGAACAGGGCAAATGTCAGTATTCTTGTACACTTGGGAGGGATACATGCAATGAACATACAGACATACACCTAATACATTTTGTGTGGAAATGTGGAAAACCTTTACAAACTTTCTTTTCCTCTTCATTCTTTTCCACCGTCACCTCTTTTTCGAGCCCCTCATCGTGTTTCCTCTTCTCACCTCTGCTCTCTTCAGGTGACTGGGTTGGCTCCTTACCTGCACCGTACCAAACGGGAAAAGAACTACTGATAGTTACAGACCCTTTTTGCATTTCCTCATATTTCTGCTGAGATTGAAATAGCCTCCTCGGGTAAAAATGTGGCTACTTGATAACCCTGCTTAGTGCATGTTACGTGGTCCCACAGACTGTGACCTACTACCCCATTGGGTAACTAGACTACCATGTTTTAAAAAAAAAAAAAGTTTGACCGACAATATTATGGCCTGTAGCTAGGTGGGTAACATTAGCGTCATGCACACAATCCACCACAGTCAAACTGCGTGCTTTAAAACGCCCAAACATAGAGATTAATTCAGTACAACGTAATTTATGAAACTTGTCGATAATGATACATAAGTCTAATGTCTAAGTTTGTTAAAAGACAAACTAATATACTTCACGTTCATCATGGCATGAAACCCCTAACAGTTAGCTGCAAACTTAGCTGCTAGTAGCTAATGCAAAGTTCGGTACCAAAATAATCATATACAAAAAGGTCTGCACAAAATACATTTATGTAGGACCTAACAGTTTTGAAAACGTACTTACCTGTAACCACCTGGGTTGGTTCAGGCAGATCACCGAAGAGATCCATCTCCTACCTCTCCTACAGCAATGCTATCAGTCAGCTAGATAGCTAACGTTAGATAGCTAGCACTAGGTCGGTCGTGTTGTGTTTTGCCGGACAGGTAACGTTATCCACTAATAAGGGTTTACAAAAATATCGCGAAAAACATTGAACAATATTCAATATTCAAACCCTTGCTCTTTATTGCCGGAAGCTTCGTCCGGTTAAACTAGGCAATTCGCTTTCTGACAATTGAGTGAATTGAGGGCTGTCTCTTGCTGGATTCCTTTGAGCGCTTCACCGCGTCAACACAGAGCTCCCGCTCTGGCAGGGGCGTAGAACTACTAGCCCAATCCTGCTGCCAATGGCAACACTCACTAGACCCAAAACTTTGCACTGTGAACTTGCTTGCCACTTACTGTGACTGTTGTCATAGCCTACTGCTGCTGCTGAAATTGGAAATACTGGTAAAGGTACGAAGTAAAGATCTAATCTGTTTAACCATATTTATTCAAATATACATTATGAATACATTGTAATGTTTTAGGTACTCTGCATGCACTTAATAACAACAAGAAAACTCAGCATTTCCAGTCTCCACATTCAGCCTAATCAATTATTTGATTAGGCTAGTATATCTAATTCCTACATTAGCGAAGAGACTAGCCGGGAGTTTTGGTCAACAAAAGGAGCTAGTAAAAACGTATTTATTTACAGGGGCATTATGTGCAAAAGCGGCCTAACGACACCCACGGGCAATGGTGACCGTTCGTTCCTACATTATAGTCGTGCATCATACTTCCATCAGTTGAGAAAGCCCGTACAAATTCACAGTGAGTATTGTCTCTTATTTTCTTTAGCAGTTCTCATATAGATGACAAGAGCCGCAACAAAAGATAAATGGAAGAGACAGTGTTTTGACATGGTAGGCCTACCACTGCAAAAAGGAACAGCCACTAGACACGTGTTAACTAGTGTGTCAAACTCTTGTGCCTACATGCATCTAGCATTGTTCTGTAGGCTACCTGTTGACCTGTTCCTTTTTCCATTTCACCACTGATGGTGACTTGCAATTTCCCATCCATAATGGCCACTGCGTGTAGCGACGTAGGCCTACTACCACATTAAATCCTTAACTGTGTACTAGCCTAGCCTACTCCAAGACAATCTATGCAAGGCAGTGGGCCTAGCTAACCCCTTAACATTGTCACTGTGCCTTGTACAGTGGACTTGAAAGGCCTATAGCCTACCCGAAGTCAGGCAGGCCTATATTCTTTCCCTGCTGACAGAAAAACAGCTTAAATGCTGGTACAGTAGGTCTAAGATGGTCTCATACCAGCTCTTGCTGATCTTTTGATGGTTTAGTTGGTTGGGCCACCAGTTGGTCATGCTGGTGTGAATGTAACCATCTTATCAAACTGATCATGATCATGCTGGTATGACCAGCAAAACCAGCTAGAATGACCATCATACGCTGGTCAAACTCAAATCATGCAAAGGCAAAACATACCTTGACCAGCTTGACCATCATAAGCTGGTCAAACTGTTTTTCCCAGGATTTAAATTAGACGTAGTAGCCTTATAGTTGGAAAATTATGTCAAATGATGAAGACTATGAAAATGATATCCAACAAACGAAATTGTGCAATGAATCAATTTTCTTACAGTTAGTGTTTGGACCAGGGGTGTAATTTATTAGGGGGAATGGGGGCTTGTAAACCCACCCATAATCAAAAACCAGCCAACCCCCCAATAATCATAAATATTAACTGTTATCAAACATAAAGAAGGGTTCCCAACCCCCCACAATGTTTAACCCAAAGTAACACCCCTGGTTTGGACACTTATTGGGAGTTTGGTTTTGGACAGAGAATAATGGGACTTTTCTCAATGCAGAAAGCTGTTCAAAATGTAAGGTTGGTGCGCCCCCTTGAGCTCAGTTCCCGTAGTGTAGTGGTTATCACGTTCGCCTAACACGCGAAAGGTCCTCGGTTCGAAACCGGGCGGGAACAAGTCATGCTTTTTAACTTGTGTGAAGCTATGTCAGTTTAGACATCGAATGAGATAACGCATGTCTCATTCAGGTGGTCGCACAACTTGACATAAGAAGACAGTGAAAAGAAGACCTTCACCAAGTTTGAAATTCTTAAACCACTGCCACATAACTGTGTCCTTAGTAAGAGTTGGGGAATTCCTTCCCCAAGCTAAATTGAGAATAATTCAGACTCAGATTCACAGACATACTCCAGAAGCTTATAACATGTGTTTGAAATGGCCTGTAGATTTTTAGATATCTCTAGTAGCCTTCTGGCACTTCAGTTTACATTTCTGGGTTTTCCTGCATTCACAACAGCAGAGGGAGCTGTTTGTTCAAATAGGCCCCATATTCATCAATTGAACGCATGTCTGAATATCATGATTAAACATCAGACCATTGACCATGATAAGTATCTACATTTTTTTACATCTTTTGCCAAGCTGATTTGTCATCATTATGCCCATACACCATAGATGTCTTTGATGATGCCAGCGAGTAAATACAAATGCCCATGTACTGTGCAAACTTACTGTGGCAGCAACATCCTTCTAATCCTGTCTAAACTGGCCACAAGGAGGAGTTTGAACTGATGTCATCGTCTGTACCATCAGTTGTTTCTCTTTAACTTTCAAATTTAGGCAATGATTTCTTTCTAATTTTTACACTGCAGGTGTGGTGGATTTGACCTATTTGTATTCTTAGTCCTTTTGTCTTAAAAACCTCTATCAGAGGTCTCGAAGAAGACTAAGAATACTTTGAATACAGTATATTAATTAAAATGGTGAATATCAAATGTATGTCCCCCAAAGTTTCCTGCTTGTAAGGGACGTTATGGCTGCAAGCAAGCAAGCAAATATAAGCATGCAGCACTTGTGGGTCACACCAATTTCCCTTTGTAATAGTGCACAGGTAGTACACCCTTTCAGGAATGGCCACAGTAAGACTTGCACTCCAATCTCTTGCGAGAATGAATGGATTGGCTCAAGCTTCCTTTATAACGTCAGCAGCAGCAGCGGCGGCAGCTCATTCTTAAGCTCCGAGTGCTCTAGGGCCGCCGCTCACACCTTGTCCTGCTCGAGTGGGCCCCGCACACGGCAGCTCACTCACCTGTGCGCTGATGCGGTTGTCATGAACGATGAGAACGAGTCACCGGGGCTGCGGGACGGAAAAAAAACTGCGGAATGCGATCTGACATGGCTGTCTGGCTTGGTGCAGAAAGCAAATAAAGCAGTACTGAAGGACACCTCAGACCTTGTGGCCTGAAGCTCATTAGGCAAACTAGGAGCTAATGGGCCTGTCTGACTGGACTCTTTTGAAAATGACAGTAATTAAATCAGGGATTAATTGGCTGATTAAAGTGATTGGCTGCTTAAATAATTGTCCTCCCAAACTGGGTTTTGGTCATCTAATTAGTAATTAATTGACACCCTCAGATGGAGCAGAGGGGCTACAGTGAAAGGATGGGGGGAGGAAGGGGTAGTGTTAAAAGGGTGAAAGAAGAACAATAGATCTATAGGGGTCTGTTACAGAAGAAATCTGGTACAGACCCTGCAGAAAAACCTTTACATATTTTTCAGGCAGGGTATTTTTATGAGAGGTAAGAATTATGGATTGAAAATCCATAAATCGGTCTCACAATATAGTCACCACAAAGCAAATTTGCATTTACATTACATAGATATTTCATGTTTTGTATTTTGTGTCAGTATATTTATGTCTTTGCCTTTTATGCAGTGAACTTAGTTTGGCCATAGAGCCCCTTGTTGCATGCAGGTGTGGTCACATTAAACAGCACAATTCATCCTCATTAATGATGGCGAGATGATTGAGAGTGCAGATGGCATGAAATGTCCCCGTTTTGTTTGATTGCATAAAACACTTGAGAGGCGGCATGTTCAGCAACGAGGGAGCAAGGAAAAGTGCTGGGTATTTATCAGCCTGACCCTCTTTAACACGGCTCAGTGCAGGGGTTTATCTGACTAACCACTCCACCTCGCTCTGAGCAGAATGCGAAATTAGGCTAATTCAAAGTAATTTCTCAGTTTTTGACCCAACTGTTTCGTGACTAATTTGAATCCTCTTTATTTCTTTCTCTCCATCTTTTTTCTGTCTCTCTCATTCTCTCTCTCTCTCTCTGCATTCCTCTCCCACACTTTGTCCTTAATCCTTCCGGAAGAGGGGCTTCACGCGCGAGTCATAGTCAGTCTTCTCTTCATCAGATGAATCATCGTTGGACCCACTCGTCGGCTCCCCGCGCTTAAGCCACCCAACAGAGAGAGAAGGAGAGAGAGAGAGAGAGAGAAAGAGAGAGAAGAGAGATAGATAGAGAAGACAGAGGTAGTACGAGAGGATTAAAGATTTCTCATCACCATGGCAACTGTGACTGTACTAACGCATTGTGAGCGCTGGGGAGCGTGGCTGCCCCCGAGGCCCTGAGATTCACCCGGGTTGCGGTTCAAATCATCTCAACCCACTCAACTATTGGCCCGCCATATAGGCTGGCATAGTATCAAACTCAAGCGTGTTTAACATATCCTAACTGGAGGAAGCTCAGAGTGTGGGGCATGTAGGTCTATGGGTGATTTCTGTAAAGCAGAGGCAGATAAATTGGAGTGAGATCAGAGGTGTCTCCGCAGTGGTCAGTAAAAATGTAGAAGCAGCTTTATTTCCTCTTTCCATTTTTAACCTGTCGGACCACTGTGATACAGACTAGACTTGGATTAATTTAATAACTTTATCACACATTATTGCTGGGCAGACTAATCACTTAGGATACTCAGTCGGGCGTGTTGTAGTATTAGTATGGAAAAATAGCTTGGAGGCAGATTTCTTCTGCTCCATCAACGTAATGACAACATTGTAAACAGGATGTATGGAGCCGGCAGGAAGGCAGAGTAATACCAAGCGTTGGCATGGGGATGAAGGGTCAAGGTCAAGTCATTATTTTGTGGGCAGCCGTGGCCTACTGGTTAGGGCTTCGGGCTTGAAACCGAAGGATTGCTAGTTTGATCCCCCGACCAGTAGGAAAAATGTGGGCGGGGGAAATAGTTGAGCACTGCTCTCCTATGCCCACATCCACGGCTGAAGGTGTGAGGCACCTAACCCCTCACTGCTCCCTGAGCGCCACTGTAGCAAGACAGCTCACTGCTCTGGGTTAGTGTGTGCTTCACCTCACTGTGTTCACTGTGTGTTTTGTTTGTTCACTAATTCACGGATGGGATAAATGCAGAGATCAAATTCCTTGTATATGCAAATATACTTGGACTATAAACCTGATTTACATTTACATTTGCATTGATGATCGAGTTTAGTCACTGCCAGTCCTGTGACTGTCATTTAAGATGAATTTATAGTCATTGCAGATGGATTTTCTGCACTTATATTGGCTTCCCATACTCATGACATCTACAGAAATAAACTGCAGTACAGTGTGCATTAAGGTAAGCAACACGTGGGTAAAGTAATAGTGGTAGGTATGTACAGTATGTATGTGGCATATGCTTCATTCAAGTTTTAGCTGATAGGCACTGATAATTACACAATTATCCAATGTTTCTATTTTATATAACTATTTTATATGAATGTGTGTGTGTATGCAGTCTACCACCCGATGTGAAACTGCAACACACACACACACCCACCCACCCGCACTGTTATGTGTGCTGCCATTGCTGTTTCTGTCAGACTGTAATCCACCACCTGCAGATAGAAAAGGATGAGGAGTAAGAGATTCTGGACACACACACACACACACACACACACACACGGGGGCATGCCATGCACAAATAAATGCATGCACTAAATTGCACACATATATGCATGCAGTTGTAAGCTCAAATCCCTGTGTGTAGAAGAGAAAAGATATGGAGACACACACACATCTACACATGAAGACAGATTAACAGTCATTTGTGCATATCCACAACACGATCATTCATTTTTGTGTGTAACTGCAAGGGAGAGTGACTGAAAGAGTTTAAATATGATGTGCCGTCTTTCCCCTCACCTTTATTCCACACACACACACACTGGCTCTTCTTGTCATCTAAAAATAGCCTTGTCTTAAGTGCAGAATCAGTGCTTCTCACTGGTTGGCAGCCTTCCCTTGGCAGTCCCTGGGCACAGGGATCTAGACCGTCATTAGACAGCAGGACACTACAGACACTCATTGTCACCCTCCACTTTCATTTGGGTGTCAGATTTCTTTATTTGCTATGATTTCTGTCTTCTACTCACGTATGAGGGGCCAAATTGCCAGAATAGTACACAGTCTTATAGCAGCACTGTGACTTTTGGATAACCCACATTTCTATCCCCACAGGCATTGTGGTTTATGCCAAAAGATTGTTCCACTCTGCAGAATCAACAGCATGGCCATGTTTTGCCCATCTACACCATTATCGGTTCTCAGAGAGACACCATCATGTGTGGGCTCCTTAAGAGCATAGGAGACTTCACAGAGCATGTCAGTATGGCTGAATGTCAAATAGAACTCATGTTCTTGGAATGACTTTTCTGATCTTGTATCTCCTTTATGGTACAAGCATGAGCTAAAAAGTAGGACAGACCATTATAGAGAACCAGTCACTTTTAAACTCTGTAGGCAGTTTCACATCTAGCGTATACGCTATACTGTAGTTTTACATTAATGTGTCTCAGTATGGCTCCATCAGTCTAGCCATGAGGAGATAAGAACAGGTGCAATAAATGCTGAAGGTCTGGGAGTCAATCCTAATCCATTCTATTCAAATCAGAATCGGACGCCAATGCATAATGCATTTCCTCAGTTCCCATAATTGAACAACAGAGAGAACGAATTATCCAATCCCAGGGTGCTATCCAGCCAACCAGTCAGGCGGAGGTGTGTGTGGCGGGTTCACGGGAGCAGTGAAGAGGGTAAAAGGTCAACTGCAAACAAGAGGAAAATTTGAATTAATTATGGAAAAATCAATTGCTGTCTTTCCCTCATCCCCACTTAGCTCCCCTTCTCCTCCAACATCCTTCATGGTCTCTCTCTCTTTCTCTCTCTCGCTTTTTCTTTACCTCCTGTCTCTATCCCCTCTTTCCTCCCCCTTTCCCTTCTCTATCCCGTTCTTCTAATCAAGGCAACCATCATGTAAGGAGTTAAGAATGGAACAGACCCATGGGACTAGAAGCCCACTTTCCTTTAATAGCAGTCTAATGCACACACACTCAATTATTCATCTGCCTCTGTGCGTCTCCTTTGCCCCCCCCCGCCCCCTTCCTCTTCCACCACCACTTCCTCCCACACACTTGTCCCTCCTTGAGCGTGATGTTCGGGAGCGAAGGAAGCGCTCTTGCCACCCTCTCACAACCCACGCTGCCTTTAACTGGGCCAGGGGAAAGTGTGCCAAATGGCATCTGCCAGTCAAGACACACACACACACACACACACACACACACACACACACACACACACACTGACTGGAGTCACGGACACGGAAATGTAAACTCTCCCGTATTCTTGTACACATAATGCTTGCACAGACATACAAGCATACAGTACATCTCTCTTTCTTTCACATGTATCAATACATCCTGAATAAACACTGCCAACATTGTCCCTGTTCCTAATCACCAAGTCAACCCATGCTCACAAGTAGCTAGCCGCTGGATTGCTATGTAGACAAACCACAATCACTGAACATTGGTTGCAAGAGCTAGCTGCTAATGCTGTTGTGGAACCACAAATCAATAGCTCTGAGCACTAAGCCTTTAGCTATTTGTTTAGCACTATTGTAAGTAAGAGAGAAATAACCAGCCCTTTCACACACAGAGACTCTCTCTGTGACACGCGCATACACACACACACACACACACACACACACTATGACCATCTATTTTGCAGTTTGGTTTATTGATATGTTTTGACCATATATAACCACATCCATTTCTTACTGCATCTTTTATCTGTTATGAGCATTTTTTTAGCTAATGCTTCCTAGGATTTATCAGGCACATTTTATGAGCAGCGGCCGTTTAATCGTAGTGTGCCATATGCTGTTATCTCTGGTGGCTTAATGTCCGTTATCCGGAACAGTCTAGATACCAGTTGAAACACACTTTAGAGCTGACCCACACGGTATACTGTGTGCCTGGAAATATAGCTAGATCACATACACAGACAGAGAGAATGAGACGGAGAGAGCTAGCAGCCCACATTTCATATTACTAGCAGCAATATATGTACATAATCCCTGTCCACAAGGCTGCTTCAGCCTAGACTCCAAAATGCATCTATCACACACGCACACATAAAGTCTGTCTCTCTATTTAACTTCACGCAGACACACACACACAGACACACGTAGGGTAGAATAAGTTCATCATCTCTTTATTTCTGTAGATCTTCACACTCTGTTAATGTCTCCCGAAATCCTCTCTCTTATCACACACACACACACAGGATGGAATAAGTTCATCAGTTCATCTTTTTATTTTAGACAGTTCTAAACACTGTATTAATGTCTCCTTAAATCTTCTGTCTCTCCCTTTCTCTCTCACACACGCACACAGAGAAAAAGAGAAAGAGACATGAAAGAGAGATACAGAGCAAATTATCGAATCAGGGAGATTAAAAGTAAGAGTGTGGGTTTCCTGTTCATACACGTGTGTATGTGTGTGCTCTTCCCTTAAGGAAGACGAGTAATTAAAGTGGCATGAGTTAATGTGTCAGGTGTGTGCGTGGGCGTGCACGAATGAGTTTGTTTATTTATGTGTATGTGTGTGCAATAGGATTTGTATGTGTGTTAGAGAGAGAGAGCAAGATGGAGAGAGAGAGTGTGTTAGAAAGAGAGGTGGAGGTTAGTGCCTGATGCCTGCAGCAGACATACTCAGCTCCACGCTCTACTTCCTGTGGAGCAGTTAGGTCAGTAGAATAGCCGTTCCATTAATCAACACCCCTTAAAACGCACATAGCAATTAATCAATGAATCAATCAGTCAGCCAAATAAGTGCTTATGTCACATTGGCCCAGTGGGGCAACATAAATTCCACAGTAAACAATGCAATAACATTACAGTCCCAGTTGGGCTGAGATATCCAAACGTGCAAATCCATCAATACACTTTCAAGTGTCAGCCTTTTAAACGAATGCATGGATTAACATAATAAAGATCTGATCAACTGCCTTAAATGTGATGTCACTTTTTTTGTGGGGACATGACAAAATACTAGATGTAAATATGACCGCTGCTCAGTCCTGTACATCCTCTCCGCGAAAATAAATCACGCTTGTCAATTTGTCTTCATGTCCTATACTCTGTCCCCTAGTCTTACAACTTTTTATATGCTTGTATGTGCATGCCTGCCTGTGTGTGTGTGTGTGTGTGTGTTTGCGTATGTGTGTGCCTATGTGTGCGTGCCTGTGGATGTGTGTGTGTGCATGCGTGTGTGTCTGTGCGTGTGGATGTGTGTGTGTGTGTGTGCATGCATGTGTGTGTGTGTCAATTTGTCTCCATCTCCTAAAGAGCCTGACAGATATGGGATTTTGAAGGACGATATGATTTCGATATTTGAGTTTTTCCAAAACTGATAACCGATATCTCGGGCGATAGTCATTTTTAACAAATGCAATGTAAAAATGTTCTAACAAAGTTCTAATCAAGGTGGGGCATTATGTATTTGTATAGGCCTATATCTAATTTCCTAACGAAAGGCTCTTCATATACAGTAATTTATTTATTTTAAGAAATAATGAGTGAAAGAGTGTATAGAACAGAAAGAATAGTAAGAATAAAAGAGGTCTTTGTTCTGTGATAACCACATTGCCACAATCTACATTGTGAGCAGTTTATACTTAATGACTCTCCCTTTATGTAGGCAAAACATTTTATGTATGATCAGTTACTTTACTTTACTTTTAGCCTTTGTAGCCTAAACCATGCTCTTCCGTACTTGAAACACCTTTGTTGAAATGCAAGAAATTGTAGACGGAAACTAGGGAGTAGTCTAGTGTGTGTTTGGGAATGAACGTTAGCTCTGATGCTCACATTTATTTTGTGTAGACTTTTTGTGGTCTTAACGCAACATTTTACAAAGCACTGACAGGGCCACCAAGGACTGTGAGCGTGTCAACAGCAGAGAAACCTATTTGGCAAGCAGAAGTGTCCCAGCCCAGTGTTGCATCGTAGACAGGTAGCCTTTGCCCTGCTGTGGCATTAGCGAGCGTTAGCATTGTGGCTAACTAACTTAGCTCCTATCAGTATGGTCAGAAAAGAAGGGGATGACAGTTAGGGTTGCCAACTTTATGTGTATTGCATGATGTACATCAAAAGATGTGTGCTTGTTTTACTTTAGTGCATCATTTTACAAAATTGTGGACCCATAAATAGTGTCAAATGAACACACTAAAATGAGTGTGCTATTTACTAAAATGAATGCAAAATATACTACATTCTATGAACCAGTGGCGCCGGCAGGCGTAGTCCTGTACGCACTGTGCGTACAAATTTTTCACAGCTTTATTTGTTAAATCATTCAATATTAGCCTACAACAATAAAACAAAACATGTGTGACAACTAACCTATAGTTATTGACTCATGTGCAATCTGAATATTGGCATTATTCCAAATAAAATCAGAATATGGTGTGCATGGAAACCATAGACTATAAAATATGAAAACGTAGCATTGTCATGACATGATAACAATTGGCCTGTGGCGGTTTTCGGGCGTGGCTTTGGATGGGTCAATTCTGGCGCTTAAAAACACAACGTTCCATTTATTCATAGGATAATAGCCTAAATCATTCAGTCATGAAAAGAAAACAACAGCAGCAGCTTAATATTTTTTAGCCGTTTAACCGTAACGTTAAAAGACTGTTCTTAGCATTGATGCTGACACTGATAGCAGTGAGAGATTGTCCTCTACGGTCATGGTCTACACATGTTTAAAATGTTGAATTGTTTGCTTTCCTCTGTAGGCTTATTTTAAAAAAAATAAAGCACTGTTTGGAACAGAGATAGCCTAGTTGTTTATCTTGCACTGTTAAACTCTGAGCAAGACATGTCATCTCACGCTACTATCAGCATAATATATGTGCCTCACACCGTGTCTCAAACCAAAAGTGCATTCTCTGTTGGGATAGTGATGACAGACAAATCGAGAGGGATAAATGACAGCAGCAAGGCTTCCCTTTATCGCATACAAATTGTGCATTCTTCGTTCAAAAAATCTAACTTATTTTACTGTTTGAGTTATTCTCAATAATACGGAACAAAATGCATTCCGTATCAATACGGAACACATGTTTTTCCTTTGAAAAACATGTGTTTCCTTTTCCTTTGGTTGGCAACTCTAAATTAACAGTCGAAGGAGACAATTACAGTGCTGTTATCAATTTGCTCGGTATAACCGCGTTTATGTTTCACAAATACACCAACAATCAAACTAGCCTTCGGTTTTCCTTTATTGATTTATTTATGAATTATTTATCGGCCGTTATAATTGCCTATTTGGAAAATGCCTAATATGGGCCGATAATATCGGCCTTATCTCATACTCCATCCCCTACTCTTGCAACCTTTGTGTATGCTTGAATGTGTGTGTGTGTGCGTACTTGCGTGTGTGCCTGTGTGTAATGTGTGTGCGTGCGTGTGTGTGTGCCTGTGTGAGTGTGTGCATGCCTGTGTGTGTGTGTGTGTGTGTGTTTATGTGTGTGTTTGTATGTGTGCGTGTCTGTGTATGTAGGGGTGTGTGTGTGTGTGTATGTGTGTGCATGCATGTATGTCTGTGTGTGTGGATGTGAGTTTGTGTGTGTGTGTGTGTGTACGTGTGTGTGTTTATATATGTGTGTGTGTTTGTGAGAGAAAGTGTGTGTGAGACAGTCCTGCCTTGTAGCTCCTCTCCTCATCATCCTCTACCAGCAACCCTTCGCTCAACACCACCATCTATAGGCCAATGGGTGTACAGTCACTAAATGTACACATAAATTCATTTATTTTATGCAAATCACAAATGAGTGGTTATGGGCTAGGTTGATGCAGGCCCTTAAGACCAACATACCATACAAATTCCGTCATCCTAGAGGCGGTCATAATAGCCTAATCCATGAAATCATACAGAGAAATAATATATCACTTCAAATAATGCAAAAAAGTGAGATAAGTAAGAATGTTTCTCAAATACGTGAGTGGAAAATTAGTGAACATGTGACATGTCGGCATTGGTTTGACGGAAGCTGATGTGGTGTGACATTCAGTACGGGTGTTATTTTGTCCTTTGCAACTGAAAAATAATCTGTTTGAAACAGGAATAGCATTTTGCTCCCAACCCACCTCTGTAATCCACTCTAATACTGATTGGCACACAGACAGTGTAGTCTTGTAATGATGCCCAGCATGCAGACGGTTGTCAATTCGGTTATTACGTGATGATTCAATAATAGGCTAATACATCTTTTTCCGGGTCCAGCGGCCTTTAGAGCCGCTCGGTTTTCTCCACAGACAGTAAAATAAACTATTTGTTTCCGCTATTCAGTGTAGCCTTAAGGAAATTTGTCATCCTACTACTCACTTGTTGCCTCAACCTAATACAATCCTATTTCTGCGGAAGCCTGCACGTAACCCTTGATTGTATCATCTGGCTGCACAGCTACAGTAATTGCTCTGTTAAAGTTAACCGATTTTGTTTTACCCACAATAAAGCGGAGGTGATGGTGACAAGGTTTACAAGTTGTAAAAACCAGCTGGCTGCGCTAGTGAACGTTTTTTGACCCAAAAGCTGTTTATTCCTATCTCTTTTCGTGTGCAAGAATGAGACGACGAGTGTGCCTTCATTCTTAGATTCTTTCTCAGTCTTTCAGCAGCAGCTGTAATTTATAGTGAAGGCATCCTAGTGTGTCTTAGATAAGGGCTGTATAGTGATAAAGCACAGTTCTGACGTTTGCATACTAGACTATTGTTTTTCATAATGACATTTTTATTTCCCTGGTTGGACCATTAGGATAAGTTTTTTTTTTTGTAGGGATGAGTTTGTTTTTCACAAGTCAGCAGAGTTTTGTTCAGCGGCATCTTTAATGGTTTTGAGACGAAAAACATAAGGCTGGGTCAGTTATGCAGGATTAATGATCAAATATTTGCACACTAACACAAAAAAGCCCAAATACATACACAAACACACACACACACACCAGCAGCAGCAGCAGCAGAGGCATCAGTGGGGGGTCCAGCTGCTCAACTGTGATGAGACTTTAGTTATTCCAATGAAGCACTGTACTGTGTGTGTGTGTGTGTGTATGTGTGTGAACATGTGTGTGTGCGTGCAACAAGGGTCACCTTGTGACTGAGTGACCACATTCTGTCCATTGAATATCCCCCCCCCCCCCCCCCCCTCTAAACACACACACATACACACACACACACACACACACACACACACACACATGCAAACTCTAGCACACATTCGGTAGGCACAGGGGATGATCCACCACGCCAGAATAAGAGCTTTAAACCATAAACAATTCATTAGAGCAGCCTGCCCCCCCCCCCCTCCCACACACACACACATAGAGGAACATAAATCTGTCAAAACCTTCATTAAAGAGCCATGCTCTGCAAATCCATCAAACACACAAAGCAAAAGTATATGCTACGTACACACATGCATGCATATAAATGGACATAGGTGTGTTCCAACACACACCAATCATCTATCATACTTATTGTGATGGGCATCTTTTATTTTGTGCTCTTTTGTGCGTTCATTCACTCACAGACACACACACACACACATATATACACACACACTCATCCACTAAAGATCCAGACAAAGTCAATCCATCTCTTCAGGTGATCTCACTCTTTGGCATTCATCTCTTTGCACACTTGCTCACCCCTGTCCCCCCACACACACACACACACACTCACTAATTTCGCCAAAGAGCTCACTGTGTGTGTCCTTGTAAACCGTATGCCGTACTGCAGTCAGTGTGTATCTGCAGTGTGTTTGTGGTGCCTGTGCACACTGTGTCAAATTGTGCACTAGCCTGGGCTGCAGTGGGGCTATGAGCTGGCTGGGGCAGTGTGAGGTGGGGGGGAGGGCAGGGGAGGGAAAGGGGGCTGTTTGCCTGGAGGTTCAAGGGGCATCAGAGGCTAGAAGCCCCGGTGGAGTGCATGTCAATCACAGAGATGGGATGGGGGAGAGGAGAGGGGGTTGGGGAATGGACATAATTGCAGTCGTCTAGGACTGTTTTAGCATATATGAGCCATAAGAGTGTGTGTGAGAGAGAGAGTGTGTGTGTGTGTGTAAATGTGTGTGTGAGAGAGAGAGCGAGAGAGAGAGTGTGTGTGTTTGTGTGTGTGTGTGAGAGAGAGAGCGAGAGAGAGAGAGTGTGTGTGTGTGTGTGTGTGTGTGTCTGTGTGTGTAAAAGTGCTGATAGGACAGTGAGTGACATTAGCAGTAAGGGGGAAATGACCTTGTAGGGGAGAGAGACTCCCAAATGCCACACTGCACTGAATCTTCTCTCTGCACGCAAGGTATGTGCGTGTGCATGTATGCGCGCACACACACAAATAAAACACACACACACACACACACACACACAAACACACATACATGCACAGAAGTTGTTATTGTTACTATTTGTGGTCATTCAAAAAAGTGCACACTCGCACACTTCGTTCACTTCTAGATACATACTCACACACACACCGACACACTCCACACCATTTTTAAGCAGACTGAGAGAGTGTGATTGCATGATTGACACATTTTCTTCCTTTGAAAGGATTAAGATTTCTAAGCTATTTTTAGTGCCATAATCCCCCGAATACTGAGATTTTATGAGGAAAATACACACGCACAATTTCTATCCCTGATGAAGGTGCTTATATTGGGAGAAGGGACTAGAAGCTGCACCCTTGTCGGTGTGTCTGTGTGTGTGTGTGTTTTGAAATCTGTGGGAAGCCAACCAGTACATTCCTTGTCCCCTTGGGAAGCTGCTTTCTCCATATTAATTAAAGGACCAGCCGTGTAATTCACCGCATGGCTCTACGCTTGCTGTAATGAGAAATAGTGGACGAGAAATCAGGCCAGTGGCGACTGGACCTACTAAAATAACGCTGATGCTGTTTGACTAGCTTCCGGCAGAACAGCGTGCTTTGCTGTCTGACCGTGTGCTGGTCACGTTTTTCCTCCAGATTTGGGTGATAAGACAGAGGTGTGTTAGAGTACAAACACTGGCTGGTATGGTGGCCTCACGATGTGTCAAACCTGCTTTATCTGATGCAGTTACAGGCACAGTGCTACTTCTGCCATTTCACTGTAGCATGTTCTTTTCATGGCAGTATCAAAGGATGTGCTCTTTTGCACCTAGTAAATTAAGCCATTTAATAAATATAATGTTGCTTCTTCTTTGTGTACACTGATGTGTGTGTGTGTGTGTGTCCAAGGTAGTTTGTGTACACTGATGTGTGAGAGTGCAAGGTAGTTTGTGTATACTGATGTGTGAGAGTTCATGGTAGTTTGTGTACACTGATGTATGTGTGTGTGTGTATTTGCATGGTAGTTTGTGTACACTGATGTGTGTGTGTGTGTGTGTGCAAGGTAGTTTGTGTATACTGATGTGTGTGTGCAAGGTAGTTTGTGTACACTGATGTGTGTGTGTGTGTGCAAGGTTGTTTGTGTATACTTATGTGTGTATGTGCATGGTAGTTTGTGTACACTGATGTGTGTGTGTGTGTGCGTGCGCAAGGTAGTTTGTGTATATTGATGTGTGTGTGTGTGTGTGTGTGTGTGAGCATGGTAGTTTGTGTGCACTGATGTGTGTGTGCATGGTAGTTTGTGTGCACTGATGTGTGTGTGTGTGTGCAAGGTAGTTTGTGTACACTGATGTGTGTGTGTGTGTGTGTGTGTGAGCATGGTAGTTTGTGTGCACTGATGTGTGTGTGCATGGTAGTTTGTGTGCACTGATGTGTGTGTGTGTGTGTGTGTGTGTGTGTGTGTGTGCAAGGTAGTTTGTGTACACTGATGTGTGTGTGTGTGTGTGTGTGTGTGTGTAAGGTAGTTTGTGTACACTGATGTGTGTGTGTGTGTGTGTGTGTGTGTGCATGGTAGTTTGTGTACACTGATGTGACTGATGTGTGTGTGTGTGTGCATGGTAGTTTGTGTACACTGATGTGTGTATGTGTGTGTGTGTGTGTGTGTGTGTGCAAGGTAGTTTGTATACACTGATGTGTGTGTGTGTGTGTGCAAGGTACAGTAGTTTGGGGGATGTTGTTGTTGTTTTCTTGTTGACATTCTTTAGGAGTCATTGTCATGTCCAGATGAATTCCCTGTACAATCATTCTCAACACAAACACAAACTGTGCGTGCACAGACACGAAAAACGTGCACGCATGCACACACACACACACACGCATGCACACACACACACCCACACACACACGCACACACACACACACACAGTGAAGCTTTAAAACATTGTGGATCTCAGTATACTCAAAAATGTTTGAATGGGCATGTTTAAAATGGTGTGTGTCTGCAGTGAGGGTGCGCCCATGAGTGTAAGTGGGTCTCTGTCGCCATGAAAACATTAAAAGAGCGAAAGTAGAGACGGAGGAAGCGGGAACCAGCTGAAATTTTAATGACAAAAGACCATCTGCACCCTGACTCTGTGTGTGTGTGTGTGTGTGTGCGCGTGTGTGTGTGTGTGTGTGTGTGTGCGTGTGTGCGTGTATGTGTGCATGCGCGTGTGTGTTTGTGTGTATATTTCTGGTAAACTCATCACCAGTTACGGGAAGTAGACAGTGTGATGATTTGTCATGTACATTTGTGTGTGTGTGTGGAGTTCCAGGCAGGTGTAATTTAGAGTGCAGCTTATGTGTCCGTGTGTAGTGTCCGTTTTATCCATGCCGAGAAAAACGTAAAAGCCTGGGTGGGATTACACGCACACTCCCAACGTTTTGAGAAAGATAATTTATTTGTCCAGTTGCAGTAACAAAAAGATGAACGAAAAGTTGTTGTAACTTAAATCCAGGAATAAAACTTAACGAAAAACTGTGTAAATAAAGACGTAATGAGTATGTGCAGTATAGTTAAAACTGTTTGTTACCCCACGCTTCCATTCTCCATCGGCCAAGTTCAATCCTGACCTACGTCATGTACAGTCTAGGCCACCTTTGGGCTTTCACGTGACTAACAAACATAAATCATAACATAAAGCACAAAAAAACATAAATATAACCACACCTTTTGTCAAACCTTTCCACCATGCAAAACCATATTTCAAAACCAAAATTAGTTTATATTAGTTGAGAAATGGCTATAACGCCATGTGTCCATTAAAAGCGAATGTGTGTCAGTGTGTGTTAACATGCTCAAGGTGAGATGTACATCACGTTGATAGGACATGGAGATGTAGCTGAGGCAGCTGGTTTTTCAAGTGGTGTGTGTGTGTGTGTGTGTGTGTGTGTGTGTGTGTGTGTCTACTTTCGCATGTGATCTTTCTGGCTATAAGTCAGAACATATTCATCAAAGCTCTGTGTCTCCAGAGTGGAGTGCTTGAGTTGTTTGGGTTCAGCCTAGTTCAGGGGCCTCCCTCCGGGTGAGAGTGCTGGCCAGGTAGAGGTGCTGGACACTTTATGAGAGGACCAACATCATAAAATTGTAATGTTTTGACCTGAGCTGTCTGGGTCTGGGTGTCTGTGTACGCAGTGTGTGTGTGTGTGTGTGTGTGTGTGTGTGTGTGTGTGTGTGTGTGTGTGTGTGTGTGCTTGTCTATTTGGGACTGTGCTTGTGTTACTGAGTGTGCACAAAAATATGCTGATATAGAAGTAAAAAGAAAGTATTCTTGAGTGGAAGTGTGTGTTTGAGTGAGTGAGAAAGAGAGAGAGAGAGTGTGTGTGTGTGTGTGTGTTTGTGTGTGTTGTCCCCTGCAAAGCTCAGCCCCATGGTCTGTATAGCACAACCACCTGTCACAAAGCATCCTGGGATTCATAGTTTTTTTCTAAATGTGAAGCACCAGTGAGTGTGCATGGCAGAACTATTCCCACATGCTGAGTTCTAAAGACAGAACACTGCTCTCAGCTGAGGGACTCCCATCACGAGAGATGTAGTGTGTGTGTGTGTGTGTGTGTGTGTGTGTGTGTGTGTGTTTGTGTGTGTGCGTGTTTGTGTTTGTTTGTGTTTGTTTGTGTGTGAGTCTCTCTCTCTCTCTCTCTCTCTCTCTCTCTCTCTCTCTGTGTGTGTGTGTAGGTGCTGAATTATGCAGGGACTGTCTCAAAGTATGTGAGTCTCACCGCTCATTATAGCGGAAGCAGCTGGCTGGCATCACATCACACTACATTCACAACTGCATGTGTATCCGTGTGTGTGTGTGTGTGTGTGTACTGTATGTGCAGGTGTGTGTGTGTGTGTGTGTGTGTCAAGAGGGAGTTTGAGAGAGCTCCTTCCACTAAAGATTCTTTCATGTGCAATAAAAAGGGTCAATTTCAGGCAGCAGAACCTCCTGCAAACGGGTATGATGCCGTGCACACGGAGCAAAGAGGAGCATGAGAGTTGGTCAGAGTGAGCCACCACAGCTGCACCCACCACATTAGACGCCTCAGCCATGCGGAGCTGATGATGGAGAGATCCAATAAAGATCTCTGATGAGCTGGGGAGATGAGAAGAAAGCACACAGCCCATCAGGACACACGTGGTGCAGCAGCCCCCTAGAACACATACATATAGCCTACTAGCTTACTGTGAAATATACATCTTCTGCACACATATATATATATATACACACACACACACACACACATACAGACACATATACATACATATAGTGGCAAAAAAAGTAATGCTAAAGTTGACTAAAAAGAGGAATAAAAAAATCATCTTTTGGAAATTGATCTTAATGCCTTAATTAAATCCAACTCCAGGCAGGCAGAATTTTATTGTTAAAGGCCAGTTATTTCATGGATCCAGGATACTATGCATCCTGATAAAGTTCCCTTGGCCTTTGGAATTAAAATAGCCCCACATCATCACATACCCTTCATCATACCTAGAGATGGGGTACTTTCCATAAGATCATCTTTCAATGCAAATCAAACCAGCTATTAGGCTAACTGAAATAAAACCATGCCAATCTCTAGGTATGGTGAAGGGTATGTGTGTATACTAATGCCCCCTGTATTTCCAATTTCCAAAAAATGATTTTTTATTCCTCTTTTTAGTCAACGTTAGCATGGGTTCACATACTTTTTGGCACTGTACATGCACACTTGTACCCATTCGTAGACATATGCACACATACACACATTTATATTTACACACACACACTCACTTCCATGAAAAAACATCAGTCCACCCCAGTACAACAAATCCCCTATCTATCGTATGGTTAGCTTCTGAAAGAAACTGGGTCATTGATTGGAATGTAGCGGCAAATCTGCTAACAATGGATGAGATGAAAAAGAACACACAAACAGGAGTAAAAAGAAATCTCTCTCTCTTTTTCTCTTCTCTCTCTCTATCCCCTCTCTTTCTATTCCTCTCTGTTCTCTCTCTCTCTCTCTCTCTATTCCTCTCTGTTCTCTCTCTCTCTATCCCTTTCTCTTACTTGCAGCACTTCCCATAAATGCAGCCACACTTTAGCGGGGTGTGAGAATGTAAGCTGAAATGCAAGCGTTTGGGGCATCAAGTTTACAAGGCAAAGCTGCTGTATCTAATCAGCTTGCCCCAATTAGGTGTGTGCATGTGTCTGCGTGCGTGCGTGTGTGTGTGTGTGTATGCACATAACAGTGAAATGAAAATGGAACACAAATGAGGTCACCATTCTATAGAGATGTGCCATACATTACTACATCTGGAGGGTGTCATGTGTGCTCATACACATGCCGTGTGCACGTGGGTAAGGTTTTGGGGCGTGGCACGCATGGTATGATCATGACGCTATCTTTCTCTCTGGGTCTCTCTCTCTCTCTCTCTCTCTCTCACACACACACACACACACACACAGGACGCCCATGGGCAGAGTGGGAGGAGAGCAAGAGATGAGTGGGAAGGATGAGAGGAGAAATGGAGTGGAGATGGTGTGAAAGGAGACTAACAGAGATGAATTAGGACGACAGGAAAGAGCAGCATGTCTCCAAGATCCTCTTTCCTCTCTCTCTCTCTCTCACTCACCTCTCTCTCTCTCTCTCTCTGTATGTTTAGGTGTGAGCATATATTTGTGTGTGTATGTGTGTGTGTGTGTATTAACCTAGGAGAGAGAAACAGTGATGAACCGAATGTCTTGTGTCCTGGTTGTTGTGGAGACGGCCAAATCTGTCCTGCCACATTCCTTCTTCAGTCACAACCATTAGACTCTTTCTCTCTCTTCTCTCTCTCTCTCTCCCTCCCTCCCTCTCTCTCTCTTTCTCTCTCTTTCTCACTCACTCTTTCACGCACACACACACACACACACACTCTTCCATGCACATGATTAGACACATATGTATGAGATCCTATATACGATTCACCCAGTTCATTATAGGTACACTAAATATACCACAGCCCAGTCAGAGAGCTGTGTGGTGTTAACCTGTCATGAATCAGCCAGACTAGACCAGTGATGAAGCCAACAGCCAAGGCTTTCAGCCTCTTATTAGCGTGTGCACCTGACTCCTGCCTATGAGCTTCAAATTCAGCTTCAAACAGACGACACACTGCACAGATTGCAAACATACATTCATGCACATAGTCCCCATAATCAGAAATCACTCAATGCAACAGACACATACACGCACACACACACGCACACGCACACACACACACATGTGATCTTGTGAGAGTTGGGATGCAGGTGTGCTGTGTGTTCCAAGACAAACAATAGTAGTAATATTTGTGTGTGTGTGTTGGGGGCGGGAGGTAGGGGGTGCTGGGATCATTTGATGTGGATGTATAAGTTTGCATGCTAAGTTGGAACACACACATGAATGATGTTTGTGTGTGTGTGTGTGTGTGTGTCTGTAAAGCCTGGTGTCTATTAGGGTTCATACTGTAGAGTTTAGGGGAAAGAGGGTGATGTCATTGGTCGGGTGAGTGGGAGGGGGTGAC
>NC_055971.1:15268068-15273068 GCF_018492685.1 Alosa sapidissima | reverse complement strand
AGATGGAGAGAGAGGGAGATAGGGGAAGATGCAAACATGTTTTTGCCTGAAGAAGGTGGAAACATTGTTTTTTTCTCTTTTTTGAATTAAACTCTGGGTGTTTTGTTTTTACCTTACAGCTGCAATCAGGGTCAAGAGTGAGATTACTAATGTACAGATGACAATGAAGGAGAAGAAGTGATGGGGGAAGGAGTCCTATGGGCCAGATCAGAAGAGAGAGGGATGAGAGGGAGAGAGATGGAGAGACAGACTGAAAGAGAGAAGGGAGAGGAGAGGAGAGGGGGATAAATGGTGAAAGCATTGGAGGGGTGGAGAGGAGGGAGTGTCTGTCATTAGAGTCAGAGGAGGGGTGGAGTGATGGAGGGGCTGTGAGAGAATGGAGGGATGAGGGGGAGGAGAGAGAGAGAGAGAAGGAGGAGTGGATGAGGAGTGGAGAAGGAGGGATGATGGATAGGAGGGACAGTAGGGCAAAGGGCAGAACCACCTCTCAGTCATCCTTTATGAGGCCTAACACACACACACACACACACACACACACACACACACACACACACACACACACATATAGATGCAGACACATATGCATATAACATAAACAACCACATATACACACAATGCAACCATGCAACCATACACATACTCACTATCTTCACATACAGTACATGACACAGTCACAGACAGTACATAAATCACTGTGTGTGTGTGTGTGTGATCTCATCAATATGTGCAGAGAGGAACGCAAGACATAAAGGACAGTGAGTAGAGGAGAGGAAGAGAGGGGGATGATGAAAGAGCAGAGGTAGAGAGAGGAGAGAGAGAAGAAGAGGTTGGTTGAAAGTCAATGGGAGTAAATCCTGTTTGTCCTTTAGTATGATTAGCTTTCTCAAACATGTACACTCACTCTCTCCCACTCCCTGTGTGTGTGTGTGTGTGTGTGTGTGTGTGTGTGTGTGTGTGTGTGTGTGTGTGTGTGTGTGTGTGTGTGTGTGTGTGTGTGTGTGTGCGTGTGTGCATATTGTGTATGTGTGCAAGTGTTTTTGTTTACAAATCGTCTTAAGGAACATGACGGCTTCAACAGTAATGAAATGCAATTCACTGGCATCAGAACCGCAAGAGCTGAGAAAAGAAAACACACACAGATAGACTCTCAAGAGCTGAGGAGAGAACACACACACAGATAGACTCTCAAGAGCTGAGGAGAGAACACACACACAGAGACACTCTTGAGAGCTGAGGAGTGTACATACACAGATACACTTCTTAAAATAGGATGGATGGTCTCAAAACATAATGTACTCATTTCCCACAGGCCTGGTTTACAGTCACAAGTGACATATAACACATTTCTAATGTATATCTTGTAGATATGCCTCTGAACACATGAGAGCGAGAGAAAGAGAGAGAGAGAGAGAGAGGGGCTATACTACATAATATGATATACTGCATATTAATATTAAATTAAATTAATATTATTAAACTGATTGATCTAAGAATGCACTCTTTTTCAGACTCTCTCTCTCTCACACACTCACGCACACACACACACACACACACACACACACACAATGCACAAACATGCACAAATCAAGCTGGTAGTTAGTTCTCTCCTTGGCTGTGGGGATGAACCCTCACCCATGTGTCACCATCTATGGTCACCATGTGACCTAACTCACACTGACAGGTGTCAGGCCCTCTCCACTCACGTCAAGGCATCAGGGCACGGAGCGTGTGTATGTGCACGCCTTGACCTCTAAACACACTCACACACACATGCACAACAACAAATGTTATTCACACTCATCTTAAACGCTTTACCCTCAGTTATGCACATCTACACACAAACTCACACACTTGAACATATGCAAGCATACACACTCATGTGTAGAATACAATTCATACCGATAAAAAATGAATATGTATGTTTGGTCAGATAGTATGCATGTACTGCACTCTCTCATACACACGCAGCATGCTATGCTGTCTTCTTACTCCATAACATTATGCTGTGTACATTCTTTTAAGGTAAGTGTGTACTAAACACTACATCATGGAATGGTCTCAAGTGTCGCATTTTCTGTAAGACACTAAATCTGTTTTGTCCTTGCCTCTCTCTCTCTGTCTCTGTCTCTGTCTCTCTCTCTCTCTCTCTCTCTCTCTTTCTGTCTGCCTGTATCAATGTTCTTGTCACAGGATTGGTGAAGATGTTGCCCGGGCAACAGATGGAGTTGGCTATCCAGGGAAACACTTCCGCATGGGTTTCATGACGATGCCAGCTCCTCAGGACCGCCTCCCGCCTGCTTGTGGGCCGGGTTTCACGGTTCGCTCCCAATCACTGCACTCGGTGGGCGGGGCAGAGGAGGAGGGAAGCCCCACCTCCAGGAAGCAGCCACCCCCAAAACCGAAGAGAGACCCCAACACCAAGCTCAGCACCTCATCTGAGACTGTCAACAAGGGCGACGGTGAGTTTGTGTGTGTGTGTGTGTGTGTGATTTTTGTGTGTGAGTGCATGCATATCTGTGTGGAGGGGAGAGAGATCAAACTCATAACTCATAACTAATTCTGTGAACAAAGGAAATGGTGTGTGCGTTTGTGTGCGTGTGTGAAAGCACATTGGTGTAGGACAAAAGGCATTCAATTCAGGAGAATAAACTTTGTGTGTGTGTGTGTGTGTGTGTAGAAGTGTTCACACAGCTGCCAGATTCTCTCTCTGCTTCTTGCCTCCCTGTGAATTATACATGGGTGCTAGTCACGCAACACACACACTCAAACGCTCACAAAAGATATTATCTTTCATTCCCCTTCATCAAATACCTTTTTGATCTACACCAATCTGCTTTTTCATTCCTTCTATTCTCTCTCTCACTCCATTTCATTTTATATTCCTGTCTTCATGCTGAGGGCACTTATTTAGAGTAGACATGAATCACACACAGTATGTGCACTGTGCACTGCACACCCACACACCCACACACAGACCCACACAAAGAGACACACACCCACCCAGACACACACAAAGAAACACCCACCCACCCACAGACCCACACGAGGAGACACACACATTTCCTCCACTCTTCAGTAGTCTGAGTTCATCAGTATGAGGAGACTCTGGGCCTGATGTACTAAGAATTACTGCCAAATTACCGCATGTCTCTGGCGCTGTTAGCACCTTAAAACATGGCACCTTATACAGTATGTACAAAAGAGACTGCACATGGATGAAAGCGTATTTTGCCTGGCACTGGAGTGCAGAATGGCAAATTGTCTTTTTCTTACTCATGCATATGCATTTATGGGAAGGTCGAGGGGAAAGTGGGAGTATTGCCCAAAAACATGGGAGGAGAAGTGCTAATAGCGATTGATTATGTATTACAACATATGTATGAAAACAGCGCACGTCTGTTTTGCAGTGAAAAAAATCCGTCTTTCAAAAGCAGGTGTAATCCAAATTGCGGTTAAATGCGTCAATTAGAGAAACTTTCAGAGACAACAGAATCAGTATTCAGAGCACCAGTTTTATATTTTAGTTTCAATCTTAACTTTTGTTTACCTTTCTAATGTCGTTCACTTCCCAATCTGCTAGACTAGGGCATTATCTGTCATAGTCGGTGTAGGTGCACAAATAGTTTGGGGCAATTCCACGGAAAATTTACTTTTTGTCACATCCATAACGTCAGTGAAATGCCTTGGCATTTCTATGATGTGAATGATAACATTCATTTTTTGTGCATTTTTTCTCATGTACATTCTTCAGCCAAAAATAGCAAATGCTCAAATGTCATGTAATCATTCACCATACCATCACATTTACCATACCATCACATTTTATTGGCGTTATGGATGTTACAAAAAAATTAATTTTCCATGGAATTGCCCTTTGAGTATTTTTAAAAGTGGAGTAGAATTACTGCTCGGCATTGTGTCGCTGCTTGTTGACATATAATTATCATGTATGATAATAATAATAATAATAATAATAATAATAATAATAATTTGATTCTTTTTAATGTTGCCATCGGTTGACTCCATTCAGCAGTGCATGTGGTTGAATTATACTGTTCAGGTATGGGCACCGCAGGTTGCGTTGGCGGGCAGTGATGAGCGCTGTTTCCCTAATGAAAGCTTACTAAATTCCACACAATATGGCAAGGCACAGCTTTCGCTTTCTGTAGACAGAAAAACTCGCTATTTGCGCTGTCCTTGTGCATCGAGCCCTCAGTCTCTTCACACACAATTTCTTGGGCATTGTGTATATGCATGCGGGTGTGTCTGCATTTGTGTGTGTGTGTGTGTGTGTGTGTGTGTGTGTGTGTGTGTGTGTGTGTGTGTGTGTGTGTGTGTGTGTGTATGTACTTACATTTATGAATTTCACATTCACAGACAGATGATACACAGAGATTAACTCACACAGACACACAGACTAGCCATACCACAACAATGTAGCCTGATCTCAGAAGCAGATCACACACACACACACACACACACACACTCTATGCACTCTATGGAGAAAGTTATTGATATATAATATGTGCTCCATCAGTGGGAAAACTGAAAATTAGAGCACGTTCAGAAATATCAAGACAGGATGAAAATATATTGATTGTACGTGTGACCCATATATTTCTCCTATCCGCACACAAACATGTTTTCTCTCCCTCTTTCTATTTCATTCAAGCTTTGTTGCGCTCTCTCTTTCAAACACTCTCTCTCTCTCTCATACACACACACACGCACACACACACACACACACACACACACACACACACACACACACACACAGATAGTCACATAACTCAGTAATACAGCCTCATCACACTGGCAAAGATGGATTACTTTGCCCATCTTTCCAGGAACACATTTCAGCTGCTTCTCCTCGCTCCCCATTGGCTGGCCCGTGCTTGAGCTGGCACGCAACTGGATGCAACAGGGCTGCTAAGGCCACATGGTTGCCCTTGTGGTCTTATGAATGGGGACAGAGGTTGCCGAGGGCAACGTTCAAAGCT
>NC_055971.1:15258068-15263068 GCF_018492685.1 Alosa sapidissima | reverse complement strand
CACGGCGGAGGAGGCGCTGGCAGCCGCCATGATGCTGACCGCCGCACAGAGCGGCCGCTCGTCTTCAGGCTCGTCCTCGGCATGCGGGACGCCGCGCGGGTCACTGTGCGACATCCCCGCACCCTTCCCCAACCTGCTGACGCACCGGCCGCCTCTGCTCGTTTTCCCGCCCGCTCCCGCCCAGTGCTCGCCGAACTCGGACGAGTCCCCTCTCACACCCCTGGAGGTGGCCAAGCTGCCCATCATGCTCGAGGGCTACCAGAAGGGCGGAGGGGCGTCCCCCACAGCGGCAGAGGGAGGCCAGCCGCCCCCCTCCTCCTCCTCATCTTCCTCCTCCTCCTCTCACCATCATCATCATAAACACCACCACCACCACCACCACCACCGGCACCACCGCAAAGGCAGCAAGGACCTGTCGTCCTCGTCCTCGTCGTCCACGGCGACCATCACCGTCTCCGGGCGCTCCTCGGCGCCGCCCTTACCCTCCGCCCTCTACAAGAGCCCCGCCCAGTCCTCGGCCCACGGCTACCCGCGGAGCCACTCGGCGTGCCCGTCGCCCGTGAGCGTGGGCCGCGCGCTCACGCCGCTCAGCCTCAAGCGCCCGCCGCCGTACGACGTGCTGCTGGCGCAGGGCCACTCGCACACGGGCAGCATGCCCCGCAGTGCGTCCACCACGCCGCACGGCGGCTCCAAGCTGGCCGCCTCCGCCAACGTGCACGGAGGCTCCATGCAGAACGTTTCCACGGCCACGTCGGCCTCGGTGGCGGCGGCGGCGGCGGCGGCGGCCGGACGCTCGTGTCGGACCCCCACCAGCCCGCTGGACGAGCTGAGCAGCCTGTTCACCTCAGGGCGTAACATGCTGAAGAAGGGCTCGTCCAGTGGGCGCAAGAGCAAAGAGCCCGGAGATGGTGAGCTGCTTTATCACACCGGTCACTATTACTATGTTATAAACACCTTATAGCTGTAACACCATGTGCTTATTACACTTTGGGTGTTGTGTGGTTGAATGTGGAACTGGTTATACTGCTAGAATGGCTGGATCTGTGAGTATTGGGTTAGATGGTGCTATTTCTGTTTATTTGCTGCTGTTATTTCGTACCAACCAGTGGTTGTCTGATGAAGGTATGAGATTTGTTTTGCACAGACACACTGCACACATAGAGCCACAGAGACACTAGGACACTAGGAGGAATTGAGATCATGATTGAATGGCAAGGACACATTATAAAATATCAGCTACCATCCATCCATGATGTTTTTATTTCAAGGTCTGCTGCATATCACTGTCTGTTGTTACTGCTGCTGCTACTTATTTTCCATCCTTTCCACAGATTTCCAGCGGTTCCTCAGCAAGCTATCTAGCTGTGTCAATAGCCTACTACTGACATATACATGAGCATGACTCAAATGGATTAGAGTGCAGAATAGCCTAGATAGCTGTCTGCAATTTATCTAATTTTAACTACCTCCTAAATATTTTAACTGTGTGAGCTTTGTGTCTTCTCATGCGTGAGAGAGAGAGAGAGAGAGAGAGAGAGAGAGAGAGAGAGAGAGAGAGAGAGAGAGAGAGAGAGAGAGAGAGCTGTTTCTGTTTCATGTGTGCTCATTCATGAAGGCCGTCATGACATCATTTAGCTGGGAGGTGGGAGTTTAGTATGTGTGCTTAACTGCTGACCTCCATTACTGATTACAGAGGAGCAGACATTAAAATTAGACATTTTAGGACAAAGGCCACACCTTTCAATAACATGGTACAACTGCCATAAAACAAAGGGGTAGCTATGACTGGCCTCATGCAAAATGAGAATAAAAGACCAATCACAGCATCATACCAGTGACTGACCTGTGGCTAACCAATGAGGTGTTCTAGATGTCCATCTCCAATGAGCCGTGGGCGGGGGCTGAAACATGACCATCTGCTGGTTTACCTGCGCAGTGTGGACATCCCATGATGTGACATGACGTTAAATAGATGATCTGCCACTGAGCCAGACTGATGGCCTGTCACCCCATAGAAAATGCTTTTTGACACACCATGACAAATGTCTGTCAGAGTATTCAGCATGCTGCCTGCACGCGTTGACGTATGGCGTGTGGGATTGGTGGCGTCGGTGGGGTGAAATCTATCAGGCAAACCGTGACATTTGTCTCGTGCGGTGATGGATCTGTGTGCTATCCGTAACACGCCAGTGCCATGATGCACGTCATGCTCTGTCAAATGTGTATGAGCACGAAACGTGCTGTTTGTTTGGGATGGCTGTGTTGGGCGTCTGCACACATATTGGAGGATGGCGTGTGTGTGCATGGTTGTTTTCCAGGTGTCACAAAGCATCAGGTATATGTGTGAGACAGTGGGAAATGCTGTGGACTGGAATACATGTGTGTGTATGTTTGTGTGTGGTTTTGTGTTTGCGTGTGTATGTTTGGACACAAGTGTAGGTGTGTGTGTTCATATATCAGAAGGTGGCAAGATGACACTGTAAGGTGTGTGAGTCTTAAAGCACAAAATGTAGCGTCCTTCATGAGATGGAAACGTGTGTGTGCGTGCGTGCATGTTGATTGTTTTCAGCAGGCTGCCAGGGGCTTGTTAGGTGTGTGAAACACCAGTGCATCCATGTGATTGAACATCTGTATATATGTATGTGTGTGTGTGTGTGTGTGTGTGTGTGTATGGAGAGGAGTGGGCAGGAAGTGAGAACTGTGAGCTTGCCTTTTGGTTCTTTTGTGTGTGGATGAGAGAAAGCTTTGATTTCTCATCTACTATCACCATCACCCCCAGGTGCATGTGCGCGAGAGAGGATTATGTGTGTGTGTGCACCTGCATGGTGTGTGTGCCTTTGGTTGCAGATTAAAAATTGAGCGATCAGCCTACGCACAGCCTGTGCAACACACCCATAAACGGAGGAGAGGGAGACCGAGGCAGGGAGACGGAGATGGGAGAGGAAATCTGGGAGACAAACACAGGGAGAGAAAAGGGAGGATGGAGAGAGAAGAGAACAAGTGTGTGTTTGTGTGTGTGTGTGTGTGTGTGTCTATGTGTGTCTGTGTGTCTATGTGTGTGTGTGTCTATGTGTGTGTGTGTCTACGTGATGTCTGTCTGTCTGTGTGTGTGCGTGTGTGTGTGTGTGTGTCTCTGTGTGTGTGTCTGTGTGTGTCTGTGTGTGTGTGTGTGTGTGTGTGTGAGTGTGTGTGTGTGTGAGTGTGTGTGTGTGTGTGAGTGTGTGTGTGTGTGTGTGTGTGTGTGTGTGTGTGTGTGTGACAGACATGAGGCAGAAAGACAGTGCCAAAGAATGACCCATATTCCCCAGTTCATTAGTTGAGATTCTTAATGAAAATTAATTTGATTAGCATCTGTTTGTGTCGTGCACTGTGGTGTAGATTTATTGTGTGTATGTGAGGGCTCTGTATCAATGAAGTCTGTACTCTGCACAGTGAAGCCCAAAGACACACACCCATCCTGAAACAAATACATGGTTATACATGTGTACATTGATTCATCTACACACACACAAAAACACACACTTGCGAACTAAATGGATATTCATTTCTTTCATGGTACTCTTTTTGAAAGACACCTGCATGAAGAGTACAGAACCAGCTGATTGTGTGTGTCAGAGGAGAGAGCGGACAGAGAGAAAACAGTGTGCGTGTGTGTGCGCGTGTGTGTGTGTGTGTGTGTGTGTGTGTGTGTGTGTTGCCTGTCAGCCATACTTAGGCAAGTGCGTGACAGAACAACAGAATTGCTGAGAACAGAATGCATCCGTGACAAACCGCCTCTACATTGCCCCCCCCCTCCCCCCACACACACACAATATCTGTGTGTGTGTGTGTGTGTTCTCCATGTGAGTGTGCTCTGTATGTCCTGTATGTGTATGCTGTATCTGAGTGTGTATGGGAGTGCGTACACTATGAGTGTTGTTCATGTGCCTATACCGTCCGCTATACGACCACACTGCGGACTGTACAGTACACCAGCAACGTCAGCACTGCGGAAGAGAAGGAGTATTAAACTGCCGGACCCCCTCATCCTTGTCCCTCTCTGCAGTATCCTCACGGCGCTGTGAGTCCTCCGTGGTCCGGCACAGCAGCAGCAGCAGCTAAGGGCAGTAAGGAGAGCTCCAGCGTGGCCATATAAATGATGAATGCCTCTGAAAGGTCTTTAACTATGACAGCGGAACAGAGCGGCCGCAGTAGATTTTAGTGTATGTGAAACGTCTGACATTGTAAGTGAGATATGGGTTTGTGTGTGTGTGTGTGTGTGTGCGTGTGTGCGCGTGCACGTGTGTCTGTGTCTGTGAGGGAGTATGGTTTTTTGGATGATGGCTTATCTTTGCAGTGACCTAAATGGTTGCTTCAGTTATGCCATTAGACTATTAACACATGCATGTGTGGACACAGTGAAGCAGTTATTCTGAGCCAACATCCATGTGGAGGACGGGGAACCTAGATGTCTGGCTGGCACGTGCACAATCACAATGAAAGATGACAATAATTTAAAGATATACAAATAGAATCACAATCATTTTTTGTACCTTTTTTCCTGAATGAGAACAGGCCTGACAGACTGAATAGCCTATGTTTGTGTGGTGTGTGTCTGCTGGTGTGTGTGTGTGTGTGTGTGAATTTTGTGTGTTTGTTACTGTATGCAGGTGTGTGTTGGGGAGTGGGGAGAGGTGTGGTGTGTCTCTGCTGCTGTGTGTGTTAGCATCGTGTGGGTGTGGAAGCTTGTGTGTTTGTTTTTGTGTATGGCATGGCGTGTTATGGCGGTGTATGTTGCATGTGTGTGTAGCGCATGTTTGGGTATGGTGTGTGTGTGTCTGTCTGTGTGTTTGGGTGTGGTGTGTCAGTGATGTCGCCATCAACCTTGTCTTTTAGGCTTTTGGTTATTGTTCACTTGTTGCTATGGCAACGCAGCTCTGAAGTGTAGTCTGACTTTCATGTCATGGCGAGTCATTCATGGCTGTGCTCAGACTGTGTGACTCACTTTGCTTACACTGACT
>NC_055971.1:15245568-15253068 GCF_018492685.1 Alosa sapidissima | reverse complement strand
ATAGTTCTCTGTGAAGTTTTCAAGCTACTGCACATGTGCTGAAGAAACTTCTACAATGGGCCCATCATTGTACATAAGGAGGTATATTAACCTTACAACCCTTGTTGAGTGTTGTAAACGGTGGCCAGTTTTTCTAAGAGTGTACCGGAGTGTCTACTAACCCTGGATTTCCAGTCTGGAAACCACAGCTCTGCATGAACTACCTGCTACTAAACCCAAATCCCCAGTTCCCTTTAGAACATGGTTCCTCTGTGAGGCACTGCAAAGGAACCTTAATCTGTATGTTCAGTATATACCTAGGACACAGAACCTTACAATGTTCCTTAGTTTAATCATAAAGGTGTCAGTTTGAGGCCACATCCATGTGCTGTAAATATGAGGGAAACCAATGTGACCAACAGTCAATTTGGTCCAGAAGTTTCGTTATATGAAAGATACAAAAAAGCATTTCTAGAAATTAGTGCACTCTTTCAAATGGCCATTAATATACGTATCTCTCTACTGTACATTATGAGTGCCCTGGTCATTATCTTAACTGAGAAGAGAAAATCTTGTGCACAGAACAAAACGTTTTGCGTGACAACCAATCAAAATCTCATCATCAAACACTAACCCCAACTAACTAACCTATAAAAACCCTTCACTCTTAGCTACTAACTTAGCCTAACTCACAGCTATGAATAAAACAGATCAGAACCCTACACTGCTCATTACCCCAACTAACCAATCAGACCAGAAAACCTACACTGCTTATAACCCCAACTAACCAATCAGACCAGAAAACCTACACTGCTTATAACCCCAACTAACCAATCAGATCATAAGTCTAGCCTGCTCATAACCTCAACTAACTAATCAGCATTGTTCTTACTCCAAACTAATAATAATCAACATTACACTGTTCAATGGGTGATGCAAGTGTTTGTATACTTATATTAATGTACAGTGTGTGTTAAATTGGATTTCAAAGCAATAATCTTTACTATTAACTCCACTGTGTTTCCATCAAGATAATTGTGAACCTGAATTCTTAACATGACTATTGTAACATTAAAACAACTTTTATCACAGACATAATACATACTAGTAGACCTTACTTTGAAAAAACATGAAAAAACAATGCCTGGCTTGACATATCTTTGATCTTGTACAATTATATAAGTGGTAAGGACCATGTTAATAAAACTACACTTGTGTGTACCACATGTTAAGTGGTACAAGTGTGTTTACTAATTGACTTTACCAGTGTGTTTATATTTATGTTCAAAAACACAATGGTTATGAATGTAAACCCCATCAACGGAGGTTCATAACCGTGTATCTGTCGGAGAAGGTTATGTAAAAAAGACAAGAAAAGCTATGATTAGTTTTGCTGCAGACAAAAGCGAGTTTTCATCTGTTCAGTTGAGAACAGATCTTAAGAAACGTTTTTACTGCAAAGGAACCATGTGGGGTTCTGTGGAGGACAGTTGGAACTTATTTATAGGAGCAAAGAACAAAACAACAAATAAACAAACTCTTATAGGGGCAGTTTAATGTTTATATCATCACACACACAGACACACACACACACACACACACACACTGCACTTGTATATATGTTCCCTGTCTGTATTCTCAAGCAAGTTTTTATTTTTCACCCATTTCCAACATTTATTGAGACAATCTCTCTTTTTTGGATGTGAAAGCCACTGGCTCTGGGGAACCAACACTCACACACACACACACACACACACACACACACACACACACACACACACACACTACATATCCTCATACACCACATCATATACACACACACACACCATAAACCACTATAATATTAATGTGAGTTCATGCACACAAATATGTGTACACATGCAAAACACGCACACTCCCCAGGTCAATGGCAGATTCCAGATTTCCATTCAGGCGAACTATGACTGAAGAATAAAACCTTGTGAAAGCTGTGTGTATGTCTCCCCCGTCCTCTGTCAACTCCTCTTGGCCCAGTGTGTGTTTGTATGTTTGTGTGTGTGTGTGTGTGTGTGTGTGTTTGTAAACCTGTTTGCAGAAAGTGTCCAATGTGTGTTTATCTGGCTGTGTGAGTGTGTGTGTGTGTCTGTAAACCTGTGTGCAGAAAGTGTAAAAGGTTGTTGGTTACATCTGTGCATGTGTGCCAGGGAATGACTCTAAAGAATGAAGCTAAAGAATATTAATGAAAGCAAACAAAGTACTGTTACAATGAATGGCTCACAGTGAGGTAATGTTAATAGACAAATGCATGATAAATGGCCATTAAAACCACTTAACATATTCATCAAAATGACAACATTTGTCAACCTACCACCTCATGGATGATTATGTTTATGTTGAGAAATACCTCTTTAAAAAAGAGATTATGCATTTACTTACTTACCTACGGAGCCTAAATTATGGGCTTATTTTACAAACACACACACACACACACACACACACACGGTTACTTCCTGTAAAGAGACCTCTACATATATGTATTGTAGATAAGACTGATTAGTTTATGCACATTATCAGTTTCACACACAGATACAACACAGTACAGAATACACCCCCCCCCCCCCCCACACACACACACACACAAACCCCCACCCCACCCAGCCCCCCCCACACACACACACAAACCCACACCCCACCCAGCCCCTGACCCCCCACCATCTCAACGCTCTCACACCGACAGTGATGCATGCCCCCCCCCCCACTCCCCAGATCCCCCCCCTGGCCTGGGCGTGTGGGGACAGCACCATGATGGAGATGATCGAGAAGAAGCGCACGCTGTGCCGCGAGATCAAGTCCCGCCAGCGGCCCCTGGACAAGGGCCTGTGCAAGCAGGAGAGCATGCCCATCCTGCCCAGCTGGAAGAAGGCCAACGGGAGCAAGAAGCACGGACCACCCCCCTACAACACCCAGACCACTGTCTTTTGGGACACTGCCATCTGACACGAACACACACACACACACACACACACACACACACACACACACACACACAGATGTGTGTACAACCACATACACTCCAGCCAAAGCAGGTATGTAGACATCCGATGACTGACACATGCAGTAATACACACAAGTAAAGTAAACATCCACTGATACACACATACACACACACACACACACACACACACGGACACAAGCACTGATGCACACAGAATGGCAGAAGCCCTTGCACATCTACACACACCCACAGCACTGAAAATAGGGGTGGTGGGGGGGGGGGGTGGTGGTTTGCACTGTCCAGGAGCCAATCAGAGCGTGAGGAGTGTGACAGGAGGTGGAGGGACAGTTGTAGCAAACGCCCCGTCCAATTGGTCCACTCTTCTCGTTTTCTTATTGTTGTTTATATTGAGTATTTTTGTATGGGATTACTGTCTCAAATCTGAAACATGATGCCTAGCATAAGTGGATATTTTATAAATGAGACACAAAAAAGAGATATGGGATGCAAAGGTCACGCAGAGGTCACACGGAGGGGCGACCAAGGTCATGAGATTATTGTAGATTTTAGGGTTGGTTTTTGTCTGGTTTGTTTTTTTTCTTATGTTGCAATGACACTCGTGTGCATTAAAGGAAAAATATAATATATCTATATCTATATATATATATACATAGGCATATATATATATATTATGGTGAAATTATGTCCAGTAAGTGCACTGCTGTTTTTATGAGCAAAGAATCTTAAAGATGAAAATATGGACTGAAAAGATCAAAGATGTGCACTATACAAAAACAAGACTAAACAACTTGGTGGGGAAGACTTTGTCATGTCAGGTCAGATATCAGAGACTGGTGATGGGGAGGATTGAGCGTATAAGGGAGTGTGTGATCTGTCCCTTACTGAAACACACACACACACACAACACACACATACAGTCATATCAGCTGACCCAGGCCAAGCAACAGGTGCTACAGATGACACCTAGTAACGATGACCACCTTGGCCCTCTGTCCTGAAGAGCTGACATAATCATCAGGGGTCACGGATGTCACCGAAGAAGGTCAACTGAACATCAGCAATGTGTTTACAAGGGAGTCTGGAGCCTCGGGAGAAAGTTACATCACCAGTGAGGCAGGAGGAGGGGACTCCATTACCATGCCAACAGTACCAGGTTCAGAAACTGGATCAGCAAAACCATCTACAGCCATGAACCGCTCTCAGCCATCCTGATCTGGTCTATGCTTGTCTGAACCGGCTGAAGCCAGCTTGAACTGGTCTAAACGGATCTGAATGGGTCTCGAGCAGCACATTGATTTTTAGAGCCATATACTGTATGTGAGCATACTGTGACAGGATGTGATGTCCCACGTGCACTTCCTGTCGCGCTGTCACCAAATGATGTCATAGCGTTGCCTGAGATGCCCACGGTGTCCATGGAGATCTGTGTGTGTATGTGTCCTACCAGCGTGAACTGTGCCAATGGGTTTAAAAATCATGGAATGACGGGGATGGGGATTCATGTCTACAGCATGTAAAAGTTGTGATTCCTAAATGGCTATGTGTTCCATCACTGGTTGAACTTGCAATGTGGTCATGACTGCATGGTTGAGTGTGTCATGTGACTGTTTGGTGATAGGCCATTTTGTGTCATGTGATCGATCAATGATTGCAGCTGGTTGTCATTCTTCAGAGGGACCAATGCAATTGGACATCTGCTCACTAATAAGGGTGGAGTCTGTACAGACTTAAAAAAAATACATTACCCATAATCATGCGACATCTTTACTGAGTGTGTCGACACAACGCTAATCTTTAGACACTACCCTGGTGAGCCAGCATGAGAGCAGGTTTTTCAGACCTCAGTGGACGAAACTTAAACAAAAACTAAATCCTGGAGTACTTATCATAAAATATACTTAAGATAATATATGTAGTTTAGATATGGAATAGTGTAAAACCATGACCCATGGTGGCCCTTCAGGATGGGGTGTGACATCACTCTCCTGCACTCTACACGTTTGCACTGCTGTAGGTAGAATGACTAGAACACTAGAGGATCATGGGAATTATGCAGATTGCTCAGGGGAGATACTGACCACACCCCCAGGTGATTCCCCAAAGCTCCTCCCCCTTACATACCAATGTCAAATCTGTTTGATCAACCCTGCTCTCTCTCTTCCTCACATGTTTAAATGCGCATGCAAACACACACACACACACACACACACACACACACACTTTGAACAACTGCAACACACAGACACACTACAACAGACATCCAATAAACACAATGCACACTCACACAGACACACACTTATACACACACACTTATGCATCCTCATGGCCAGTAGACACAGACATGTGACATGCGTTGCCTTGGAGACCAGGGTTCACTGTGACAAGGAGTGGGGATCATCTGTGGAGGGTCAAAGTTCATCAGAGAGGACCTGTGTCGAATGTCGAATGTGCCAACAAAAGGGCACATTCACATTCGACACAACTACAACAACACATAGACAAACAAACACAAACAACATAGTATTTATCAGAGAGAGAGAAACTAAATTGAAGTCAGATGGTACATACTAGGACTTTAAGTACTGGATCCATGCTAGTTACAGTGTCAGTGCCGCTTGAAGGTCTTTAAAACATGGTGGACCATCAGGACCAGGATGTGTGGACCTGGCTTGGATCTACCCTCTGATTGCAGAGAGGGTGTCATACAATGCGTTCCACAGCTAGAACACTAAGCACCTCTTAGTACAAGATCTTTTCTGATAGATGCTGGGGCATGTTTTCACCTCTTTGAATATTAGGTTACACAACCTTTGCTACATGCATCCACAAGTCTATACCAACTATTCAGTGAGAGAAAGAGGGCAGAGCATTAAATTCGGATCCAGACCAAAAAAAAAGTTCTTAAGCCATCGATGCTTTGCCACTTGAGTTTCACACCTACCCTCTCAGAGTTCTGAGGAGCTTCTAGCTTGAGTATTCACTCACCTCAGCTACAGTGGAGGGCTCCCAGAAACATCTGGTATCTGCCCCCCCCCTTCCCCTGAGCCCTTTTTCTTATCATGGAGGGTCAAACGAGCTCGTTAAGCACTAACGAGGAAACCAGACAATGGCTGAAGGAGGAAGTGTAAATACGAGAACTCTCTTCTGTTTCCGTGGAGATCCCCTCAGCCCTTTGTAGAGGTGGGTGAGCAGAGGTAGGCTGACTGGCCTGGGGGGGGGGGGTGTTGTCTCCATGCCACGCTCCGTGATGTCACCGTCTGTGGTTGTTCTTGCACTGGGGTTGGGATTGGGGGTGGGGTGGGGTGCTGTTTGTCTGTGTCCGTGTCTGAGTGAGGAGAGATGGGGGGGGGGGGGATTCAAAACGCTCTGTTTTATTGTAGCACCACTGTTTCTGTTTTCTCCGAAGAGTTTACAAAGAACAAAAGAAAAAAATAAATGAAAAAGATTTTTCTTTTTTATGCAAGTCATTGCTCAGTGTTCTCGTCTGTTCTGTTGCCTGTGCACAGCACACAACCCAATACAGACACACTCACACATGCACACCTACATACACACAGGACAGATTTTGTATATGCAAATATTTAGTTTTATAACTAATATGTGTTCAACTTTTTAAAAGCTGTCAGGAAGGGGAATACTTATAAAATAAGAAACCACCCACACTTCTGTACACTCTACCAAATCATCAGCATTTGACTGATGTTGGTTCATCTTACACATTGCCACTAGGTGGCAGCACACCACTGCTGAAAGTGACACATTTCCATTTAGAACCGCGTGTGGGTGTGGGTGTGGGGTGTGGGTGTGGGTGTGGGTGTATGTCTCTCTGAGAAGGAGTGAGAGAATGCATTTCTGTCTCTCTTGGCTCTATTATTTCCTTTACAAGAACATTCCTCCACCTGATAATAAAGTGTTCCATATGTTCTCTCTCTCTCTCTTTCTCTCCCTCTCTCATCTCTCATTCTCTTTCACAATCCTCTGTTTCACAGAGAGAGAGAGAGAGAAACTAAATGAGAAACTGGCTTCTGGATGTAAAGGTAAAGTCATAAACGGTGCATTGCTCTTCTAAAATGAGGGAAGGAAACAAGCAGTTACACACACACACACACACGAAAACACAGACACACACACACACACACAAAGTGAAAATCTTCATTCAGGCTCCACCATGGCCCCTTAATCCACCCATTTATCAGCCTAAATACATGCGGGGATAATCATTCCACTGCCATGATGTCACCTCTCAACCGCCACTGTGTGTGTGTGTGTGTGTGTGTTTGTGTGTGTGTGTGTCTGGGTGCGTGAAAGCCCAAAAGACACAGGCACTGGTCCACTGACACAGCATGTCATCACACACTCATTGAGCACTGAGTGGAGAGGCTCGGTGAGGGCTCTCTGCAGCTCTGCGGTCCCTCACACTGGAGCCGCTGTTCCTCCCAGATGGACCAGCGCAGTGCTCCGCCCTGCACACGGCCAGTCTGGAGAGCGCTCAACTCCAACGGGCTGCACAACTCTTAAGCACAGTG
>NC_055971.1:15238068-15243068 GCF_018492685.1 Alosa sapidissima | reverse complement strand
AAGACACGGGTCCATATTTGTGGTCTAATACAGGTCCAAGCCTGTATTAGACCACAAATCTAATTCCAAAAAGAAATAAAAATGATCACAAACCCACGGCCCTCTGTTGTGTGGGCACTCACAAAAATCACACTTCAGGTCTGATTCCTCTTTTCTCTCTCCTAATAACTCTCTCTCTCTCTCTCTGTCTACACCCTGCAGCTCTGATAACCTGCGTTCTACATTTCCACTTCACTTGAGTTCAGCAAAACAACTCTTCTCTCGCTGTTTCTCTCTCTCTCTCTCCCTGCCTCCTCTGACTGTCTGTCTCTTTCTGTGTATCTGTCTCCCTCATTCAATCTACAGTATCTTTGCCTTTCTCCACCAACCCAGTTTATACTAAGGATCTTAGATAGATAGATAGATACTTTATTGATCCCCAAGGGGAAATTCAAGGAATTTCCTTTACCCCCCCCCCCCCCTCATCCAAACACACGAGTTCATCTGACACATATTATATTCCAATGAATGTTTTACAGTGTTGTCAACCGTACGCTTTAAGTCCGTCAGTGCTGCATTTTCCTCATCTATTCCTGATGGTCTGACCGGGCCTGAAGTCCTCTACGCTCCAGCTACGGTCCAGGCCAGCACTGCTGCTGTCCTGCCGTGTCAGTCACCCACTCATGTCATCTGCCTGCTCAGGGTGGTTATCGTAACACGATAAGCGTGCACACTACAGTGTCCTGCTCACCTGCGGAGAAGCAGAGATCATCTTCCATCTTTTAAACTATCCTTCCTTTGATGATCTTGCCTCACACCTCCATGCTGAACTGACAGGAAAGAAACTAAGAGGACAGCAGGAACTACTTACAACTTAATTACTTTTATTACCATGTTTGTGCTTAATTACTATGGTAGCTTCATTGTTTAGTTAGTTATTTCAGTTTTGATTGACATGAGCTTGGGCTTGTGTAACATGACATGTACACCTCAAAAAGTGAATTCTAAGTCAGATTAAATTATCTAAGTAAAAGAAAAATGTGCAAGTAAACATAAGAAGAGATATTTTGTCAGACAAAAAACAGGCATATATTGCCTTGATGATTATTTTTGTTTTATTAAAATTGTAAAAAAAAAAATTGTACTGTAAATTGTAAACAGTATCTACTGTGTATTGATATATGTAGGACTTCTATACCTCTGTATACAACACTGTGGATTTATTGCTCATCATAAGTGTGGCTACTGTAAGAGTTTTGCGTAGTGAAGTCGGTGTTGTTGAGATGTTCTGGAGTGTGGCTAAAGGCCAAAGGCTGAGCTGCAGAGAACTGAGTCGGGGAAGCCCTCAGATTAGCCTTTAGCTCATCTCCCTCGGCATCTGACTCCTCAAGTGTGTGTGTGTGTGTGTGTGTGTGTGTGTGTGTGTGTGTGAACTCTCATCTTCAGCTCCCAGCAACCACACACCACAGAATCCTAGACACTGCTGAGGATTTCTTTTTTGCATTAATAAAACAGCTGTGTGTATGTGTGCGCATAATTTGTCTGATTTCCAAATCGAAAGCACAACTAGCCAAGAACAACTAAATCCAGCCCAAACTCTGTTCAACTCAGACCAACCGTGTGTGTGTGTGTGTGTGTCTGTGTTGTGTGTGTGTTTGTGTGTGTGTGTGTAGTGTGTGTGCGTGTGTGTGTGTGTGTGTGTGCGTGTGTGTGTGCGTGTGTGTGTGTGTGTGGTGTGTGTGTGTGTGTGTGTGTGTGTGTGTGTGTGTGTGTGTGTGTGTTAGTGTGTATGTGTGTGTGCATGTGTGTGTGTGGTATTCAAAATGTTTAAACCAGTCTACTGCCCAAAACTCCTCTTTACTGAGGGGACCAAAGGTGAGTACATAGTGGGGGTGGAAAAATTTAGCCTCCACTAACATTTGTGTGTATGTGTGCGTGTGTGTGTGTGTGCTTGCATACATGTGTGTTTGAGTGTGAATGTGTGTGTGTGTCAGGTTTACAGGAAGAGATGTTTGTGGTCCATCCCCTTGAGGTGACTAATGAAACAGAGCCCCTCAGGCAGGTGTTTGTGTGAGTAATTTTGTGTGTGTAAGCTTGTGTGTTTCCTATGTGTCCTTAAGTGTGTGTGTTTGTGTTTATGTGTGTGTTTTTTGTGTGTATGTGTGTGTGTGTGTGTGTGTGTGTGTGTGTTTGTGTGTGTGTGTGTGTAAATGGGTGTGTTTGACTGCTTACGCAAATGCAGGGGGCTTCTGCAGGGGTGAATTATGCCATGGAGGTTCAGATTACGCCTGTCCACTCCGGCCTGCACTGTCAGTCATAGTCACACACACACACACACACACACACACACACACACACACACACACACACATACACACACACACACACACACACACACACAAGCATTTACACACCCTCAAAGTCCGAGTTTGAAGGTGAGCCCTGATTCAGGAGTGTGTGACGTAAAGAGAGGGAGTGTGTGTTTCTGTCACCGCTAGCGTAGGATTACACCGCAAGCAAAATTACTCCCAAGGCATTCTCCCCACTAGGACAAGGCATTAAAAGACTACCCCTGAACTACAGATACACTGACACACACACACACACACACACACACACACACACACACACACACACACACACACACACACACACACACACACACACACACACACACACTCACTCACTCACAACAGAAATAACACTTGAGCAAAGGGGAATCATGAGACTCAGAACTTATGTATGAGTGCATACTGTGTGTGTGATTGTGTGTGTGTGTGTGTGTGTGTGTGTGTGTGTGTGTGTGTGTGTGTGTCTGGGAGGGAGGGGTTAGAGTGAATGTAAGTGTTTGTAGGTCCAGGTGCTGTATCTGTTTGTGGAATGAGGAATATAGTCTTTCCTTCACTAACACACTTATGCAGAATGCAATTACACACACACACACACACACACACACACACACACACACACACACACACACACACACACACACACACACACACACACATACACACACACACACACATGCACATATAAATTCTTAAAATGTACAAATGCACAGTAATACACAAACAAATAAAAAATGTGTACTCACCTGCAAACTGAAAACACACACACACACACACACACCACACACACACACACTAAAAAGTGGTGAGATTATTTTACTGGCATGTGGAATGTTGTCTGTACGTCGATCAAAGACATCACAGCTGCTCTCAACAACACACACCCCATTGTGACTACACACACACACACACACATATACACACACACACACACACACACACACAAAGAAACATACACAAACTGTTCCATGGACGTAGGTCCTTTTTATAAATGGGCAAGCACGCACTCTCAGTTCAAAACAAAATGTACCAGTGAAATATGGAACGTACAGTATACATTATTTCAAACGTGGTCTATTTCCAAAGAGGGGAAGCTTTCCAGGTCAAATACTCTGACTGCTGCAATAGATCTGCATCCAGTTTAAGTGCACTCACATGTACACACACACACACACACACACACACACACACAGAAACAGAAATGCACAGCATAACACAGAAATGCTCAGGGCCAATGGTTCAATCCCAGATTTGTGGTGGCAGTGGTGAGGTCCTGCATATGGGCAAGATATTCACAAGTAACTGATGGTAAATACTGTGGTGTTGGTACATGTCTCTCTCTGTATGTATGTATGTGTGTGTGTGTGTGTGTGTGTGTGTGTGTGTGTGTGTGTGTGTGTGTGTGTGTGTGTGTGTGTGTGTGAAAGAGAGAGAGAGAGAGAGAGAAGGGACTGAGAAATATATTGTGAATCCTAGACCCAGTGGCCCTCAGGAAGGAAAGAGCAGAGGAGTGGGCAATACAGCGAGAGAAAGTGGAGCAGCCAGGTTCTAGTAAAGGGCAAGAGAGAGAGAGAAGGGAAAGACTAATGGTGACTGCAGACTGGACAGACTTCAAAGCACCAGATACCGTGCCAATTGACCGCTGAGTTGCCTTGTGTTGCCTCTGCGTGGCAAAAAAAGATGCACATCAGGCGTCTGACCGTCTGCAGAGCAGGAAAATGTGAATGGTCCACTAACCTTCAGACGAATGACAGACAGTGCAGCTGACAGGATGAGGTATTGTTCTTTGCTGGGCTCCAGAAATGCTTTTTGTCGTGCTAATGAAAGTCAATGGGATTGGATTAACACATTGAGAGAAATAATCTGTGTCTGTGGAGAAAGTTGATGAGGGTAAAATCACACATTCTTTCTGTGTATCTGTGTGTACCACTCAGTCTATACATATAAAGAGCAGGAAACTACCGTTCAATCTATACGTATAAAGAGTAGGAACCTACCGCTCAGTCTATATGTATAAAGAGCAGGAACCTACCACTCAGTCTGTATGTATACACGGGGGCAGCCGTGGCCTACTGGTTAGCGCTTCGGACTTGTAACCGGAGGGTTGCCGGTTCGAACCCTGACCAGTAGGAATGGCTGAAGTGCCCTTGAGCAAGGCACCTAACTCCTCACTGCTCCCCGAGCACCGCTGTAGCAGACAGCTCACTGTGTTGGGATTAGTGTGTGCTTCACCTCCCTGTGTGTTCACTGTGTGCTGAGTGTGTTTCACTAATTCACGGATTGGGATAAATGCAGAGACCAAATTTCCCTCACGGGATCAAAAGAGTATATATACTTATACTATACTTAAAGAGCAGGAACCTACCTCTCAATCTATACCTGTAAAGAGCAGGAACCTACCACTCAATCTATACATGTACAGAGCAGGAACCTACCACTCAATCTATACGCGAGAACAGCAACATCACAGGTCTGTGTGTGCATAAGTGTCTCTCCTGGTTATCCATGGAGAATGTCAAAGGCAACTCTAATCAGTCCATGACCCGGACAAATCTACTAAATGCCAAAGTGTGTGTGTGTGTATACATTCTGTGTGTTTGTACAGTGTGTGTGTGTGTGTGTGTGTGTGTGTGTGTGTATGTGTGTATGTGTGTGTTTACGTTCTGCGCATTT
>NC_055971.1:15223068-15235568 GCF_018492685.1 Alosa sapidissima | reverse complement strand
TATGTAGCTGGTTATGGACAGAATAATTCTTTGGGTGAATGTTCTACAACTCTGTGTGTGTGTATGTATGTGTGTGTGTGAGTGTAATGAGGCTAAATCAAACAGTGTGAGAGCTGGAATTTGCAGCTGGGTTTGCTGCACAGATGTGCAAAGCACCAGAGAGATAAATATGACACACACACACACGCTTGCACGCACACACACACTCTTTCACAGAGTGGATAAGTGACACTTCCTTGTGCAGATGTGTGTGCACACACATCACGCACCTGACTGTCCGCCTATCTCTTGAGACCCCGTGTGAGCCTCCTGACCTGCAGAAATCCCGGAGCACGCACTAGCTTCATGCTCCCTCCTCCCCACCCAGTCCTGCCCCACGAACCCTGCTGACCCCAGCTGGGCTCCCCTTTAGTGGCCTCTGCATCCCTCAGGAATTGTGCTCTCCTCTCCCCCACGTGCTGCTGGCCTACTGTACTTTCCTACGTGGCGGCGGCTGTGTCGGCTCCCTAATCCATTGTTTACTGAGCTGAGGCTGAGTGTGGCCGGCCGGCCGTCTTCAGGAATGTCCTGAGCTAATCCGAGTCACACACGCTCAAAACGAATTAGGTCTAATATTGCCGCTGTTCCACATTTTGATAGGCGTCGCATGACCTGCTCGCTCGCCCGCAACGGCCGCCCTGGTATTTTTGGAACTGTTTGTACCGGCATGTGCTTTATAAAGAACGTACACTACTCTGTTCCAAAAGAGCCTGGGCTAAATATAGGTTGTATGCAGTTCTTTCTCGGCCTCTCTGTTTTCCTGTGTACAAGTGAGAGTATGTGTGTGTGTGTGTGTGCACCCCCCCTAGCTGGCCTCCTTCACACACACACACACACACACACACACACACACACACACACACACATTGGCTCTCACTGGGACAAAAACACATTGTGGGACATTCCAGATTGTGTTTGAAATCTCATCAAACTTGGCTGTTTTAGAAGGCGAGCATAAGTGTCATGATTTTAAAAGTGTCAAGTGCACTTGAAGCCCCTTCTTGTCAAAGCATGGCAACCCTGGCCAGGGGTGTACGTAACAGGGGGCTTAACCCAATGTCCTGAAGTGACAACCTTACCTCAGTGACAGAGATGTCCTTGATGTCCGCCAAGGACTACCTTCTTTTAGTGTAAGAGGCCAGTAATCTCATATTCCCCTTTCTTAGCCGTAACTTTCCCTCTCATTTAATTCGCTCGTCAGCACTGCAAAAAATTATATCTTACCTATTGTTATAATCTTATATTGAGATAAAATATCTAGTTAGTATTGTTTTTAGTAAAAAGATACTTATTTTGAGCTCTCTTGTTTGAGATTATTTGACTTAAAATCTTCTTAAATTAAGACATAAAAACAAGTACATTTATCTGCTAGTGGAGTAAGTAATTTTATCTTAATTTAAGATAACACCGTTTATATTTAAGATTGGCGATTTAAGACAATTTAAGGTAAATTTACTTACTCCACTGGCAAATCTTAATTTAAGAAGATTTTGACTTACTTTAAGTCAAAATAATCTTACAAGAAAGCTCAAAGTAAGTATCTTTATACTAAAAACGAACTAATGTTTTTTATATCTTAATATAAGATTATAACTTGGTAAGATATCATTTTTTGGAGTGAAATGTGGAGTTGGACAACGTCAACAATAACAACATATTCATTTCTGAAGGCTATGATGAGCTTGTCAAGGTGGATTTGGTCACATGCTGCCCTTTACTCATTTCTTGATGAAGGCTTTTCCTGTTGAGAACATGTTCAGCGAATGTATTCTCAACACACATGAGTCTTGAAAGGTCTTGAAAGAAGGAAGAGAAGCAAATTTCAACCCCTCAAGTACCTTTAAAGCTGCTGTAAGCCAAGTTAATTGTTTTAGGAAACACTCGTTGGAGTTTTAAGCCCCCACCGTCGACTTCAAGGCAGCGCTGTGACCATCGACTTCAAGGCACCTAACCCTAACCTTTACCCTAACCCTAACCCTAGTGCCTTCCATGCAGCGCTGACCACCCCCTCATCAACAGGTTTTGCTCACATAAACAACAAGCTTACAGGGATACTTGTCCTTGTCCTGACATCTAACACAACATCACCATGTTGAAAACCTTAGGTTGTCATCAGAGTTCAGAGAACATTACAGTCTTCATATTTGGCATATCATAGATTTGGATCAATTAAAACAAAATATATATATATATATATATGTTGGGTTTTTTGTCATCGTACAGAGTCTGTTGTTGGTGTGCTGTAAACATGCTGAGTGAGCTGGCACACACACACACACACACACAGGAGGAGATGTCTCTCTGTCTCTCTCTGAAAGCCTCATGTAGCGGACATGCTCTTGATGAGAATCTGGACGCGTTCCAACCCAGAGTTCACTTTTATTCCAAAAACTAATTTTTCAAAAAATCTAATTTTTCAAAAAGAAAATCTACGCCTGTTTTGAAGTAGTTTGGACAATCCGATTTATTCTGTTTGTCCTCGATTCCATTCATATGGAGGAGGAGAACAATCACAAGGGAGAAAGGACCAAATGAGAACAAGTGATGAAAGTGGGCAGGGAACTTTTTGTCCTTTCTTCTCTCCTTCACTCCTGTCCTCAATTCAGTACTCCTCCTCCCCACACTGCATCCTTCTTTCTTCTCCCCTCTCTCCCTCCCTCTCTCCCTCCCTCGCTTTTTCTCTTTCTCTTCCCCTACACTTCTTTGTTGCGCTCTACCCTTTTACAGAGTCAGATAAGGACACATCTGCTCTGAGTTATCCCCAGACTGTAGTGGGCCCCTTCATACATCACACATACACCCACATACATACACACACACCACACATGCACACAGACACCCCAAGCACATTCTATGCCCCCCCCCCCCCCCGCCCCTCACCCACACACACAACCAACAAAATTTGTGAACATACACACCATACACAGAGTATTTAGTTGCTTGGGCACACATATAGGACCCACATAAACACATTCATTTCCTCTCTCTCTCTCGAGCACACACACACACACACACACACACACACACACACACACACACACAAACACACACACACACACACACACGCACACACACCCCACCCACCCTTCTTGGCAAGCTCTGACTCTCTTCTTTCATGGTCTCTCCTTCACTTCATTTCTCGCCCCCAGTTTCCTTGCCTCTTACGACCCTGCTAGCCGTCCACTTCTTTGTTCTTCTCTCCCGCAGCCTGTTCTTTCAGTCTCTTTCTGTCGTTTACTGACTGTACAGTGAGAGTGAAGGAGGTCTGGAACTCTCCCCATCCCCCTCCGGCCTCTGGCCTATCTCCACAGCTCTAACCCAGGCCTGGTGCGGAGTTCTGCTGCTGCCGCCGTCTTTTAGAGATCCATACCTCACTGACTTTTCAGATGGGAAAATCTTCTACAAAGGGTTACAAACCTTCAGGTGTTCACAGAAGAACCTCTGGTAAGAGGAGACAACTGAAGTGGGACTACAGATGACTACATAATTATGGATACAGTTTTTGTTTAATGTTTAGAAGTCAACTCATATGAATGTAGATTTCATGCAAGACATGTTTACCCCAAAAAACATTAAACAAGGCCTACACCTTAAAACATCAAACTGAGTATCTCTTTAGATAGATAAAGATTTAAGTGGAGAAATACTATTCTTTATTGATAGAAAAGGGACTTTTAGTGAAGGCTTTAAAGCTAATATTGTGGAGTAAGCACATCTTCAGATTGGTGTTTCAGAGGAGAGTGGAGTAGGTCAGCTCCTCTGAGACAAGCGTTACTGAGAGAGAGAGAAAGAAAGAAAGAAAAGGAGAGAAAGAGGAAAGAGAAAGAGATAAATAAGATGAGAGAAAAGGCAATTGATATGTTTTCACACTGAAATCCATACCTATGTGTGTGTGAGGCTGGAGTACCTGCAACAGATCTATGAATGTTTGTGTGAGATGGATACACTTCTGTCATTAATGGTGACATAACAGGAAAACAACAGTGTGTGCTTTGTTTCTGTGATGGTCTACATTATAAATTCATGGGCCTGCTTGTTTTATGGCTTCTTCAGCTGGTTATATGCAAACACGTGTGTGTCTGTGTGTGTGTGTGTGAGAGAGAGAGAGCAAGGCAACGCATGTCTTGTGGGACGGTGAGAATGAATGTCGCGTGGATCCAGGATAATTGGGTTTGTGGAGAGGACAGGGGGAGACATGAGGACGCATCCCCAAGGAGGGCCTGTGGACCTGGGCATCTGAGGCCAAGATGACTTAGGTGGGGGAGGGAGCCAGCCGCCAAACCCTGGCTGAGTTCAAGCCACAGCAAAGTCTCTCAAATCACACACACGTACACACACACTTACTTTCCTTGGACACATTTTCCCCCTTCTCACTACTTTTGTTTTTGTCTGACCTCATTCTCAAACTCCTGGATTTGTCTGTTTCAGTTTTAAGCTTCTATAACCATGCACACTCACTCACACAGACACACACACACCCTTATAGACTTGTTTCCACCCCATGCTCAATTAAAGGGCGGTGGGGTGGGGTGTGATCAGAGTTAAAGGGGGATGCTTTGTGATACACACAAACTTCTTCCCAGACCACTATGACGGTACTGGGCAGGCATGTGCATTGAATCAAGATCCAAGCCCCCAAGTATGTGCGTTCACACACACACACACAAATGTAAAGGGGGTTCCCAGGGTTCTGGCAATGATCTAACTCGGATGGAACGAAAAGCTCAGAGCAGGTCTGGCCGTTCACTGTGTAATTCTTTCCTTCCACACACACACACGCGTTGCCAACATTGTCTGCTCTCGTACCTGGCTCCTTCATCACCGGAGGAACAAATAAAAAAAAAAACCCAGACAAGCCCTCTCCCTATGGAGTACGGAGACACACACACAATCTTCCACCACTTCAAGATTCACACACACACCCTCTCTCCTCCAGCTTCAACAGCCAGACACACACACACACACTCTCTCCATCCACGCTCACACAGACCACCTTGCTCTCCATCCTCTCAGGCACTCCGTCCACCGCTGACATTAAAACCAGAGAATAAAAGAGACTAACAGATGGGAGCAAAGATAAACATTTCTACTTTATTACAGATTGGGGGTTTCCAGAGGAGAAAGAGAGAGAGCGAGAGAGAGACAAAGGGAGTGGGTTGAGGGGGCTACCCTCCCCATTTCCTCTGCTGGTGCACTGTATTTATGCATCATTCTTTATACACCTTTTTCATTCTTTTAGTTTCATTCATTTATTTTTGTACCTCATGCATCTGTCATTCTTTCATTTATTAAGTCATTCATCCATCCATCCATCCAGCAATGTGCTTAAAACATTCATTATATCACCCATTTACACACCCAAACACACACACACACACACACACACACACACACACTCAGTCAAAAACATCCATCCTCTATCTCATTTTCCTTAGCATTTTTTTTACATTACATTATATACAGTGGAAGACATAGTTGATTAAGTATTGTGGAGCTTGGCTTTGTGTTTTGAAGAGAAACCCCATGACCTATCCGGTTACTCCATAACACTAGCACAGCATACTGAATTGCAGGGACACACAACTGTAGCTGAAGGTCAGATTACAGAGTGGACACGCCCCTGTTGGCCTATAGGGTTTCAGAGAAAAACAGAGAGCCGGCAGGTTCTCAGGAGTCGGCCTGCTAGCCACAAATGAGGGTTGGCTGGGATGGGTAGGTACACGGGGTCATTACCCAGAGTACTTTGCGGCGTTTTTGGAGATGACCTGTGGAAAAGTAAAAACAAAAAGGAATCGAGGGTTGCCGGGACCCTGATGAGAAAGGAGTACCATAAGGAGAAGCTGGTGCTGCAGACACGTGTACAAAAAGCAGGAGGTGTCAAAACACTCTCAGAAACGCGTTAATATTTCTCAGCTCTACAAGCAGAGCCCCCCGTAGACACACAAAAAATGAAACATTTAAAACCCAGATAACTTTAAATACTTGAACTCATAAACAAAACAAAAAAATGAACCACATGCCTATATTGAATAATTTACAGATTGTTTTGTCAATGTTTTCAGCAGCAAGTGTGACCTTTATGACTTATTATTATTAATATTATTATTACTTATATATTTTTTGACCTGTTGCTGTGACACCATTAGTCACTTGGACAAAAAAGGAAGGAAAAAAATAAAATAAGTTGCACGCAGCTCTTTCTGAATGGCTTCCAAGCCTTAACCACTGTGACCTTACATTGACCTCAAGCCTTTCAATGGCTCTCCATTTGGCATTAACTTATTGCATACCTGTAGTACCATATCAAATGGAGCCATGATGGTAGATATGAATAGGCAGCAGGACTGCTGTGCCGTGACACGCCACCATGCCCTGAGAGCTACTCTGCTTCCGTGGTCATAGAACATGAAATGGGACACAACTGAGCTCACTTCCTGGTTACTAAGGGGTCATAAGGAACTCTGCGCAGCACTTCAACTGAACGTACCAACTTATGGAACCTCACACTTGTGAGATGTTGACTTAAATAAAAGGAGTGAAGCTGCATCATCAGAACAGTTTTTCAGGTCTGCAAATGACGTACCTCTCTGAAAACTGGGGCTAGCCTATTCTCCCCACCTCTTTTTCAACTTTTGATAAAAATATGGAAATCTGTTTCAAAGGACAAGTTCCTTGCTAATCTAGCCTTCAGAACACCACCGACTGAACCTCAATAGCATTGAGCTGAACTCAGTGATGACTATAGCCCTGTGCCCAAAATGAAACGTGGTCAATATCTGAAACGTCCACACATCATCTCCCATTGCAGACTTCACTGTCCCGAGAAATGTAGATCTACTGACCGATGTGGATCCATGTGGATGATTAACACGATAAACACGGACTGCTGGCGATGCACGTGTGCAGCACAGCTACTGGTCCTACTGCAGGCTGCCTCAGACGTAAACCACAAAACCCCACTAAAGGAAAGGGGTGCTTTGTTTGGCATGGCCGTGCAGCCAAACAAAATGGCCGCTGGACTGCAGGAGAACACTGCTGTATGAATGTGGATTGACACAGGTGAGCATCATCAGCCCACCTGTTAAAAGAGTCTGTGCGATATGTTTCGTACCGTCCTGTGCCTGGACTAGGTATAATAATAATGCTCGTGTTCTCTACAGAGGTGCATAGGTTTGGAAGCTGAATGGGGGGGGGGGGGGGGGAGCCTACAAAACAAAAACAAACAAACAAATTGATGATTTAAAAAAAACCCAAGAGAGACAAAAATACAACTACAACCAACGGTTGAATATAAAATGAAAATGTGGATATATGTGTTTCTCTAGAGAGGAGGGAGGAAGTGAAGGATGTGCAGCAGACTCTGCTCTGATGGCTTCTGCTGATAAAGGCTGAACAGGTACAGGTCTATGTCGACTTATTAGACGCTACCGCTTGCTGTAACAGTTTGGCCAACGTGAGTGAGATTTCACAAGGGGTCACAGTGACTGGAGAATAAGCCTGTGTGAGTGAGTGAGTCTGTCTGTACCTATTTGTAACAATATGCATTCAGTATGTGTGTGTGTCTGTGAGGGAGAGACAGTCTGTCTGTACCTGTGTGTCCATACAGTATAAATGTGTGTGTACCATATGTGTGCACTGTTGGTGAGTACCTCGGTGTAAAAGTGTATCCATGTACCTCAGGGTGAGTAAAGGTCTCCACCCTTTTGACTGCGAGTGTGTGTGTGTGTGTGTGTGTGTGTGTGTGTGTGTGTGTGTGTGTGTGTGTGTGTGTGTGTGTGTGTGTGAGAGAGAGTGTGTGTGTGTGTGTAACAGAGTTAGGCTGAGTGTGCGGCTGTGGCCACCGGCCACCTGATTGCCACACAGCCATCTGAGGTCCAGGGTTTGGCTGAGGTCCAGAGGTTCTTGCATGTTTGGTGCTGTGGTTGATAGTACTACTGAGGTGCTGAAGTTTGTGGTGAGGTCCAGCTTTAAGGAGGTAAAACTGGCATGGCTGAAGTCCGGCAATATTACGAGGTATGGTTGGTGAGTACTGGTTTTCCCTGTTATGGTCCGTTTGTGAGTGAGTGTGTGTGTGTGTGTGTGTGTGTGTGTGTGTGTGTGTTTCTACAGTGGTCCAGGCTTTGTGAGGTCCGTTTGTGTGTGGTTTTCCAGAGGTCCAGTCGATGGGAGCCTCCCTCGGGAATTTAGGTTTTTGCAGACACGAAGACCCATCAGATCCAACTCGTCACTCTAAAGCAGGAGAGAAGAGAGGGAACAAGTTTAGATTGTTTACAAAACACATCCAGACACATAGACACACACAGAATGAGCTGTTTGGGTAGAAAACAGAGTGCTAATAAGTTCAATGCTCAACATACACATCCAAAGATGCCTCACAAAAGTCTCAATTCAATGAACTAAATGCTGACTTTTATACAGTACTATTTATTGTAGATGTATAACCTGATGATGCAGTACTTTCAGACTAAATATTCACAATATTGGTGAAATGTACTGATGCATGTCAGGATAACAGTGTTGCGTGAACAGGGTTTTAATCTCTCTTGATCTCATACATAACAAAACACATGTTAATCATTTGGCAAGCACTTCATTTGGCACACATACACACTCACACACTCACACATGCAGGTGCACATCCAATGCCCATGAGCAACTTCTTTCAAGCTGCGATCCACACATGCTGACTAGAAACCAATTTTGCAAACAAATCCCAGTAAACAAGCACGATTGTCACCATGGCAATGGTCAACAGCGTTTTCTGGCCAGGCAGTCAGGGAGGGCCAGGCCTTTATGACATCATCGGCCTTATTACATCACCACCTGGCAGGGCTAGTCGTCGCACTCTCTCCTCCCTGTGTGATTTCAGGAAATGTCCTGTTCCTGACTTCTGTCCTTAAACACTAATCTACTAAGGCACAAGCGCGCGCACACAGACAGACAGTGACAGCCTAACTCCCCCCGCCCACACACACACAGACAGACAGACAGACACACGGAGCCCTGTGGTGTTTTTGTTATGCAACCGTACTCCTGTCTGTGATTAGGAGATCAAAGTCAGGACACAACATTCAGTGGCGCACACACACACACACACACACCTCTCTGCATGCCCATACTGCACGTGCCACTGCCAGCGGCATCGTATGTGTATAGCCATACACATGTACATCATTATTTGTGTACGTGCATTTGCATATTTGCGTATAATAATATGCGTATTTGTACCGATGCGCTGTGTGTGTGTGTATATATATGTGTGTGTATACCTGAGTGTTCTGAGCTGTTGTACAGCATGCAGTGTTGGTTCTGATGGACATTTTCCTGACAGCTGCTTTCTTGGAATCCAGGTCAGGTGCACTCTGGGTAAGCGACGGCATCAGCATGTGTATGCCAGTGCATGAACGTTTGGGTGTGAACGTCAGAGAGAGAATACAAGAGAGAAAAGACAGATAGATAGACAGATAGATAGATAGATAGATAGATAGATAGATAGAAAGAAAGAAAGAAAGGAGAAAATATAAATAGACAGAGAAAGAGGGAGATGGATATTTCCTTCACTGTTCATGACTGCAAATGTAGATATGTATGTGTACGTTTCTGTGAATGCATTTTTGAACGTATGTTTGCCATCTATAATAGTAACAGCATGTTGCTTGTGCTCTAGCAGGGAAGCTTGCCCATTGCCTGGGCCCATCAGTCTACCCTGACAACAAACAGCCAAGGGCCTCACAGTGGAGCTTCATACGGAGTGGGCCCCACTGCGGAGCTCAGGGATTAAAGTGAAAAAAATTGTTTGACTGAACTTTTTTCAGGCCATAATTCATACGTTGTTCATATCTACCTATAAAGATAGCACCCCTTTTGCTGTCGCGACCTATTGGTTTTTAATGTACAAAAAGATGCAAACAGCAAAGTAAAGGGAGTATTCGCCTTATTCACACGGCGACCATTGTTTAAACCAAAACGAGGCTGCAGGGTACACTTACTATACAATTAATGCCACCTACAGGTGAATGCATAGAACATAACAATCCTATGGTTTGTGTACCCTGTAGCCTCGTTTTAGCCGCCAATGGCCGCCATGTGAATAAGGCGAATTGAGAGTGTTCTTGATTGAGATTGAGTTTTCCTAACCTGACCCTAGCCAGATGAATGTCGTTCCGCTTAGCTCCGCCTAGCTTCACTCACATCCATCTGGGACCTCTTCCATTGAGAGTGATTTCTCCAACCAACTTTATGGTTTAGCCAATCAGGACGCAGGGCGGGAGTTTCATAGATGTGACATAGCGTAGAAGCGACTGTGAGTCTGTTATTAGCGTCACGGGTTGGCTTCGATGTGAGTGGTTGAAGTAGCACGTCAATAGATGACGGACAAGTGGCTTATTCAATCATATGCAAGCATTTTTTGATTAGGCCCAGCCTTCTGAAGCAACACTTCAATGGATCGGTTCCAGATGGATGAGTGGAGCTAGGCGGAGCGAAATTCATCTGGCTATTGCCAGGTTAGAGTTTTCCTGATGAATAAAACAATATTTCAGTACCATCCCTGACCATTGCTGACTAGCCATTGCTGTTCTTTTCTACTGCAGCAATATTGTAGAAAGGCTTTAACTTACACCCTTATTTAATTACATCAGGCCAAAAGTGTTTAAAGGGGAGATTTTTTTTCTTGTTAATATGCCTATAAAATCAAGTTTGCAAGACTTCCCATTTCCTCATCAAAGTAATGAATCGGAACATTCGAGATATTGTTCATATTTCCATTTGTTGCCTCATCCGCATTTAATGAAAACATGTTAATTTTGAGTTTTACAGACAACTCAGTATTCCAATGAGCAGCAATACTGTGTGTACTGTGCTCATGCAGGAAGTCTGCGCATTTGACAATTAACAACAATCTAGAGAGGGCGCTTTTGTCTTCAGCAACAGATTGTATAAGGTTGACAAGAGGTTGCGATATGGTGAGGGACAGGTCGTGTTGCGCTATGAAAGAACATGCATAGCCTACTTTCTGAGCGCAAAAACGGTCAGCCATAGATAAACGTAGCCTACCTCTGTCGTGGTGGCTAGTTGCACCAGGTAGGGAAGATGTCCTGAAGTGCACGAACATTAACCTTGGTGGTCTTCTGATTGGTGGCGTGCTAAAAACATTTTCCTATTGCATCCATAAACAATTTTCTTGCAGCAAACCGCCTAAAAGCAAACCTCTGGCACTTTAATTTCTTTACACCGTGGCTTGCTAGTTCTCCCGTTTCCAACAGCCGCCCATCTCCATTTATTTTTTAACTTATAACACCCGTGCCTTCCTTTAGCAACAACGCATCCATGACAGCTAGTCGCCTTGCCAAATAGACGCACACAAATCATGACGCTAATATGCGAGGTTCTGGTAATGTGCTATATGTGCTATGGTTTTGTGCTATAAATTAATAATATTTTATAGCGAAGTTTTAAGTTTACTATTTTAATTGCATGGTTATTTTTTGTCAACATACACTTACAACCTACTGTCGTTAAAAGTGAGGCTTAAGCAAAATAGGCTACAAGGCTGTCTATGCGTCACAAACACGACTGACCCCCTTACTAACAGTTCGCCATGATGACAATATTATTATTATTTTATGTTAACACGCTCAGTCAAAACCTTCCGTCGCAAATTGTGAAAAACATTGTTGTAGCCTACATGTCATAACAGACGGGATAATAAATTGCATAGGCTACGGTTTATATTGCGTCGCTTTACGCTTTACACATAATGTTAGTTGCATTGATTAAAAACTGTTCAAGTCATAGGTGACACCCAAAATTAATGACCTCCCCTGACAAGAGTTCGCGAACGCCCCAGGCCAATGAGACAAGCGTGTAGCTACAACATAAACAAAGCGAAACTCATGGCTGACGTATCTTCTTTTAGCGGTCACTGACTGAGACACAGAAAGTTCTCAATAACACTATTAGGTCTTTAAACATTTACCATCACACACATTAATTAATCGGACCTACTATTTGTAGTTGCCTTAAAAAAAGGAAAAGAAAAGATGATAGTCTACCCCCTCCTATTTTTTTTCTCATCGGATCTGCATCGATCTCAAATATGGCATTTCTAAAATCAAATTGACGGAAATCCGTCGTACGACGGAGAACTTTAATCCTTGGGAGCTGGTGGGAAGAGAATGCTCTTTCTGGCGCACAGCTGAGAAACAGTGGGCCTCGCTGCGCAGGTACACAACAGTGGGCCTCAGCTTGCAGGTAAACTACTGCAGGCTTCAGTGGCAAAAGAACACAATGTGTCTAAATACTGAGAGATAGACAGAGCACACAGAGAGAGAGAGAGAGAGAGAGAGAGAGAGAGAGAGAGAGAGAGCACAGAGAGAGAGAGAGAGAGAGCACAGAGAGAGAGAGAGAGAGAGAGAGAGAGAGAGCTTTAGCATGCAGCTGTAAAGGGAGGAGGGGGGGGA
>NC_055971.1:15119268-15223055 GCF_018492685.1 Alosa sapidissima | reverse complement strand
GATAGACAGAGCACAGAGAGAGAGAGAGAGAGAGAGAGAGAGAGAGAGAGAGAGAAGAGAGAGAGAGAGAGAGAGAGCACAGAGAGAGAGAGAGAGAGAGCATAGAGAGAGAGAGAGAGAGAGCATAGAGAGAGAGAGAGAGAGAGAGAGAGAGATGAGAGAGAGAGAGCACAGAGAGAGAGAGAGAGAGAGAGAGAGAGAGAGAGAGAGAGAGAGAGAGAGAGAGATAGACAGAGCCACAGAGAGAGAGAGAGAGAGAGAGAGAGAGAGAGAGAGAGAGGAGAGAGAGAGAGAGAGAGAGAGATACAGAGCACAGAGAAGAGAGAGAGAGAGAGAGAGAGGAGAGAGAGAGAGAGAGAGAGAGAGAGAGAGAGAGAGAGAGAGAGCTTTAGCATGCAGCTGTAAGGGAGGAGGGGGGGGGAAAAGGGAAAGGGCCAAAGCACAGGCCTCAGCACACAGCTGGGAGACCGACGAGTCTTTCGGCCAGAGGGAAACACACACACACACACACACACACAGTGTCTGCACCATCTCTCCAACTTACTCCCACTCAGTGAAACTCAGCTAAATATACTGTCACAGAAAAGGCAGTGGGTGCAACTGTGTGTGGTGTGTGTGTGTGTGGTGTGTGTGTGTGTGTGAGACATCTCTCAGGCAGATGAAAAAGAGGCTGGCGGTCCGAAGCACGTCAACATCTTTTATAGATGAGAAATTTTTAGGTCTGGCTCCTCTTTACTTACAAAACCAGAGCATTATAGTAAATGGCAGAGTATGAAATTATAAGCCACCAGTCTGTGTATAAACACACACACACACACACACACACACACACACAAAGAGAGAGGTAATGACACAGGGGGAGAGAGAGAGTGAGAGAGAAAAGAGAAGGAGTGAAAAGATAAAATCTGTCATTTCAGTTTAACATGTGTGGTATTCCTGCCCCCCACCCCTGACACACACACACACACCACACACACACACACAGACACTCTGATTTTACCATAATACATGTAGTGCATACATTCATCTAAACTTGGACCCAAGTAATGGCAGGTTTGTGTGTGTTCAAGTGTGTTTAACATGTTACATTATTTCACAGCTGGACATCCACACACCCATACACAGTGACCTGTGCTTAAGCCAAAGGCTGGCATGAAGCCCCATAATAAGGGAGTGGTGGGAGCGATGTTACTCACTCCTCTGTCCACTGAATGAGTTAACGTCACACTCACACACGACCAGTGGCATGCACACAGCCAGTGCCAAGGAAACAGGAGTGAGGGGAACACTTTTAGCATGTACCCCCCCCACCCACCACACACACACACCACACGATAGAGTTACTGTCACACACAGATGTGTGTGAGATTCCCTCCGATCGACGTCAGAGGCTGGGTCATATTCGGATCGAAATTTCAGAGGGGTCGGAGTGTGTGAGAGTGAGCGCGTGTATCTCTGAGTATGTAGAGGGGTGACTGCAATTACCCTTAATAGGTCAATAGTCCTCCTATTTAATGTCACTTAAACACAGTTTCCCCTCACACAATCTCTGTGCTTGAATTCAACCTTCTCCTCCTGCCTCATATCCCAGTGGGTTCTGCTCATGAGCTCAGAGTAGCTCCTCACACACACACACACACACACCACATTTCTGAACAGTGCCAGTGTTGAAATTACATTCCTTATGGTGGCGCTGCAATACCTGGTGAAGGTAGACCATTTCTAGACAAAAACACTACTTTGATCAAGCCTTTAGTTCTGAAGTCTAGTCATTCAGTCTGCTTAGTCACTGATTGCTCATGTGGGTTTCACCCGGCAAATATTTACCACAAAGTGCACATAAATGAATGAGTAATTAGTGGCATTTATTATCTATGAGTCATACAGGCCCCTATCTTACATCTAAAGCTCTTTATGAAAGACTGCAAGGACAGTCTCTGAGAAAGAGAACATTACACTTATTGGAGTTTGTTTGAACTACCTGTTGAGTTTGGACACACACACACACACACACACACACACACACACACACACACAAAGGTGACCGGGCTTTTCTCACACACACACACACACACACCTTTCCACACGACTAACCACAGTCCTATCTCCCATGACAATGAGAAATTCCTCTGGCATTTCCACAAATGCTTCTTAAAAACGCTGTAGCCAGAGGCATAACAAAAATCCAAACACGCATACACACTCGCACAATTAGAGAGAGAAGCACACACAGATGTTAAAAGGGTTTAACAGATGACGCTGATGCCACGTTTTCTTTGCTCGCTCCAACAATCCCCCCGTTTTCTGACAGGAGATCACCAGGGCAGCTCTTTATTTTTTGGGGTCCTGAGAGAACAAAGGACCTGTATCACCACTCCTCTGATGTGGGAGCGGCAGCCAGTGCCAAATACCATTCCATTTACTGAGGGAAACACTCCTCTCCCACACACACAAACACACACATGCACCAGATGTTCTGCCTACTTCAGCAAGTTCAGACACACACACACACACAAACGCACCCCTCCTCTCTTGGGTTCTCGCACCCCCCCCCCCCCCCCCACACACACACAGACTAACTTGACGTTTCCTTGTCCACAGTCTTCCCTTCTCCCACACCCAACAAGGCCATTGAGATATGAAGATGAAGCAGAGAAGACCCCAGAGGTCCTCTACACCACACACACACACAGTGTGCAAAAACCTGCTGGGACCTGGATGTATTGTAGGTGTGCTGAAGTAGGGGCAACAAGACTTTTGTGCGGTCCATGACTGCAAACAGCAAGCATTAGACAACGTTAAAAGGCCTCTTCTGCTGGCTTAGAGCCTGTGCCTTCATCTGTCTTTCTCAAACACACCCCTACACAGAACAATGGCAGAATCACACACTTGATAAAAGGGACAATACAAAAGAAAAAAGGGCAGAGAGAGAGAGAGAGAGAGAGAGAGAGAGAGAGAGAGAGAGAGAGAGAGAGAGAGAGAGAGAGAGAGAGAGAGAGAGATGAACGCACACACAGTACGCGCTCCAGGCACAGGCATGCCTGAGCGGACGCACTTGAGAGAAAAACTTTCCACTGCTGTGACCTCACACACACTCACACACACACACACACACAGGAATAAGGACATAAGCACTTGTGGAAATGATGTTGTGAGCCTGCTGGCTTCAGGCCACAGAGTCAAATGCAGAGATCCAGACATGTGTTGTCCAGAGAGCGATGTATCTCACCAACACACGCGCACACACACACACACACAGCACTTCTAATAACTCCAACCTAGTTTGTTGTGGCTTCCACTCCTCATCTCTCCAGAGAGACAGAGAGAGAGAGAGAGAGAGAGAGAGAGAGAGAGAGAGAGAGAGAGAGAGAGAGAGAGAGAGAGAGACAGAGAGAGACAGACAGACAGACAGACAGACAGACAGACAGACAGACAGAGAGAGAGAGAGAGAGAAAGAAAGAGACAACGACAGCAAGACAGACAGAGATGGAGAGAGATAAAAATAATCATGTAAAACATTTCTCTCTCTCTCTCTGTCTCTCTCTTGCTCCATTCTATACTTTCTTTCCTCTGATGGAGACTACACTCTGTAGACTATAGCAAACACCAGACCACCATCTGTGGTACCTCCAGCGCAGTGGACCCTGATGACTGAAGGTTCTCCCAGGCTGCCAATCTTAGGCACAGGCCTGATTAAAAGACTCCTCCAGAGCCGACTCACGACCACATGAGGTCAATAACGACAATGAGTCAACATGAGTCAAGCGTGCTGAGGACTAAACCAGTTCTCCAACAACACCACCAGGCCACATCAGACTTCCGAAACCAGATGCCAGAATAGACCCACTGAACTCGCGTATGGTAAACACAAACACAAACACACACACACACACACACAATAGCAGAGTGAAAACTGCTACATACTAATTTTTCTCTCCTTTCTTCCTGGCTAATGTTCTTACTGGCCTGACATCGCTATGCTGGCTGATCGGTCAACTGCAGGCAGAGAGAGAGTGTGTTTTTGTGTGTGCTTGTGAGAGAGAGAGAGATTAAGAGAGAGAGAGAGGAGAGAGAGGAGAGAGAGAGAGATTGAGTGAGTGAGTGAGAGGAAGCGAGCGAGAGGGGTGATTTGAGGACACAGGGTTGTAGGGTCCAACTGGGCTGAGGAGATCTCATCCCAGGGCGAGAGCCAGCAGGCCTAACCACACACACACACAAACACACACACACACACACAAACAGAACACAAACACGGCCTAAACAAACACACGGCAGAGGAGATGTATGTACGCCAAAAAATCAAATATAAAACATGAACACACACACACAAACAACAAAAACAATAAACACATTTGTTGAATTACACTCACACACCTTATAATAAGATGACACCCTCTCAACCCAACACACAGGAAATCATGTAAGGCATCAAATCTATTGGTCACATTAAGATCTATAGATAGCCTGTCAGATGGTCATTCCAGCAGTCACACTTTTCTAATAAATACCCCATGCTCCCACTCTCTCTCTCTGTGTGTGCGTGTGTGAACAGTGATTTTCATTCACTGTAGCAAGTATCCAAACCGCTGAGAACAGAGGATACAAACATCTAATCACTATATCCCAGACTAACTAACACACACTAACACACACACACACGCACACACACACACACACCCTAAAATGCCCATCAACCTGTCATGTCACAACAGCAGTCGCCGACACTGTTATTTGAATACATGCCATTGAGTGACAGCAAATGCTTTTACCAGTTGTCGAGTACCATCAGTGAGGCATAAAGTGGACTGGCTCCACTATAGAGTTCGGGCGACAACGTCACGTTTGGGTAGCAACAGCCATTTTACCGATACGCTAAAGGAAGATACAGCGATTACTAATGACAAAGTAGTTAGCGTCAAGACAAGAGGAGACAAGAAAACAAATGGACCGTGATATAAGCAAATATGAGCTTCTTCACAACGACGATATTTACAAGGCAACCGAGTGTTACTTAAATGAAAGACCATTAAATGCTGTAGACTGGCTTCTTTTCTGTGGGCTGTGTAACATTGAGTTTGCCTACTAATGCTACGAAGCTGTAACTTACTACTACCCATACAAACGCTTGTATTAAGTTGCTTTACCCCCACTGGGTATAACAGACATAGTTATATATCCATAGAGATCCTTTCCATGTTGGTCAACATTTGTGATTACATGTTGAACCTGTCAGTAATGGAAAAAAGAGGCCTAGTTCTATTTGATGTAAGTCATGCCTACCTCATTGGATTACTATCTGTACAGTAGCCGCCATTACAGTGATTCCCACAATATACTCTATAGCACTGCTTACCAGAAGTATAGTCTCTCGTGCAAGCAAACACATCCATATGAAAGTTTCAGGTCCACTGCAGTTTGATAGAAATGACCCGGGATTGACAATAAAAACAACAACAATGTTGCAACAATTAACTCTTCATATGAACACATTTATCTTCCATTACACACACCCACAGGTATGATGAGAATGGCTGCAGACATCAGCTGACCTTGGAGCAGTTTCTGGCTCCGATGGCGTGGGCGTAGATCAGGAGCACATCAGATCCAGAGTCAGCTCTTACACTGGGTGTCTGTGGAGTCACTGATCCTAATACGACGGATAAACCTGGTTAGGGCCTGGCGTGCTCCACAGTGCTCCGTCTGACGACAGCCGTTGAGAATTTGACTAAAGCTGTGCTAGTGTGTGGAATCAATGGGCCGTTTTAAAAGACTGTGGTATTTCTAATCAAGGAGAATCCGACCATCTATGTTGACTGCCGGTGGGGTCAGTGATTGAAACTGGTCGTGGATGTTCCACAGACGTGTCTGGTCACCCTGAGGGGAGAGGATTCCCGTGTGTCCCTGAGGCCAGGCAGCTCTCGGCTAAACCAAAGAGACTTCAAGAAATCACTTCAGCAACCAAAACACATGTAAAACATGCCATACTTTACGCAAGAGGGCCACACCACACACACACACCATTATAAGGACAGTAAAAGTACAACATGGCTAGATGAATGATTAGCATTACTCTGCCCCCCCCCCCCCCCCCCCCCCCCCCATCTCCCCTCCCTCTCTCCATCTCTCTTTCACTCCTCCCTCCCTCCCTCCCTCTGTCTCTCTCAGAGCAGGCTCTCTTTAACAAGCTTTCAGTAAAACAGGCACAAAGGTTGCCGTTACATTCCACTGCAGTCCAGCCCTGGAGCCCAAACACACACACACAGAGTCCCATTTAGCAGTGTACACACATTCCAGCAGGCCATCAGAGACCTGTGCGAGTTCCTGATGCTCTCCCTCTCCCTTTCATGTGCACACACAGACATCATTAACACATTAAGATGTGTACACAACACACCCACCACCCCTTTCATTTACAAATACATTACCTTACTGTACACTAAACAAACACAAACACACTCCACTCAACACAGCTTTCACACACACACACACACACACAAAATCAGGGCCAGGGTATTCACCTGCAAAACATTTCCCAGTTTCTTTCTCTTCGGTTACCTCAAAGACTCATATTCTAACCCCAACTGTCTGTCCATCTGGGATAAATGAATACAAGAAATGAATGGAAGTTCTGCCCAACAAAGAGGGAAGGAAAGAAAGAAAATCAGAACAAAAGAAAAGAGAATAGAAAGGGAGACAGACAGACAGAGAGAGAAAGTTTTTCAAATAAGGTAACAGAGATGGATTCATATGAAGAAGGCCTGAGACAGTCCATCACGTTACGCATGTCTGCATGTGAGTATGTGCATGTTTGTGTGTGTTTATGTGAACTGCACCAACAAAGAGCGTGACCCCAAAATGGCCAATATGGTGGGCTAGGATGAAGGGGGGCACTGTCCACCTCCAAACAAACCCACTCACCCCGCCCCTCCCTGCAGCTGACCAATGATGGCGGAGTAGCCGGTCACCCCCCTGGCGCCTCAGCCTGTGGCCTCCTAATCCGCTGTGACACGCTACAACAGTGCCATGGCAATCAGCGTCGCCATGGAGACAGACTGGCAGCCATGGCGACCGCACAGGGAGCCCAGCAGGGGCGGGCCTTGAGCCATGGGCCACCAATAATACACGGAGAAAGGGCCGTGGCGCCACAAACCATCTCATTCACACGCAACCAGACACACAAACACATTCCCACATGTATACACACACACACACACACACACACACACACACACACTCCTAGTGGCATACATTAAAATCTCTAGTCTGGTGGCGCAATGAGTGTATGCACTGGCATACAGTCTCAAACATATACATATAAATAAAGAATGGGGGACCGATCACACACACATGCAAGTACGCACGCGTCCGTCCACACACACACACACACAAGCCAGGTGAGCACCCAGCTTTGAGACATACATTGTGTCTGACCACCATGCTGTGTGCACAGTGCAGTGGAAGAACTGAAGTCAGTATGGATCACATGTGCCAATGCTACCCAAAGACATCAGGCCAGATAGATCTCATACCTGCAGCAATGGAAATACTGCTCCAGCAGCACACCTACAAAACAAGCAGGAGGGCTTACGTCCCTTCAGCTCATGGCTTCTGCGTGCAAGTGACTGCATACATACGCACAGCCAGTAGCCCAAGTAACAAAGTAGGGCTGTCACTTCCAATCCTGTTCGATTTGAGAGACATAAGTGTTCATTGAATCGATTGTAAAATCGATTTTTTATGTCTAAAGACGTTTCCATTTTCAACGACAAATATAGGCCAATTAACAAACAACTAACAGGCATTAGGACAAACGTAAAGAGGGCGCTTGTAGACGCAAGCCAGCAATATTTCTGGTGATTTATTGGCGTGAAGTTTCGTGCCTGCAGTACTGCTGCAGGCTTCAACGTAGCTGTGTCTGTGTTTACGATTAGAAATGTCAAACAAATTTCGCCTACATAGAACTTGATTGCACAGTTTGCATAGCCTACCGCTTTGTTCTTCTCCATAGTTTGATATACCAAAAATCCGAAGTAGGCCTACTTCCACATCGAACTCAAGTTATTAGGGCCCATCACTAGTCTCTCTCATTTCGCACAGGTTGATCGCGTTGTCCTCCATTTTTTGGCAAAACACGAGCAGCACAGCAGCTGATTGAAACATCAGTGCGTAAAATCGGTGCGTAAAATTGGTGGGAATTTTCTTTTTAGCTTTCGCAATGCTTAGGCTACTGCACTTCGGAATTATTTTATATTCTTTATATTCTTGTTTGTGAATTTTGTTACATCTATCCTTTTTATTTGTTTAATTCGTTTAAAATTAATAGTGTACATATTTGGTTAAAATCCCTATTTTAGTTTTCGAAACTTGTGTTTGGTCCAATCCATTGTGCAATCGAATTTCGAACATAAAGTGACAGCCCTATAACAAAGTGCTCAGTGCAGCAAAAATCCCATCTCCTCCCATAAATGCAAACTGCTGTAGCCTACGACGTGGATATTGAGAAGACTGTGCCTTAAGTGTGTGTGTGTGTGTGTGTGTGTGTGTGTAGCTTCATAAACCATTCAAACATTTATAATTACACACTGACAAGAGTTTATACACACCTTGGGGCTAAACTCGCAGGCACGCCTGCCGCACGCACGCTCACACACACACACACGTACACAGACAAGATGGGCCTGCTCTTGCATGTTCCCCCGCACATTCTCTGGACAACTATTTCAGAAAAATAAGCAGTGTTATGAGTGTGGGGGTGTGTCTGTGTGTATGGATATGTTCATCTATTGTGTTGTGCATGAGACTACTGTATGGACAACTTGGCTGTCTGAGCTGAATTCTGAATCATATTAGTCCATTGCTCACTGGCTGTGTCTCAATAAAAAAAAAAAGCATTTCAAAGCCCAGTAAAATCACCCAAAATAGCTAGTCTAGGTAGTACCTAAAGGGATAGGCTGCCATGGACATGAAGTAGATGATTGTCATGAGTTTTTCCATCATACCTTTAAGAGCGGGTCATACGCAGCATGACTCGACAGGGCTCCAGATTAACTTTTTGCACTAGTTGCACTGGTGCGCCTAACTTTTTTTCTTAGGTGCACCAGCACAAAAGTTAGGTTCACCCAAATTTTCAACCACATCGCATTTAACACGGCAGCAGGTTCACTTCTTTTCCTTAATTACTGTCCTATATAGGTTGTCCTATGATTTACAATTCTACAAGAAAAGTAACTTAAGTGTTGGTGCTTTAAGTGCTCCACTGAGCTGAAATTTAAACTTAAAACATCTCAAGATGAATTAAATAAAAATAACAGTGAGTAAAATAACAGTGAGTAAATTAACAGTGTCTTTTAAGGGCTTCAAACTGCACATCTCATGGCTCAATGTCTTACATACCATCCTTCATGATCTTTAGGCCTTGGCTAAACCAGCTCGCCAGGCTAGCATCTTCCATAGAAATGTATTTGAGCACAATTTAAAGAGATGTTCCAAGTATCCTGGGGGATTTTTGTGTGATTTTGCAATGATGATTGCAATAATCATTTGACAGCCCCACAATGCAATTTACTTTTTAATTTGAGTATTTTTAAATTTTCAATAAGAACATCACTATGGTTGCAGTAACGAAATGGTAGGCCTATTATTATAGGCTATTGCAATGACTTGCCATGCTCGATCTAAATGTGTCCATTCAATTCATTGTACACAATGACCACAGTTATGTATGGTCAGGAAATGCAGGATTAAATTGATTGATGCCATCAGAATGAGTTTACACAACTCGCGTGCAAAACGAATATTGCTGTTGAAAACCGGGTTACTCCCTGCATGTAACTGCGGTCAATGACGCACTCCTTTTCGGCGATATCTGTATCTCTGTCGTTCGGGAAGACCTTGTATGCATTGTTCGCAATTTTAAGACGTCTTTTCATCTGCAATGACTCCTATAAATTTGCCGCAAGTGGCATTCCTGTACGTCGGGTTTACGTTCAAACTATTTGTGGTAAATAATTATTTCGGACTGAACTTGGTGAAGGGAAGTTTCACTAGGCCTATCGTAGGCAACGATAAACTTGATCATCATCTCGGGCTCGTCTGATCGGTTTGCTGTTGCGAGCCGCCGAAAGGCAGTGGGGAGAGGGGACCTTTATCTCGGCCTATGTGACCACACTGTAATGCAACTGCATCCACTCTGTTTATCTGACCTCTCTCTCTCTCTCTCATTTTCAAATTTTCACACAGGCACTGGGCCACGGCCAATCAGAGGGGAGGTCCCGCCCTTCACTATCTGTGATTTGTTTAAACCACGATATTGGCCAAATATGTTATTGAACCAAAGGTAGAGTTTCAATGCGGACACTTTTTTTCTCTCTCGAATAGCTGGTCGCACCGGTGCGACCTCCGATTTGTTTTTGTCGCATTTTTGAAAAATTAGGTCGCATATGCGACCAAATTAATCGCACTCTGGAGCCCTGCTCGAGCATACGTGCAGAGGCACATGCTCACACATGTTTTGAGGGACACTGTGGGCCTGTTGGGGGGCCGCTGGGGGTAGGTGTGTGTGTGTGTGTGTGTGTGTGTGTGTGTGTGTGTGTGTGTGTGTGTGTGTGTGTGTGTGCGTGTATGAGTGTGTGCTTTTAGGGGGTGTGGGGGTCCCCTAAAAAGAACAAACATACTGCCGGAGTTACGCAACACAGCTCAGTTTACCCCTGTATGGCCCTCACACACACACACACACACACACACACACACACAGGGGGGCTCATATTAACTCAGATAAACATGTAAGCATAGACATCTGTACACATAAATAAGTGGACGCGCAAACACAATCACAAACACACACAAAGAGAGGACAATACATAAGAGGATGCTTCCGGAACGACCCGAGACACCTTTGAATTATTCAACGTTTCCCCTAACAAGCATGCGTACAGTCACACACACACACACACACAGCAGGAAAAGGGCCTCACTACCCTTCGTCTCACAAAAACAAACATGCAGAGCAGCAGCAGCAGAAAGGGCCTCTCCACATGGCACTTACCTCCACATAACGGCCACACACACACACACACACACACACACACACAGTAGAAACCCCACCATTCACCTTGTTAAGGAGTGAGCCTCTCTGATGACGTTCATACATGTCCCTATGGAGTTCCTTTAAGTACACATGTGCTCGCTCTCACACACACACACACACACACACACACACACACATTAAAGACAGTGTGCTCAGTCTGTGAATGGTGCCTTCTCCCTCCCTCGCTCTTTTCCAAGCAGCACAGGATTTACTGCAGCACTGTGATCAACCCGCCGACACCAGAACAATGAGGCCTTTCAGGGCTCGGTTCCGTTGGCTCCGGGTTCCCCTGAGAATGGCTACGGACGGTCCTACACTGTAGTTCTCCATGGAGAACCAGCTGAGGACGGTCCAGAATGGTCAACAACCCCCCACCCCCACCCCCACCCACTCATCAGAGCTGTTTTTATTTAGTCCAAAGTCGCTTTATTTAGTCCCAAAGACACAGAGATGGATGAGTAGGAGAGAGAGGAAAGAAAGACAGTGCTTGAGTTCTGTGCATGGTGACCGAGGAGATTCTGATCTTGTTTGGTACCTTGTTGGGGAAGCCCTGGGCAGCTTTATAGCACCCCAAAGACAGGCTGGGGGTGATAGGGTTATGAAGACAGTAAAGTATAGGACAATGTCTGCATGTATTTCAATTAGGAAATAAAACACTGAAACCTGCAGATTCCTGGAGTTTGTTTGTTTTCATGAGAGTAGTGCCTGCAAACACCTAATACATGTGCCAATGTCCTATTTCAAAAGGATACTGCATGATATGGCTCCATTAACTGCTATAGCCACTATGCAGTGCTTTGGTTCAAATAAATTACATGCATAATTTAACGCTTGAACACAAGAGTCATAAACAATGATACCACAAACACATTCCAGTAACAGCACACACACACACACGTGCAACATCAGCAGTAACACACGTACACAGTTGTGCAACATCAGCAGTAACACACACACACACACACACCATATCTGATATAACAACCCCAGTCGGCTGCTTGTCTCCACTTCTCACACACACACACACACACACACACACACACACACACACACACACACACACACACACACACACACACACACACACTCAGCCGCAGCCCCACACACACCCCAGACACATGAATGCACATCTCATGTAAACAATAACACCACAGGGACATTCCAGCACACACACACAAAACACACAAAACAGCAGTCAGTCAGCACACACATGATCTGTTTGTCAGCACACACATGAACCTATAATTATCAGAGTTGGGATACATAATGACTATCCTGTTAGTCTCTACAAATTCTCACAGAGATTCATGTGTCAACACACCCGTATACACACACACAAACAGTTTTTATCCACATCTGATGTAGTCTGGTTTTTATTCCTTCGCCTTTCTGATACACACACACACATACACGTATGCACACATGGTCATTTTCTCATGAACTTAAATTTTTTGGCAAGACACCACCGGAACACCACCGAAAACACACAAACACACCCTACAAAGCTTCTGCGCAGACCCCAACATCAAGTGATACCGATGAACAATAATGACCAACAAACCCACACACTTCACACATTTCCAAACTTGTCGCTCGTGTCACAGATATAGTAGCGCGCACCATCTCACTCACACAAAATGTCTACTAAGACACCTGTCAGCTCACACATACCTGAATTACACACACATCTCTCCATCACTCACTTGCACTCATCCATTCCCTCGCTTTCTCTCACACACACAGACTCACCTTCTCTGCTGTCTTGCGGGGAGTTGAAAGTGATGCTTGCGTAGGCGCTCAGATCGTCAGATGTCCCTCCCACTCCTGCATCTCCGGCCTTGGTGCTGAACGTGTTCCAATCGGCTGGCAGAGGCTCACGCCCATGGGCCAGGTCCAAGTCGATGTAGTTCAGCCCGTTCTGGTTCCGGGTCAGGAGGGCTGCCATCGGACCCGTCTCTACTCCCGATCTTCTTGCGCTGGCGGAAGCAGGTGATGTCAGGGATGCCGTTGTCGTGGAGACGGGCTCGCTGCCGGGCTTCAGCCAGACGTTCTCAAAGGAAGCGGAGCTGTGGCGCTTAACTTCCTCTGCGGCCTGGCATGCCGTCCCGTTCGCTGTGCCAACTGGGCTCTTGGTCGTAGTGGAGGCGAAGGTCTCGGAGCTGTGACGCCGCCGGCCCTGGGGGTCGGCGCGGATCACCTTGGTGATGCCTTGGCTGCGGCTGGGGGGCGTGACCGAGGATACACGTGTGAAGGCACTGAGGCCAGAGAGGGGGCCAATCAGAGGGCTGCTCACACCTGGCGTCTCATTGCCATTGGGTGAGATGGAATGGGAGGTGGGGCCAGCGGTCGGGTCGTCTGCCAAGGAGGATGGGTTTAGGAGCATTACAGGAGATCCAGAGAACACCTGCATGCTCAGGTAGTCACGCTGACAGATACTGTCGCATGGCAGCGCAGCAGAGCCAGGTGGAACTGGGCCAGGGGTCACCACTGCATAGTCAGACAGGTCATGGAGGTCAGAGGTCGTTACCCCGGTGACTGACAGCCCATTTGAAGAACCTAACTGCATGTTCATGTAGTCAGTGGAGGAGGAAGGTGGGACAGACAGCTTAACTGGCCTATCAGAGACTGGAAACAGCTCAGCTAGCCTATCAGAGGAAGGGAAGAGCTTGGCCGGTGGGTCAGAGGAGGCGAAGATCTCAGCGGGCCTCTCAGAGGCTGGGAAGAGCGAGGCAAGGCTGGAGGAGAAGCATCGATCGTTGAACTGGATGTTAACATACTCTCCGGGGCTGCGGGGCTCAGGCTGGTAGGGGGTCTGGCGCGAGCGGGGGAGTGTGCTCGCTCGTCCGCCCTCCAGTGCCAGGCGGGTGGGCCGCGCCAGCCGACTCTCCCCCGTCTCCGACAGGCGCTTGGAGCGGCCCAAAGGCGGCTGCTGCCGGCTCGGATGCTGGCTGTTACCGTGACTGCCACCTCCACCACCGCTGCCACCGCCCAGGCTATCGCTGCTGGTGGAGGAAGAAGAGGAATCGGTGTAGGCACGGCGCCCAGCGCCAAGCGACAGGCGTGGCGAAGATGATGAGGAGGAGGTGTGATCGGCCTGCTTGCGGTGGGCATGTTTGAAGGACCGCGGGAGGGAGAAGTATCCGCCCGCACTGGTGCTGAAGTAGGAGTCCGGGGGGGTGCTGGTGGCTGAGCCACTGGCGGGGGACATGTTCATGTAGTCGCCTGAAGGGGGCGCTGCGGGAGCAGTCACGCGGCTTGTCGCCGGGACGCCAGCACTCAGCAGCCTCCCGGGCCCGTCGGGCGAACAGCTGCTGCTGGGCCACATCATCATGTAGCCACTGGCGTCCACCTCTCCGTTGCCATGGAGACGGTGCCTTGGGGAGGCGTTGACAATCTGCTGCGGCGCCGACACGCTCTTGGGGCTCATGGGCATGTAGTCACCCCCAGAGACTATACCTGTGCTCATGGTGACTGTCGCCATGGAGATGACAGAGGAGGGAGCCACGCCTGGCGACATGGGCATGTAGCCATCATCCTTTTGGGTGGAGGCTTCTCCACTTACCACTTCTAGCCCCTCCTCCGGGTATGAGTGTGGGGTAACAAAGGCAGAGTGCCGGCAGGTTGCCGATGGTAACGAGGAGGATGAGGGAGAGGGCGTTGCCGAGGCAGAAGGAGAGGGCCGGATGCAGGGGTAGGCGGGCAGCATGACTGCATACTCCTCCAGCGACGTTGCCGATGACTGAGAGGGCGTTTTCTGATGGTGGCAGGTCACAGGGGGTGACGCAGTACCCGAGGAGTGTGTCCGCTTGCGGAAGCTCTTTTCGTGCTCGGGCTCATCCAGTCGTCGCGGCGTCTGGGTCATGGAGATATAATCCGAGACCAGAGACTCCTCCTCCCTTGCCGGAGGGGTGTGGCCGAGAGAGTCGGGCGTGGCGCTACGGAACGCGCCTCCCCTGAAGTCTCCAGGGCTCGAGCCGTACTCGTCCGATGACACGAAGCCGCCGTCACTGGGTGACCCCGAGATGGAAGCGCTAGACCGCCTTGGGAACAGGCCATCAGAGGTGGAGCCATGTCCACTGGTGCTGCTGGATGACAAGCTGACTGGGCTCACGGCTGACGGTGAGCAGCGCGAACTTGTTGCCATGGGGATGGAGCGGCTGTGATTGAGGGGTGGGTGTAGGCGTGCAGAGCCCCCCGCGCGTTGACGGTATGACTGGGTGCGTAAGCCGCCACTGCAGGGACTGCTGGGACTGCCACCGTCCACTGAGGCTGGCCGCGACATGCTCCCCTCCCCATCACTGGACGCACGAACGCGGAATGAGTGACTGTGCTTTCCTGGTCCAGCTGGGGATGTGGCTGTCACACTCTCTGCTCGCGAGCGACGCCCCAGACCCACCTGACTTGGTGGAGGGTTGTTATGATGATGCCGGCGTACAGGCACAGAGATAGGGTTGGAACAGTGAGAGGAGGATGACTGGCTCTTGCTGCGCGGCCGGAACTCTTCACTCATTGCTTTCATGGCCTCCAGGATAGTTTCGTGCATGTTCTGCGCCACAACTGAATCGTCCACCTGCATCCAGAACTCACCGGGGCCAGTCACTGCGGAGCGCCCGACCTCGATGAAAAAGAAATTTTCAGAGTGGCCGCACCGCCGGATGTTCATCAGCTGCAGAACAACGGCGGCAGCATCAGAGTTCAGCTTGACAAAGCTGATAGTTTTGTTCGTCAGGCATAGTCTGTAAATCCCAATGAGGTTCTTCGTCTGTCCCAGGCCCTTTGGTTTCAAAATAACTTGCCAGACCTCTTTGAAGGCAGGTCCTGGCGAAGCCTCGCTGTAATTATCCTCTCCTATTCCGTTGCCCGCAGCGGCATCGTGGACTTTACCTCTGTTGTGCAGGTCTACCAATGCTTGGTACCAGGCATCCTGCTCGGTCTCGCTGTCGGCAGCGATAGAAAAGTACTCGTCCTTAGTGTACAGAGCAACTAGAAATTTGTTTTTGGAATCCGCTCGCTTGTTGATGTTGAAACAACTCTCCAGCTGTATGGAACGTTTGGGAGCTCCGGACTTGTGCCTCCATTTCTTTTCATTCTCGTAGTACTCCAGGCGAGAAGGTCCCGCCGCACTCCCGACGCGCAGGACAAAAAACCTCTTGTGCATGCTTTTAGGCTTCCTTAAATATCCCACCTTTCTTACGTCCGAAAAACAACCCTGTTCTGAGGTTGGACTAGCCATTTTGGGAAATTATATAGTTAGACGATATCAAAAAAGTTGAGATATTTTTAATGTTGCACTTATGCCGAATTCAAAAGAGAGCACCACAGGGATTCAATTTTCTTTCCCCATTGATGAAATTGCAAGCGATTTTACCCCGCCTGGACTTGTGGGCTAATTTTGCCAAGGCAAACGCTTAAATTAGCCAGCTAACTGGCTAGCTAACAGCGTCGTACCAAAAGCAATGCTAGCTACCGGACTTCAATACTCTCGGTACAGTGTTAAAGTTGGTCGAATCCTTTAGCAGCATGTTACATTTTCAACAGCAACACAATTTATTAAACGTAAACTGAAGTCTCCACCCACTTATCCCAATTTCTTGAATAAATATAAAAGGTTCTTGGATCGAGGAATAATAACTCACTTCAGTCCGGAGTTCCAAATGCACTATCAAAACAAGCACAGTCAGCGTACGACCCCATTTAGCCTAGCGAGCAGCTTGCTTCGGCGCTGCGAATGTTACTGCGAATGCAAAAGTGTAATCTACCAAAAACACATGGTGAAAAATCTTTGCATCTGATGTTTCATCTTCGCACTGAAGCCCAGAAAGTTCATTACTATCTGGATCCGATGCAGCCTGGGCGATTTTACCCAACATCCGAACAGTTTGTAAATCCAGTAGAAAACCAAAACAAGGCACCGTGTCTGTGTTTGTATGGGGAGCTACAATCCCGGAGCCGAATCCAACTCTCTCTGAAGGGGGAGGGACACGTGACGCCCCTGTGCGTGGACTGTTCAAGAGGACAACCTACCTTGTCACAACAAGACTGTCTACCCCGCCCTCTCGAGCAGCAGTCGCTTCAATGAACTATTGTGGTTGGTCAGACATGATGTCGATCTTACTTAACACCCAAGATAAGTGGAAAAAAGTCTCATTGAATTTAAGAGTTGGATCTGTAGCGGTTGTAAAAGTGCACGAACATGAGAGCCCTTCACGCGTTTGTTATTTATAAATGTACGGTTGTAAATCTCGTCAGTGTGAGGTGTGGCCAGGTTTACAACAGTTGATCTAAGGTGATTAAGGTTCTCAAAGATAATCAAATGAGCAGATTAGAGGAAAGCAGGTAGGGTGATGACACCTCTTATAGGCTATGCTACTCTGAATTTGTAAGCGACCAAGGCTAACCTTTTATTCATGGTTATGTGAACCTGAATTGGTCTCTGGTCTATATGACAGTTTGGTGTAATGTGTCAATTATTTTTAGAATCTTTGGTCACCAGCCCACTTGAACTACAGACAAAATGTGCAGCGTAAAGGGGTCCCTATTAACATCGAGGAAATCCAGCAGGCGTAGGGGCCTGTCAAAATAACATTACAAATATATATATATATAATATAACAATAGCAATATTATAGCCTACACACATATCGGACTACAGTATGGCTTTACCCTGTCTAAGACTCGATAGCCAGACTCGATAGGTCAAGTGGTTCATTGAGCTTGATGGACTTCTGTACGCTACTTTCCAGAGAGGTGTAGGCTAGGTTATTAGTTGATCAACGCTGCCGCCTACCGTCTTGAATCGCGAAAATACGCTAGGCTATGTTGATTTCCGTGGGCTACAAATGCCTCAAGAATGACTGTGCAGCAGACCGGATAGTCACATTTGCAGCAGCAGTCCGGATAGTCTTTTTTTTTAATTTTTTTTAAGAAAAACATAAGTATGAGCGCGCGCATCCCACCATTTGGATTTGAGGAGGATCTGGCGCCATCACGAATTTCATTCATTGCATTAATTCTGCTGCAACAATAACAATGATATCACGGAATACCAAAATAATCAGAAGAATGTTGAGTACAGCTCACCAAAAGCTCTCTCCAAGTTGTCCATGGCCATTCGCAGAGCACTTGGTCAGATTTACAGCCCTTGCAATTATGGGTAGTTTTACAATCAGGGCAAAGTGCTTTGTTTCAAAAGGCCTAGCCTACAAGCCTTCTTGAAATATAACTTATTTTGTTGCATATCCGAAGTAGGTCTATTTCCTCTGCTAAATAAGTTCAACCAGGTCAGCTATATTTTTGAATTTATGTTTGATGGAAACTTGGGCCATATTTCAAATACCCATCTTTTGCATTACAATTATGATAATGCTCTGCTTTCTTCCACATCACAACGACAGAATGTCCTAGTGCGATCAAATTTGTTGGTATAGCCTAATGTGCAGTGGTGTAGTTTTAAAAGGAAAAATCAATTTGAGGATGGAAATGACGGAAAGATGTGTTTTGTGCCAACAAATGGTATTTTTGCTCTTCTTTTACCAATTAACAAGATGCTCATATGTCTAGTCATTAATAATAACATACACTGAGTTATCCAATAATCACATAGTTTGAGGTACAGATGGGAGAAATGTAAAGCGCTTACCCTGATCGTGAAATTATACGTTTTAATCTTTTTTTTAAACTCTTGAAATTGAGGACATGAGGGCATCTGTTTTAGTAGGTATACTATATAGGCGGTGACTTGTGTTAGCTCTGTTTTGTAGTCCAAAGTTGAATTTCCATCAGAACCTGCCTTAATTTCAGACATCAAATTCTCACAGCTGACTACTAGATATAGAGGCAGCAATGTGTGTGAATGAGGAAGCTTGCTCTCAAAGAATTGTGAGTAGATCTTGGTCGAAGTGTAGAGATGTGCAGATGTAATGTCCCCTGACAGCTGAGAGAGAAATGTGGAGGGAGGAGAGAATCTTCTGGCACTGTTCCACTGAGCAGAGTTCATGGAGTGCAGTCTATACACATGCATCTGTGAACACACACACACACACACCACACACACACACACACCACACACACATACACACACACACACACCACACACACACACACACACACACACACACACAAGGGGTACGCAAACTATTGTCGCAACACAGATTAAATCAGATTTACGTAAGGAAATTTTTTCTTATACATTTTTAAGATCTGTATGCATACCATTATTTGCATAATCCATATGAAGATGTACATTTATGTATCTATATTTTTATGTCCATACATGGGTGTGACTGGATTGGTTTTATCTGCAGGCTCTCACTGCCTCATAGACCATCTGGAGTCTACATATGTTTCTCTCACATTTTCAGTGTACACAAATACATAAGGCAAGGTGAGAGGAGTGGAGACATCAAACACACACACACACCTTTGAAGTAGGAGACATCACACACACACGCACCAACGGGAATGCCATTTCTCATCTGCTTGCATCATCAGATACACACCCATAACTCACAACTCACACAGACACCTGCGCACATAATTCTGTCTTTCCTACCCCCCCCCCCCCCCCCCCCACCCTCTTGCTCTTACACACACACCCCTTATAACTGTCACACAGATACATACCCCTGTACTCATAACCCTGTCCCCTCTCTCCATTAAATCATTCCTGTACACACACACACACACACACAGACAGACACACAATTTCCTCTACAGAAAGGAGACAACAGAATCATAAAAAAAACACATAAAATCTGATCTCCATTCCAATTTCCACATGCGCAATCTGACTACCAGACTCACTGTAGGCTAACACATTTTCAGTCTGGACTTTTACAAGGTGCCTTGGGAGCTCCGTAAGAATTGGTTCATGACCAGCTTCGTACTTCCTACATGCTGAACCATATGCAGAATGATTCAATGTTGTGATACAAAAATATGTGTGTGAAATACACTGATTGATTAAGTAACCCTTAAAAAAAGTACACTATTGTGTGAAAAAATGGTTTAACTTTACACCAGTGTCCTGACAGGATGTTTACCAGGTGACAGTTTCACAAAGTTGCAGTTTTGAGATGCTGATCACCCTGGGAAATCCAGAAAAATTACTAACCAAAAAGCTGAATATTTGACCCAAGACAGAATCCACATCCATCACAGCACCTCAACCTATAGACTAGGGTGATATGCTAATATTGTCAAGCAGGTCCAATTCCTGAAAAGATCCTGATAAGTAGGCTATGTCCCACTGCAGTAGGGTCACTAAAGAAATCATCAGACAATTAAAAAGTTCAAATTTCACATAATAGTAGCCTAAGGATAAACAATTGAAAATATATAAGTGAGATCATTAGGGATAATAGGCCTATGGAAAATACACAAGTGCAAGGTATGTCTCAACTGCCAATCAAATGTCCTCAAGTATGAACCGACGAGAGAGAGACCATTTAAAACCAGTAGCGTGCGGTGACCATACATTTTGGTAGGGCAGAAAGCCTTTTTTTAATAGCCTATCTTTTTGGGCTACATTAAAATTACATATTTTACAGGACTTTGCTGTATGCTTAAATCATGTCACAGTCAGAATTGTAGATCAGTACTACCATCAGTTACGTTTGCACCGTTCTCATCCACTGATCTATAAAGAACACACAATGTTCTCATCACGTTAAACCAGCGGAGCATAGCAACGTTGTTGCTATGGGTAAACAAAACAATTTTTTTGTGTTCTGTCTGGCCTGCTAACTTTCCAATATGTTTAAGTAGTTGGATTTTATAACTGCAACTCAAGACAGTTGGGTGTTATGGATAATTGTCTGACCACTCGCTGTAGAACTAGGCTATATTATAGGATATATAGCTCATTCTGAATGCAGCAGCCTATGCCATACCTTTGAACACCGTTGCCTTTTCGTTTTTGCGCTGTCAAAAGATGCTATTAAATCCACTAGAAGCTAGCTACTAAACCAAGGAAGACACCAGGGTTAGCTTACGTATCTTCAACCTCTCAATTTTTTTTTTTTTTTTTTTAAATTTTTTTATAGAATCTCAACACGGTTAACAGGTGCAACACTCGCCATTTCTGCATCTTGAAATGAAACAATAGGCCTAACCAAAGATTCTAGAGCGCTCCGCCTAACTGGGGAATAATTTGAGCAGTTCTAATTATGACCATGGGGCAGACTACTTTACGCCCATACAGGCGTCTTTTAGCGCGCCGCGGATTGCAATCCTTATTGAAGCCGCCAGGGTTATGCGATAAATATTTGAGGAATGCGATCGTCGAGGTGCCCTGCCCCAACATTGCATGACACATTAAACTCAACGAGAATCGCCACCATCATCCAAAAGTTAATGTCAATAGACCAAAAATAGTTGGAAAGCCTACAGATACTGTAGATAATTAATGTGACAATCACATTATTAAAAGTAGACTTGGAGCAATTATTTACTGAGGAACTATTTTTTGTGGAGGATGCTTCAGGTAGTTCTCTGCCCCACCTGCCCATATGGACCGCACGCTCCTGTTTAAAACACATAGTTGGTGACAAAACACTGGTCCACGAACTCAGGTAGCCTACTAGACTAATACACCTCCGTGGGCAGGCTACCTTTCAATGCATTTCAAGTAGTCGCGCCAATTTTGAAAACATAAACATTAAAAATCCGTCACGTGACTATACGTCATGTTTCGTTTCGTTTCATGAGTTTGCACTTTTTCACAGTGCTGATGAAACTGTGTGAAATAATTATTTAAACTGACGTGTACAAAATGGCATATAAGCATAGCTGAAAGCTTTCTCAGGATGCATTGAAGTTTATTCGAGGATTGAGTCGAAACTGGAGAACGATAATCAACCATTTCAGGAGCAAGCTAACAGGAGCGAAATCCGGAAGCCCAGTTGTGTCCATCCTTCCCTTACAAGGTAGCCTACTTTTGACTCACTTATGTTACAACATTAAGTAATATTTTGCATGTTAAAATATGTAGCGTATGCTGCAAAACGACGATATACAAATGCTACGATTACATACATAGATCGATCACTGAACTATCCGTTACTTCATTGTTGGAGTTTGACAATTCGCTTGCTGCCCGCCTTTCAAACTTTCAAAGCTCACGTTGAATAGCTACACTTTGTATACATGTGTGACAATAACATGTTATGCAATAATTATACCACCGAAATGTTTCCCTATTTGTCCTATTTATATGTAGTGTAAACCAACGATCGTCCACAAATAATGGAGGGACGGGCCTGCTGCATGTGGAAAAAAAGATGGGGGTGTAGCTTGAAAAGAGTTCGAGAGGTCCATAATAGATAATAGACAGATTGTACAGCTCCAACGTCAGACATCTATTTCAAAAGGTCAGAGGTCGGACATTTAAATAGGCTAGTTATCTGATTGTTTCCACTGAGAAGACCGTATGCTCATGCATGCAGTAACAGACCCTGATAAGTATGCCCCACTGCAGGCTAGTTAACCCGCACTTGCCTATTTCTATGTTTTAAAATACGAGTGTTTTTATTTAGCCTCAATAGTTCCGACAGTGACACTGCAACAAACTGCACGTTTTGACATAGCCATTGTTTAGTTAGGCAACTTCTGGTATGATCATCTTCATCTTCTAATGTTGTAGCCTACACAGTGCGCAACTCCTACTTCTAATGTGCAAAATTCAGAGTTGTGTCTAACCTAACTCCACAGTGTGCACAATAGTGTTCCTACTCCACTACTGGTGTGCAAACTTGTTAGCCTGCATGTACTTTGACTGGAAAATACCCCACACCCCGACCCCATCACTACCACCACACACTTCACAGACACACACAGAGGGAAAAATATATTACCCCCAGATGGCCCTATATAATATACCCTTCCCTCACTAAACCACATCAGATCTTTTACTCATCACCACTTGATTAGTAGGCCTAATGTACAAAATAAAAAATAGTACCTTGAACCAAACTATATTTATTAAGGTTTCAAACATGCCATGGCAAATATGCAACTCTGGACCAACTATTTCCGACAGATGTAAAGTAACAAAGTACACACATTTAAAGTACAGTACTTAAGTATAAATGCAGAGTATCTGTACTTTACTCAAGTTTTCATTTTTCTTCCTACTTTTACTTTACTACATTTTTTAAATTAAATGTGTACTTTTACTCCACTACATTTTCATTAGCTGCATTATGTAGACTAATATAATATGCGAATGAAAACAAAAGTCTCTTTTCAGCATGTTAGATATTTGCAACTCCTGGATCTTCTGACCTGATGTCACCACAGGACACAGCAATGAATGAAGACATAGTGACAAGAGTTAAAGCCTAGCAAATATAGCTAAGACATAGCACACCAAAGCCTACTTAGGTTGTGTAAGGAACTGAATTAAATACAAATTAAATTTGTGTGATGTAAATACCTTTCTAAACATGTTGTATAAACTTCATTATAGGCCCATAAAAGGAAATAGCAGTGGAAAAGGAATGGCAGCCATACCTTTTTTCAAGCTTTGAAAGCATTGTGTATGAAGTGTAGGCACCAAGATTACTTTTATGTTTACTTAAGTCATTTTCTGATCAAATATCTGTACTTCTACTCAAGTGTGGGTTTTGGATACTTTATACAACTCTGATTAAACTCTGTTATGTTACCCACATACTGCCTCCCATGGCCGAAACTGGTATTATGACACTTGTTGGGCTGTGGCTAGTAATTTAGCATGCTAATTAAGTGTGCTTGCAAGCACACTTATTGTTCTTCTTAAGTTTTATTATTATTTTCCCGTCTCCCTAATTTTTTGTCAGCTCTAGCGCCTAGGCCCTTTGAGACAGAGACACCGTTCCAACTTTAAAACGTCCGGTCAGTACCGGTGTAAGTTGGTCGCGAAGATGACGTCAGGTGGGCGTGTCGTTCGTCCGCCATATTGGATTGAACAGAAAGCGAAACTAAATTTTCACAGGTCACAAATTTGGTCCGAACGCCATGAAACTTGACGTACATTATCCTTGGACCAAGCCTCACAAAAGTTACCAGAAGGATTTTTGATTTTCGAAAGCGTTTGCCTGTCACAGCCAAACAAAATCGGCGGCGAAGCTCCGAAACAGGAAGTCGTCCATATCTCAGGAACACTGTCACATATCGTTACCAAATTTTGTATTTGAACTGGGGACTCCAATGTGAGGGTGCATAAGCTAAAAAAAAAAGAAATATTCCAAAAGTTTCCATCATTTCCCAAACCACCCACAGGTATTTGGTAACTCTCACCATTCACCATTCACCTTCTATCACAATGCCTTCCAAGTATGCACAATGTCTATGGGCAGCCTTGCCCAACCATGAAATCCTTGCTCAGCCATGGGATAGTATGGACTTACGAACTGAAATGGCAAGGTGAACTTTTGAAATGCGTCTGCAGAAGCTAACAATCGCGAGGGAACAATTTTGCATTGTAGGCGTAACTAAGGGATGCAGTAACCCCACCAAAAACAACCGAAACTAGCCTACTCATTGTCAACATGTACATTAAATGTAACGTTTCATTGTGAATCAAATTAAAAGGTTCTCCTCCTTGCAAACGTTGGCATAGGCATATGGTGACAGATTAATTTAATAATGTTGCTGCGTGGATCACGGTAAGTGTGAATGAAGTGGCCACTTCTTAAGGGGACTCGCTGTTTGGAAGTAGGCTAAGTAAAATAGAGATGCTTCAAATAAGATAAGGTTAGGATATGCCCGCTTGACAACGCCAGAGATAGAACTGGCCTTTGTCCATAGCAACCATCCATTTAGAACGACCTGGCCTTCATAGCAACCAAAGATCTTAGCTGTGATTCATGTAGCCTACAGTATGCATTCAATGCGATGCAAAGTATAGAAAGGTGATGAAATATACAGAGACAGGTCAAGAAATATAGTGCAATGTAGACAGTAGTATTTACAGAAGGTGGTTTAGAGTAATATGAATTAAATATAAATATGTGCAGTGTATTAGCAGTTACCTCATATAATAAGTAGAATAATGTATGTAGATGTAGCAGTAACAGTATAATAGTAGAAATAATAATATAGATATATGCAGTGTATTAACAGAATATAATAAAACAGAATAATTATGGATATTCAATATGACAAATATATAACAGATATGTACATAACATACAGCTACTGTATGTGCAGTGTGGAAACAGTGTCATTGTAGTGCAGAAACAACATCATAAGAGTAGTAAGAATAATTCTATGTGCAGGATGAATAGTATGAAGATCAGTAGAATAACTATGTATAAATGTAATTACAGTAGGCATATGTACATTTGTAAATAAATAGAAAACTATGGGTGAGAGGGATAAATTAATTTTATTTAATCGTAAAAGTAAATTGCATTAAATGAAATTGCAATTAAAAATCTTTCCAGTAGGCTTTAATGTCACGCAAAAAGTACAACCAAAGCTGAGCTTGATCAACTACAACGTCTAAAGAACCAGAACTACAGTGTAGTTTTTTGCTGGGTCCCAGGCCATGTTGGTCTGAGGGGAAATGAGAAAGCAGACAGTGCTGCTAAGCAAGCCCTCAATGAAGAAGTCACAGAATGTCAAATCTGTGCCCCAGACCTTAAACCTATACTGAACTCTTACATCACAGATAAGTGGCAATCTGAATGGGATTAATGTACCAACATCAAGCAAGGAATGTGAATTTTGGCACATTTTCATGATCCACTGGGTCGTTATGGGCCACACAAAATACGGTGTTGCTAAAATTACTCCTATTGTGGCTATTAGAGACATGCGTTCATGAGTATTCAGCATCATTTAATGTGTTAAGTAAAATACATCCACACACAAAAAAAAAACATCACTAATGTTGTGGACATTACTTTATTCTGAGATACATCAATAGGCTCTCAAAACAATCCTAAACAGACATAAGGTCTTTATAGAGCAAATCCATATAGATTATTTGTCAAATAAACCAGTAAAACAGAATTAGGGGATGGAATATATAACATTCACACTCATAGCTCATATTTTTAAAATAAATCAGTGAAAAAGTATCCTGACAAACAAGCAGCATTTGAATTCCTTAGTCATATTTCATAATTTCAATTCTTCTAGGTTACCTGATAGCCCAGTTTGAGAGGTGCAAGACGCGTGACATTATTTATTTTTGCAGCCAATCACTGCTGTTGTTTTATTTTATTGATTTGATCTTAGTCATAGAAGCTAAATTCAAAGGCAGGCCACAGGTAAAATCCAACGAACCGCATTCACACCGCAAGCCAATAGTTGAATAGCCCTCTCCTAGAGCTTTTGCGGTATTGCCACTGCTCCAACACTGAAAGGCACTGTTAGAATGCTTGGATCAAGTAGGGTTGTGCCTCGTGCTAGAATGCTTGGATCAAGTAGGGTTGATGCCACGCCCCCACATGCCAGTCACTAATTCCTGCTGTAACAGGCTAAAACATAAAAAAAACCTTTCCCTGAAAATGAAATTGAGCCTACTTTAAAGGCTGTCAACCAAACAGTTATCACGTATTAGTCTACCGTCTTGCAAAATAAAAGACTTATTAGTCTACCCTCTTATTCAAATAATTCCTGACTGTGACGTGAATGTGTAGCCTAATTGTCTTTTTGTAGCCTACATGTCTCGCAGGCCTATAGCCTACATTGGACGTAATAGGTAGCCTAATGTTTTAGCAGAAAATATAGATTTATTATTGTTAGGCTACAACTAGGACATTCTAGCGCTCAAATATTTTTGCAAGGCTACAGCGAGCGCCAAATGCGTCTTTCTCCTCTGTGTTAAAATAAACCATTTCTTTCGTTAATTATAGGATCAGAAGGTAGCCTATTTGTCTTTCACTAAGGCTTGTATTTCATGCATTTAGCAAAAGTCCCAGACAGCAGCGGAGTGGTAATCGGGATTCTTATTTGTAAAAGTGTTTTTACTTCGCCCTCCTATATAGCCTGGACTGCGTGATCGCAGCCCTTTACTTTCGTTTCCCGCCGCCCTCATAGTCAGCATAGACGGTAGCCTGATAACGTGGGATGCTGCATAGTACTAAGATTTTAAATGAGTGACCATGATAGTAGTCTTAAGTAGCTTTTTTGCTGGGCCCAGCGTAGGCTGGCAATGTGTAATATTCCACTGGTTGGTGCACACGCAAGTGTTCGGATTGATTGTCTATCCGTTTTTCACAACAATTTTCTTGGAGCGGATCTTCCACACAACTTCGGTAGCCTGGTCAGTATGTCTCTCTTAGCTGTCCACTTTCATCAGGCCGTATAGCCTATATAATATATTTTTTATTTTTTTATGTAGAACATTATACATGTATTTCTGTACAGACATACCTATAGGCTAATTAATTAGTGTTTACCACACTAACCCCGCCCCCCCCACGATATCATCGTCCATCGCGATGTTTTACTGTAAACATCGTCAAATGGCAATTTAGGCGACATCGCCCAACCCTAGGATCAAGCCAGGTTCAGCATAGCGTACTGTATGCCACTGTCTGCTCACGTTGGTGACCGGACCAGGGCAAGCACACTTTTGCAGTTCCCACCGGAAATGCAGTCTAGTTCAGGTTGATATCTCTTCAGCACTATACCTTGTCATTTTTTTTAATGACATCATCGCCCTTATTTCCTCTCATTCTTTTGATGCGTGTAGCTCATTTTTTGGATATTTTTACCTCAATTCTTACACATGGCACCTTTAAACACCACAGAATGAGTTAGGCCTATAAGCTAATGATTTAGGTCCACAAGTGTGTGGTCTGTTACCATACACAGTTGCTAGCAAAACCAAACTGCCAAAAGACATGTAGGCTATCGCTTGGGTTCTCTATTTGCCAGCCTTGTACAATTAGTGTGTGAGTGCTGATGAAAGGGGTTGCCTGTGCGCGTGTCTGGAAGCGAAGCATTCTGTGGTTACAGCTGATGCATTTTTGTGCTGTCTGTGCATTCCAGACATACTTGACCATGAAAGAACTGCTATCCGCTCTGTGTGTGTTGTGCATTTTTGCACATTGTTTTTCAGCCTCTCTCCATCTATCTCTCATGCCCTGCGTAGGTTGGCTTGTGATGGTGGCGCGTGGCTGTCTCACCCTAAATACAAGGGCATCATTCATTCTCTACCACTGATGTGTTCAGCAAACACACACATACAGACACACACACACACACACACACACACATTCATCCCTCATAAGAACCTACGCTTGTCTTGTCTTCACACATTCACACAAACCCATTCCACTCCCTCTCCATCTTTCTCACACACATGCACACAACACCCCTCACGGACAGTGCCAAGTGAAGGGAAGGGGGAGGAGAGGAAGGAAAGGACGAATTAGAGAGGAGAAATGCTGTGAACTCTTCTGACCGGAATTTCAGTGGCCACAGACTCACTTCCAGCCTCCCACACACAACGGGGACAACAAGCCTTTTGACGGCCTAGTTTAGTCGGATGTGTTTGTGTGTGTGGAGGGATAAAAATGTGGTGTTTGACTGCCCAATAGTAAGGATTTGCACAGGACACACACATATAGTACGGTCCTAATGCAGTTAAATTTTGAATGTCTCAGCAAAAATGAGGTTTGTGCCCTACTCCTATGAAGTGAATTTTGTTACTTTTGCTTGCAGGCCAAAAACTCCTCACTGTCATAATCCTGAAAGGTGCTCTAGTGTCATACCTCTAAATCATGTCTTAGGCCAGCAGCTTTACCGGTATAAAGTATATTTTTTTGGGCTTTTTGCCTTTAATATTGATACAGGACAGTGCCGAATGACAGGAAGCAAGTGGGAGAAAGAGATGGGGTGGGATCGGGAAATTACCGGGGTCGGACTCGAACCCGGGTACTAGTGGGCACCTGGACCCAAGGTGGTACAGACAAAGTCCTTTCAGCCAAGTCCCTCCACTCGGCGGCCATATTGAACGCATCGGGCGTCTATTTCGGGCAGAACTGCGCGTGTACAAGGTTTCATGACACCAACCTCGCTCCAGCTGCGAGATCACACCATATGATTGGCACGATGTGTTCACAACATACCACATGATTGCCACAATGTATTCACATGCCAACTTTTGGCAGCGGAAGGGGCGGAATATGTGTAGATGACTGCCATGTACGAACGAACCCCATACATTTCTATGGGTGATTCTTTGAGTGCCGCGTCTCCTCATTAGAAAGTCTCTGGTACAGACGCTGTAGCCAGTGGGGCCACAGTGCCCCCAGGGGCCAGCATCTTCTTTATGGTTGCACGCACTCTTATTCTCAGGAGTTAGGAGGACTCCTATTCCCTCAGGCTTGAGTCATTATAGGCCTAAAAAAAGAAAACGCTTTATATTAGTTATGCTTGTGATCAAGGCAAAACATTCGTGGCTATACATGGCCATAAGTTACCCATAAAATCACTCTGCTATGTTTTTATAATCAGAAATTGCATTTTGTATGGACATCATAGTGTTAAAAAAAAAACGAGAGGTCTATCCGACCAGATTTCCAGCTTAGTGCATTACCCGACAATGCGTGAAGGCAGTGGTCCTCAAACTGCCATGGTCACACACTGATGTGCTTGAGTGGGTAAGAGCCAGGTGTGTTTAGTATTATTTATGATTTACACAGTGATCACATTTTTGGTCTGCCAGGGAAATTCTTGCTTTCATAAATGGTGTGCTTTCTCACAAAAGCATAAAATCGCTGTGCTCAACTAGCTGGCTGTGATTAAGCATTCTCAGTCCTCACCAACCTATGGGCCTAGCCAGTCACGTTAATGGAGGTCCTTCTCATCTGCTGATATTACATCATTACATTACATTACATTACATTTGGCTGACGCTTTTTAACCAAAGCGACTAACAACATGGTAAACAGTAAGTTTTTAGAACAATTCTCACAATTTTAGGACAGTTTAAAAAAAAACATTAGAGTACAGTAAGAATAAGTGCGTCGGTGAGTGCTGTTTTTAACAGTTACTTGTCAGTTTAAAACGGCTGGTGAGTGCTAGGATCAGTAAGACTTGTTGTAAGTGTTGCTATGAGAGTAGATGTTCTCTAAAGAGCTGGGTCTTCAGGAGTTTTTTGAAAGTGGAAAAGGATGTCCCTGTCCTTGTAGGAACTGGCAGTGTGTTCCACCAACGAGGAACAACAGATGAGAAAAGTTTGGATTGGCTTGAGCGTACCGGTGGTAGAGCTAGACGTCGTTCGTCAGAGGAGCGCAGCGGTCTGGAGGTAGTGTAAGTCTGTATGAGGGCATTCAAGTGATAGAGCAACAGGCGAGTCCTCCATTGCTATCCTGCCCCTCATTGCCTTGATCAATAGCAGAGTGGTACCCTCATCGTCGTCATACTCAATTCTTAATTCTCAATTCTAGATACTGCTCCATTGGGATGTGTTTATGGTGCATGTTTCAACTGATACAGTGGTTCTTCTTCTCCACTAATGCCTTCTTCTTCTCCACAAATGCCTTAACATTGTTTTCTGGTTATTGCACTGTCAATATCTTGTACAACAGACGTGATGGCAAAATCTAAATGTCTACCTTTTAGCAACCGGGAAGAATTACCGGGAACACTTTTTATTTAAATGTCACTTACAAAGACATCATACCATACTGAAAGCTAATATTTTGTCACTAGCAACCTACATCTGTTCTCTGTTAAACACAGTTGCATTTTCAGCTCTGAACAAAACCGTTCAGGAGTTCTAGTCTGAATCATGACTCCAAACAGCTCTGGTTCGGGCATAGTTGCTCCACAACGGAACAAGTCCAGACCAAACTTACTGACCTCAAATGTTATGGGCGGGGCTAAGTTCGGTTGGCATCCAGGCTAAGCCTAATCAGGAGAATCGAGAGAATTCCCGAATTCCCATTGGTCAGTAGTTAGAACTGATTTGTCTCTGTCGCTGGCATTTGTTCATCTTTTAGATGACAATGTTGGGGTGGGAACGAACACCACCGTTTTGAAAGTTGAGGGAGACATGTCCGCCCTGTCCACCCCCTAATAACGCCCCTGGTACCAGTGATGACTTATGAGAATCTGTTTACATTAATCAAATAACCTGCATTAGAAATGTATAGCATAGAAGTGATGGAACGATGATTTAAGTATTTAGATATTTCTGTTATTTTCTGCGTTATAAAGGCAAGAATTGACAGGTTTTGGTATCTTTTGTCCACTTTGTGTGATGGGATGCAATAAAGTAAGAGGCACAAAAGCAGACACCAAGACACAAACACATGCAGCCCAAAGACCTTTATTTGACATTTTATTTGTTTTTCTCTCAGATGATGCGGAACCCACGGCGCGGCGCCAACCTGGGCCTGGTGCTGCTGGCCTCCCAGATCTTCCAGGTGGGCATTGACAACATCCCGCCCGTCACGCTGGCCACGCTGGGCCTGAACGTCTACCTCTTCCTGTTCCCCGCCGCCCCGCTGATGAGCGCGTGCGTGAGCGTCCAGGAGGCCTACTGGCACAGAGACTGGCGCCGGCTGCTGCTTTCGCCTTTTCACCACGTGGACGATTGGCACCTGTACTACAACATGCTCTCGCTCATCTGGAAGGGCAAGAAGCTGGAGCAACGCCTGGGCGGGCCCTGGTTTGCCTACCTGCTTGGCGTCTTCTCCCTGCTCACTGGATTGGTCTATCTGCTCCTGGAGGCGGGGTTAGCGGAACTGACGGGTGACTGGTCCTACGGCATGCAGTGTGCTGTGGGATTCTCAGGTGAGATGAACATGCCCCCAGAATGTAGCACTGTAGCTGCCTGGCAGCTCTAGCTGGTGGCTGCATCAACTCGAGCTAGGTAGAACCAATTTTTATTTATTTATTTTTTTCTCGTACTGACAGTACTCGATGACCTCGAAAAACAGAGATCTATGTGAAAAATTGCCTGAAATCTCCTTTAAAGTCGGTACAGTAGTGTGAATGTAATAGTCACAGAGGTATAGAGGTCTGGAGCTGGGGTATGTGTGTGCATCACACACCACGTGTGTACATTTAGAGGTACAGTATGGACCATAATGATAATGGAGTTCCATTATCAGCATCATAGTTGGCCCCACAAGACTTCCTTTTTAACATTCCATATGTTATCTTAATGCAGAGGAAGTAGATTGGGGCCCAAATAGAACGTTCAAGCATTGTTTTTGTTTTTATTGTTGAAAGGGTCAATATGTGCTATAGATACTATATTATATGTCTATTGGGTTTCAGGTGTGCTGTTTGGGTTAAAAGTGGTGAATAACCATTACAACCCTGGAGATGTCACACATGTCTTGGGCTTCCCTGTGGCCAACCGCTATGCCTGCTGGGTAGAGCTGGTTGCCATACACATTATAGCACCTGGGTGAGTTTTATTCAGAAAACATACAGTACACACACACACACACACACACACACACACACACACACACACACAAACATTTACATTCATAGTACCATTATTTTGCTGTCTGTTAATATTGGTTAAACGAGTAACATTTCTTACATGAGGAAATGTGGGATTGTGTGGTCTAATAGTTTTGATGTGAATGTATATTTAAATGTAGGCTCAGAGGCGTGGACTCTATATGCTATATTGGATCTCAGAATGTAGATAATAATCTCATTTAGTCACACGAGAACTGACCGAAAGAGGTGAGGATGAGTGAGGGGAGGAGAAGAGAGAAATGGATGGAAGGGTAAAGAAACAGAATGAAAAAGGCAGCAGAAACAAGTGGGAGAAAGAGAGAGAGGGTAAATGGGAGAGAGGGTTGAGAGAACATTCTCTCCACTCTGTAATTACTGCTGTGTGTGTGTGTGTGTGTGTGTGTTTTTTTGTCTCTGTGTGTGTTTAGTAATTACAGTATGCTACAGCTGGGAGCACAGTGTGTTTGTGCGCATCTGTTAAGACACATAATTACAGTGTGTGTGTGTGTGTGCATGTAGAGGAGACCCACACATTCTTACACAGAATGTCTTTTGTGCAGGACCTCTTTTGTGGGACACCTGGCAGGTATTCTGGTAGGGCTGCTGTATACCATGGGGCCACTCAAGAAGGCTATGACAACATGTGCAGGTACAAACACGTGTGTGTGTGTGTGTGTGTGTGTCTGTGTGTCTGTGTGTTTTGACCCTTTGATAAACAGAATTAATTTTAAAGCTATATTTGCCTGAGGAACATTTTTGTCTCAGCAGAAGCCAAGACTACCAACAGAACGAAAACATTTTTTCAGAAAGTCTTTTTTTGTTTTGTCAAGTAATCACAGAATTAGCGGCATATTTCTCTGTGTTGGGGTGCTGTTCATCATGTTGGAAGATAATTTCTAATACTGACTGGTGGACTATACATTATAAAGAATGTTACACTTGATGATGAGCTCATCAATCACAGAGAAAAGTCTCTACTGGTTGCTGGTCCTGGCAGTAATAGGTGTCATTCTATATCCTTTATTATAATCATTACAGAATAAATAAAAATAAGTAAAAATAATATTTTTAATAAGTAAAAATAATATTTTATTAGGATGTCAGTGCAGTTTGTTGATTTATAGTACTATGTCTAATGACTGACTGACTCTATTATTGTGTTGCATGCTTTAAATGTCAAAAGCACTTTTAGCTGCATTCTGTGTATGAAAGGTGCTATACAAATAAAGCTTATTATTATTATTATTATTATTATTATTATTATTATTATTATGTCTTGTAGTAACCTAGCTATGATTTATGTTATAGGATTGGTGGCCGCAGGGGGATTCTCACAGCCGGCTTCACACTTTAACTCCTCAGGTGCGTATGACGCATGGGTGTAGTGTAGGTGTGTATGGGTAACATGTCTGACATAGCAGATACCGGGCCCGGGAGATACCAGGAGTTTGAGAATGGAATCTCGGGGTGATAACAGGAGCGCATGCACAGTGTTGCACGTGCAGTAAAGCAAGCTGTAAGGTGTGATCGAAGGTTGACCAATAGCCTTCTAGTGTTTGTGTAACAAATTGGTGTTCATTTAATCTGGTATTCATGGTATTTGTGTATGAGAGGGTGATATGTCGTCATTTGATAAGGTATGTTTCTCTATTGTGTGTGTGTGTGTGTGTGTGTGTGTTGTGTGTGTGTGTGTGTGTAGGAGTGAGTGGACGGCGAAACTATCCTGCATATGACTCTACTTACCCTCCTCGTGCACCTACTTCCCGGAACCCCTATCCCCCCCAGAATCATTCACACACTAGTGCATACCCCCCAAACTCACACACTTACACTCACACTGACCCACACCCCCAAAACACACCCAGTGACCCTAACACACACTCCCCAAGTGCACCTCCCTATGTGGCGCATCCCTACACAGGAGGCATGTCTGAAGAGGAGCAATACCAGGCAGCACTCAGAGCCAGCCTTAATGACAGAGGTGAGAGACAGAACATACACACAGACACACAGGGAGGACCTAGATGGGTACTCACACACACTCAATCACACGTACACACACAACAATGGATACTAACAGACACAGCACATGCACTGGCATAACATACGCACAACAATGCATGTGATGTATCCATGACTGCTAGCATCTGTTGTTAGTGTGGGATGAATGCAGCTTTGCTATGCTGCTATTTGATTGTTGTGGTTCTGCCTCCATCTAGTGGACAAACAGTAGGAAGTAGCAGTCTAACTCAAACAAGCCAGAAATATTTTTGGCCTATGTGACCTCATCCTAATTTCCTCTTATGAGTACAGACTAGTGAACTGGCTAGTTCAGTCCAGACTAGTGAACTGGCTAGTTCAGTCCAGACTAGTGAACTTGCTAGTTCAGTCCAGACTAGTGAACTGGCTATTTCCTGTATGTGTCCACCAGGGGGCTCTGCTCCGTCCAGACCTGAGTACGGCTTCCAAATCCCCCCTGATCCCACCTCCGAGGAGATCCGCAGGCGTCGTCTACAACGATTTGCTAATTGACCATTTTGACGGAAAGGAGCCACAGAACTCTAAGCGGCAGTCTGCTAAACAGACTGGAAAGGATGTATGTCACCAGTGCAACAGGGTTGTGTGCATCCCTATGGGGGATAAAAGCAGACCCAATGACTGATGGGCCAGCTGTCTAACAGGAGATATTTCAAGTTTACATGCTCTTGATTTACTTCTGTGTGTAATTTCCATGAAGAATGTCCAGCTTATGCCGTATGTCAAAATGTCAAAAGATTGAAAGTATTGCTTTTTGTATCAGTGATGGTCTGGTTTGAATTTAAATATTTCTGATGTTGTTGCCGCCAAGTCTTAAAGTTTTGAAGCTATCAATTCATTAACTCACACTACAAGCTTACCCTCAGGGGATTTCCACTTCATAGTTTTGTACACAATATCATCTGCTTAAAATAGGCGGGAGATCCTGGTGTGTGACAGTCTATCCATGTATTGGTATTGTTACCCAGAAGTGCCAGCCACACTGTAACACTAGAGAAAATGGAGGAAAAAGGCCACGTTGTCCAGGCGGGAGGATTTAAAGGAAGATGAAAGAAGACTACATAAGTTAGTAGGACTTAAATTGCAGATGTTGGACAGTGAGTGCTATGATAATATGATATGCTGAAAGCTTGTCATTAGACTTTTAATGATTGCTTTCTATGCACTACTTGTTTGTACCACTCCCCCTGCTAGTGTGTGTTGATCATTCATTATCTGTCTATCTGTCTATCAGGTTTTCTCAACTTTTTTTGTTATTGTACAGCACTTTAGTCAACTGTGTTGTTTTAAGTGCTTTATAAATCTTGTGCTATTATTATAAAATATATGTATTTTTTGAATAAGATGTACATAAATACATTTTGCAACTTTTACTCTGTCTTCAAACTTTGATACATGATCAGTAGGCCGTCATGTGACATGAACGTCACTTTGGTCTTCCTAGACGGAATATTGTGAGGAAGAATCATATGCAAAACAATAGCCTGGCGTTCATTTTCGGTGAAGGAGAAAATCCATACCTCCATGCCGTAACTGCGTGTACACACTTATTTACAGAGCCTATGCTACACATACACACACAGGAGATTAAAAATTCACATAATCTGAAGCAAAACGCAAACCAGAATGCAAGAACTGCGCAAATGCGGACATTTGTGAGGTAAGTTTAGTTTAAAATAATACGAGGAGAAGTGTGACAAAATATGGTAACATATACATAAGTCACTACAGATGAGGCGGTGGGATTTCAATTCTGTGTTTAGTAGGCTACTGGTTTGACGAGGCTGAATTTAAGATTCGGAATGCGGTGAAGTTAAGTTTCGATTCCACATAAATATTGCAATTTTCTACCACCAGGGGGCAGTGTTGACCGCAGAGCTATATGATATACGGCTCTGCATTCGCCTGCCACGCAGTACCAGCTAGACAACAGGCACTCTTCACATACTCGAGTCTCCCCTCTTTCATATGACACCCCCCATGAACAATTCCATCTTAGAAAATGGGCGTTTTTTGTATTTCAAAGTCCAGGGCCCGATTTCACAAAGCTATTTTTGTGAGTGTTTGCCACCCACACCTCAGGCCTTACAGCTCCAGAGCTCATGCATAGAGATAGATAGATAGATAGATACTTTATTGATCCCCAGGGGAAATTCAAGTCTAAATTCAAATTCAAATCTATGCGATGAGGCCTGTTGGTGGGTGTTTGCAGGTTGCCCAGGGCCAAGGGCAGCTCTAGAGGTCAGCCTAGGGGTCCCCCAGGGTCTCTGCTAGTAGCCTACCCATATGTGGTAGAATGTCCGATGCCAAATGGATTTTGAGCGACTGGGATATGTTCTGCTGCTCATGGGGGGTGTCATATGAAAGAGGAGAGACTCTAGTGTCCATATGGGGCATGGACAGTGGTCCAGTTCTGCTGCTCATGTGCCCATTGTTGTTAGTTTCTGTAGTGGACACGGATCAGCATGGGCACTGCTGCACAGCACTATACGCAACAAACTGTGCACTGTGTATTCTGACACCTTTCTATCAGAACCAGCATTAACTTTTTCAGCAATTTGAGCGACAGTACAGTTGGCTAGAACTACACGGACCAACCTTCGCTCCCTCACGTGCATCAATGAGCCTTGGCCATCCATGACCCTGTCGTCGGTTGACCGCTCTTCCTTCCTAGGACCACTTTTGATAGATACTGACTTCTGCAGACTGGGAGCGCCCCACAAGAGCTGCAGTTTTGGAGATCCTCTGACCCAGTCAGCTAGCCATCGAAATTTTGCCCTTGTCAAAGCTGCTCAAATCCTTACGCTTGCCCATATTTCCTGCTTCTAACACATCAACTTTCTGGACAAAATATTCACTTGCTGCCTAATATCCCACACACTGATAGATACCATGATAAGGAGATGATCAGTGTTATTCATTTTACCTGTCAGTGATCATAATGTATAGTATATATACTCTTTTGATCCCATGAGGGAAATTCGGTCTCTGCATTTATCCCAATCCGTGAATTAGTGTGATTAATGTGATGGTTAATCAGTGTATTCACCAGTGATTTTAAGCACACATTTTAATTTTCAGATTCAGAATCAATTTTCCTTTAATACAACTCTAATAGTTTAATGAAGTTCAACCTCAACGTACCACAATGCAAAGGCCAAATGGCTAAACATCGCTACTGTCTAAACATGCAATTCAACATGTCTTCTTCCTTATCTTAGGTGGTGGAAGCAGAAGGAATGGTACTCTTATCAGTTACTGCTGGTCAAGTGCACACCTGTTCTCCATCCTTTTCATCTCTGAACAAACACACAAAGAAGCTCTAATGAATGTAAATGCTGATTACACCTCACAATTACTTCTTCTAACTTCTTCAATGACTGATAACTGACTTTTACTGCAATTGACAGTAAATGAAAACTGAAATCCTTAATACTAATAATTATGTTTGAGTTTCTTGAAATTGCTTCTTTGGTGAGTCTATGCATTTATAGTTGTATCTTATTTCCCACTATGTGTGTGTGTGTGTGTGTGTGTGTGTAGTTTAATAGTGTGGACTGGACCACCAACCTAGGCCTGATTTTTCTCTCATATGAGGTCTTTCAGACTGGTGTTGACAATATCCCTCCCGTGACCATTGCAACACTGGTCCTCAATATATTTGTTTATCTGTCGCCAGTGAAACCTGTCACACAGGTGGGTGTCGGGCTGAGAGGTAAAATAATGTTGTTTAGATAGTTTTTTATTTTTTTTTATTTGCACAGGTCATGTTTTAGAACAGCGTTAACTTTAAATTGTAAAACAAATATATTTCAGCTCTGATCTACGATTAAAATACAATCCCTAATTTCCTTAGTTATGTACTATACAAATGATCTAAGCTTCTTCAGGAATATTTATTAGATATTTGTACTGATATTGATTTGTATTTTGTGCATTGTGTATTTATTTCATGTAAACCATATATGAAATAAGTGATTGAATGTATGTGTACACATTCATGTTTCAGGTGTGCGTTAGTGTGCAGACGGCAGTATGGCAGCGAGAGTGGCGTCGTATGCTCTTGGGCCCATTCCATCACAGGAATGATTGGCACCTCAGCCTCAACATGGTGTCCCTGTTGAGGGCAAAGCCTTTGGAGCACTTCCTGGGCGGGGTCTGGTTTGCCTGTCTGCTGGCCATCTTCTCCTTGCTTACAGGATTGGTCTATCTCCTGCTGAGGGCGGGACTATACGTGCTCACAGAGGATTCCTCACATGGCTCATGGTGTATTGTAGGATTTGATGGTACTGTGTGTGTACTGTGTGTGTGTGCATATGTTGTTTATACTGACACTGCATATCCTGACGTAAATGTGTGTGTATGTGTGTGTGTGTATGTGTGTGTGTGCATGTGTTGTTTATACTGATCCAGAATATCCTGTTTGTGTGTGTGTGTATGTGTGTGTGTGTGTGTGTGTGTGTGTGTGTGTGTGTGTGAGAGATGTGTGTGACTAAAATGTGAACTATTCATAATAGAACCTATGACAACTCTGTTGTGATCTGTGTGTTGTGCAGTCTGAGACTGGTATTAACATGGGCTGCCACTATGTATCAGCTGTGCTGATTGGTCTGCATTAACGTGGGTTACTACTATGTTTCAGGTGTGCTGATTGGTCTGCATTAACGCATTAACGTGGGTTACCACTATGTTTCAGGTGTGCTGATTGGTCTGCATTAACGTGGGTTACCACTATGTTTCAGGTGTGCTGATTGGTCTGCATTAACGTGGGTTACCACTATGTTTCAGGTGTTCTGATTGGTCTGCATTAACGCGGGTTACCACTATGTTTCAGGTGTGCTGATTGGTCTGCAATAACGCATTAACGTGGGTTACCACTATGTTTCAGCTGTGCTGATTGGTCTGCATGTTGTGAATGTCTACTACCACCCCAACTCATTGTCCCAGCTCATGGGATTCCCTGTGGCCACACGTGTGACCTGCTGGATGGAACTTTTCCTGGTGTATGCCTTGGAACCTGGGTGAGACCCACTAATACACATGAAGACACACACACACACACACAAACACACATACCACACACACACACACACACACACACACACACACACACACACACACACACACACACACACACACACACACACACATTCACACACACACACACACACACACACACACACACACACACACACACACACACAGAGGGAGAGAGTCCAACAGTCAGTCATGTTTCTTTTGTACAGGGTGTCTGTGTTGACACCTCTGTCTGGATTGCTGGTGGGTCTTCTCTACACCAAAGGGCCTCTGAGGAGTGCAATGGCAGGATGTGCAGGTACACACCAGTTTAAGATACAGATAACAGATTCATACAACAGTGTGCTTTAGTTGAGGATGTCTGTGTGTTGTCCCATGATGTTGTGGCTTCTGCCATATCTGTCTCTGTTAGCACAAGATAGTGATTTTTTTTTTGTGGGGCCAAACTATATGCCAAAACTCGACATACCAGGGAGGGGCTTGTGGGGCTTGTGGGGCTTGTGTTTGTGCTAATGTGTTTGTGCATCTACCTGAAGGTGTCATGACAGGAAATCAGACAGGGAGAAGATCAATGTACTTCTATGAGTCAGGTATGTGTGCACGAAGAATCCAGCCATGAAGCTACCTTGTACAGTAGCATACTGTACTCTCATAGAGTTGTTAGTTTCTGGTTTGCATACATTGTTCTAATGAGTCCCTTTGCCTAACATATACCTTTGACACAAAGGTGATGTTATGGTTAGCTTCACAGAGTAGCATACTCTGCATTTTCGTGCATTCTAGTTCAAGCACTACTTTTATGAAATATAACCTGCATACTGTATTTTATAATGACAGAAGTTTGGAGTGAACGATAGTGTACCTTCAACAACAAAGGACACTTCTCCTTTGCTTCTCCTTGCTTATGTGTAAATAGGTTACAGTGGATGGCGCAGTCCTAATCCCACAGCAGATCTCAATCATCCACAGTTTAGTCGAAAGCAAGCCCCTGCCACACACTCCAGTGAGACCAGGTGTCCTGATAGACCGCCTCGTGCTAATTCCTCCCCACACACTCCGTCCAGGAAGCAGCGCTGTACTGGTAGACCCCCAGCCAGAGATGCTTTGAACCCATATGTCCAGCTTCATGACCTGCATCCCAGAACTACCAGGCAACTAACCAAAGGAGCCTCTTGCAAATGTGAGTTACACATGCATGCATTTGTGCATGCAAGCGAGGTACATATATTAAAATATTCATGATTTCAAATACACATGCACATACAGTACAGGCCAAAAGTTTGGACACACCTCATTCAATGCGTTTCCTTTATTTATCATGACTAATTTACATTGTAGATTCATCAAAACTATTAATGAACACGTGTAATTATGTACAAATGGAATTATGCTCAAAAAAGTGTGAAATAACTGAAAACATGTCTTATATTCTAGTTTCTTCAAAGTTGCTATTTTTATTTCAATTTATTACCATATTCAGCAAGCCATAACTTGACAAATATTCATCTGTGGGCCAAATAACTTTGCATTCATTCATAGTTTTGATGCCTTCAGTGAGAATCTACAATGTAAATAGTCATGAAAATAAAGAAAACGCATGGAAATGAGAAGGTGTGTCCAAACGTTTGGCCTGTACTGTACATACACATGGACCTGGGTACATGGATTGTCATTAATCTGTGTGTGTTTGTGAATGTTTGAGCCTGTGAATGTTGATATATATATATATATATATATATATATATATATATATATATGATTATATATGTTGATATATATATATATATATATATATATGATGATATATGTTGATATATATATATATATATAAACTTTATTACAGGCTCAAGGCCCACAGAAGACAATACTGTACACAGATCAATACTGTACACAGATCAATAAAACATCACACATTCATATATACACATTCTATACAGCAACAACATATATGTACATATGCTTGTTTCTTTCAGATGTATTCACCTGCCCTTGCTGTCCCAGAACATTTTGCCTAAGGATAGCACGCAACCGTCACCTTCTCACTCATGGAGATCAGCCACAACATGGTGACTATCAAACTCTGTATTTAATACCGTACATTTACATTGGTCTATGTCATTACAAAATTCTCTCTCTTTCTCTCTTGTGTAAACAATGCTTTAGTGTTACCTCAAAAGTAAATGTTAGTTAGACAGACCTGGAGAGGCCTACCAGCTAGTGTCTCACACCAACTGTGAATTTTGGTGGAGAATTGGTGAGGATCTGGGAGTGCAAGGCTGGTATCGGTATTTTGTCTTTTTGAAGGCTACCTGAATTTAAGCTACGCACAAGATGATCTTGGGAGAAACCTTCATTCTTTCCTTCTGCTGTGACCATGTTCCCCAACTGACTATTGTTTTTTCCCCCAACAGAATCATCTTCCAGGCCTCACCGCCAGGTTAATCAAAGTGTGGATGACGGACCACCAGATCCAGACCCTGTAATGGTGCCCCAATCTCCAGACCTGAACCCCTCTGAAAACCTCTGGAATATGGTTAAGAAGAAGCTGGGTAGTTACATGGCATCAAACCAATCTGAGCGGCTTATTCAAGGTCTGAAAACATGGCATCTTTTTTATAATTAAATATCTATCTATTCAGGTGATAGTGCTGAAATGATTGTGAAACTCATGCGTAACTGGTATGGATATACTGTGTGCATGTGGTATGGATATACTGCGTGCATGCATGTGGTATGGATATACTGTACCTCTTATGCTTACTAAGTTTATTTTCAAGGGCCCACTAACTCAGCCAAGTCTGCTGCTTCTGCCAGACCATCTAACCCTGTCACAGAGGAAGTGCGGCACCGACGTCTCCTGAGGTTTCAGCATCTGACATCTGAGCCAGCAGCTGCTTTTCCAGCAGACTGTTAATGGCAATTTATTTTCAGAGTGACTATTTGCACCCCTGATACAATTAGCCTTGGCCACACAGCTGGGCTATTTGCACCCTCTATGATGCCTCGCAACAAATGCAAACGTCAGCAGAAAGTGAAAAATTCAGAAAGGTTTTGGCACTAATATCTGTTCTGATGAATTTTCTGGTTGAAAGGTTGTATTTTATTTTCATAATCTTTGTTCAGTGAATACATACGTCCGTCATTTTGTTAGTGAACAGCAATCTCATGATTATGACGGTCAGGCCTGCGAACTATTGGCTACTATGAGATGTAGAAAGAACACATGAACCATCCAAAAGTTAGAGAGATACGTAGTAGGGTAGGCTATTAGGAAAAGACTGATAGCCTATATACCCTCCGTTTTTAAAAATAATTCTGTTAACACTGATATGCTACAAACATGTTATAAACCTGCTGGGAAAGGCTGTCGCAAATCCCTCGAACAGGTGGTCAATCAGAGATTTCAAACGAACGAGGGAACATGTCACAATGCAACACGTTGTTTTCCCTTGTTGAAAGTGAAACCATGAGTTTTCCCACATCTCAACTGGCCAAAGTTTTCAGAAATAATCGTTTTCAATGATAAAACCTCATTGAAATAATATGCATTTTCCATATGGGGTCTTAGAAGCCATCTGTCTCCTTCTAGCCACAGCGTTTTTGTTGCAAACATAATCAACCTAAGCATGCTCAGATGACGTGATAGGCGTTGTTGCTCACCTGTCCATCATCGTAAAGCCCGATTTGATTGGTCCGTCAGATTTGGGGCGAGCATAGTTGCTCCACAACGGAACAATGCCAGACCGAACTTCCCGACCTCAAATGTTGTGGGCGGGACTAAGTTCGGCTGGCACCCAGGCTAGCGAACAATAAATTTGCCTGCAAACTTCCACCAGCCATGTGGAAGCAGATAGATGGCTAGCACGGTGAGGCACATAGGAGTACAGGGTTCAATTCTCGTGAGAAGTGTTTTGGCCAGAGCTGTTGAGAAAAGTAGCTACCAGTATTTGCATCCCTAAGTACAAGTTTGCAGGTTCCATCAGTATTTACACCATGGTGTAAATAACACACATTGCTATGTAACAGAGGTCGTCATTTGTCCGCCGCTCACGGCCCTCGAACCCACCACCTCGACACACACACCGGCATGGGAGTCGAGCGCTCTAACCACTGAGCTAAAAGCCCAGGCTTCCAACTCAGCGGTTAGAAGCGTTCTTAAGGTTAGGGGTGTGAGGATTTACACGCGCAACTAGCATGCCAACTCAGTTCGCCTCCGTTACATATACACCGGGGTATGAATAGCATCCACTTCTAATTATACACAGCATACATTGATATTTGTATTGGGGTGAAAATAGCCGTTGCCATTTATTATTTCTATTCTGGATAAAAAACTATATTACGGTACTTAAAGTATCTATCTATACAGTTTATTAATTTTCTGCTTGTATTGGTGGAATTTGTGTATCAAAATGAGAGTTCCAAAAACATTCCGTACAACTGTGCAGATGTGATGTACTCTGCATTCAATGATTTGCACTATGTTGATTTTGGCTGGGACTTGAAACCTTTGATATTTTAATAGGAGATAGCATGGGTCTGTTGTTACCTGATCAAATTATTATATAAAAACTGTTTTCCTTTTGCTGAAGGAAAACGATTACCCGTAAGATACGATTGGTCAGTGTTTTGGAGATAACATTATAAAAACGGCCACTGAATGTTTTCCACCAAATTCTTGTGTTTGTAATTTTTTTTTTCTTTAAATGGATATGACAATAAAAAATGGTGTCCTAACCATGGATGATTTACTGTGTTTGTATTTCAACACTGTTAATGATTTCAAGCAAGCCTACATTAAACTGAACTTATCCATCATCAGCTATATGCTCATTCCTTTTCATTTATCTGTGATAAGTGTGGTTGTACAACTTCTCTGAAGCAGGAGAGTATCACTAAAGCTACTTAACTAATCTTTGACAACCAACTGGTTGTTGACCGACAAAGATGCAAAGCAGCATGGTAATTACAAAATCAATCATGTTGTAGAGATGTTAATAAAAGCCAGGAAGTGCAACTACATGCCGAAGGCAATAACTAATAACTGTCGGAAGAGTGTTATCAAAATCTCCATAATGACACACACAGATGTCCATATCGAAATTAAATGCATTTATTGTAACTTTTAAACAGTTCACATAATGATTTATTTAGGATACTGGTGTTTGCATATAAATATCTGCTTGTGTGTTTGTGTGTGTGTATATGTGTTAGTCAAAGTGTTGTTCTATGAGGAAGGAAAAGGTTGTGTTCCAATTGGTGAAGATGTTCAAGTCTTTTTTGTGTGTGCAAGTGAATTTGGCACAAGTGTGTGAGTGTGGCCACTGGACACAGCAATGAAATGCAGTAATTAGAAGACAGGTTTTGCAGCTGAGAAGAAAATCAAGAATGAAATGGTCTCTAAAACATCCTCCACCTTTCATATACAACTATTGTCCACTTAATGGCCCTCAACATCCCAATTAAATTAAGTGACAATATTCTCTCTTACACACGACTAAAAGAGAGCACCTATCTAATTTTATCCCCATAAGCCAGGTGTCAGAGAGACACACTTGGAAATTGGCCATGTGGGGTCCTTCAACTTTTTGAGGGATTCCAACCTTGTTTAACTTTGAGGGACATTCTCACTTCAAAATGCGGACGTGAACTAGGCCTACAGCGAAAATAACGGCAAGCACAACACTGATTATTCTGGGGGGGGGGATTGCACAAACCCAGGCAGAGATTTAGAGAACAAGACATCCAGATCGATCAATGGACTTTCCTGAAAATAAAATAACATATCAACAGAGGGGACATGCTGACTTAAAGGAATCTAATAATGCTATATGTTATGCCTCGCAAGGATAGACCACTAAGCTAGAGGGAGATAATATGCCCTTTTACAAGAATGATCATCATCTAACCTCCACTGGAAATACTGACAATATTCTACCGACGCACATTGCATTAGAGTAGATATAACATACACTGATAGACAAAAAATGATGATCCCATACATAGGCTTCATAAAAATATGGGTCTTATGTGGATGACAAAAATTTGTTTCCAGACCATTTTTTTAATAAATGCATAGCATTTTTCAAAATATGGGGCATACAACTCCGCACTCAATTTATTGCTGAATGAAGGTACGACTGCAACACTGTGCTTTACCTGTCTGTGGCTGTATGTGTGTCTGTGTGTTTGTGTGTGTACTGTATGTGTGTGTGAGAGACAGACAGCAAGAGAGATTGTGTGTGTGTGTGTGTGTGTTGCTATAAACCCAGGCATGACCCACTTCCCACTTTCCTTTTCCTTTTGCATCGTTTAGTATCCGACACATCTGTTGGAAATATATAGATGTACGTGCACTCCTACATGATTGCTATGACTCACTTCTTCCCTTCCACTGACACTGTACATCTCTCCTCAAAGTAACAGCACTGACAAAACAACAAGTCAATCTGAATCATAGGAGAGCAAAACACCTCTCCCTGTGCAGGAAAAGAACAGGGGATAGAGAGAGAGAGAGAGAGAGAGAGAGAGAGAGTAAATGTGTGCATCAATCTTTTCTGTTTTCTTTCAAAATAGCACCACAATAATCACTAGCTAAATAAATACTTTTGACATTTACAGTAAAAATATAAAGCATTCCTGTTCTTATGACAGTGCAAACATATTTACATACATTAGAATATATCATTAGGGCTAAAACAGTGAGAAGCGGGTTAACATGACTCTAATCCTGTTAATACAAAAAGTGGATATGCCGAGTACTGAAAACAACCTGGTGTGTGTGTGTCTGTGTGTGTGTGTATGTGTGTGTGTGTTAGTATGATTTAATGGCTTTTGTTAGTCCTTAAAGAGAAAATAACACACCACCTCTCTTTCAAACAGATAAACAAGCAGAGAGGTTGAGGAATATACCAGAAGAGACAGACCAGACAGAAGGACCCCTGATGGAGAGCATGACTCGCAGGAGGATGACAGGAGGCCACTTAGCTACATTAGCATTAGCAATGCTTCCAAACGCATGAACTGAAAGAGGAAAAAACTAAGACAATGATTACAAAAAGGATTTATCTGAATGTATGTGTGTGCATTCATGTCCTTTGTGGAGCCGCATGTGTTTACGTATGTGTCAGTATGTGTGTGTGTGTGTGTGTGTGTGTGTGTAGGCACTATATCATGAAAATGATAGTAACCTACATTGGAAGATAGATAAACAGACAATGGGCAGACATCAAAGGAGCGTCACTGCTTTTTCTCCCAAGCAAATGATGCTTCAATCAGTATCCCCTTTTGCCATGTGTTGGACCGAGTAGGGAGAGAGAAAGGCAGGTTGGAAGAGAGAAGGGTGAGAGAGAAATAGAGGAAATATGACATCTTTCAGGTGCCATTCACCTTTGACTGACAGAGGGACAAAGAGGGCAGCTAGTTAGCGGCCCATAAATCACAGAATGGAACAGGCATGGCGTAAGTGCTTAGCGCTAACAGTAGCTATGTTCAGCCATGATGTATTCATTATCCTCGTTGAGCTTTCACACACTTACAAAAGTCATCGAAGGCAGTGCAGAAGCAGAGCCAATGAAACAGAGTGGAGGTTCCTGAATGACAATATCCACCAATTAGGAGAATGTGTTACTATGGAAAGGAAGAAATGACTCCAAAATGACTCCAACCCAACCAATAAAAATAGGGGTGACTAACTTTGGAGAACTCAGCACTTGACTGACTGACAAACCATCAGCCAATAGCATCACAGGATTACACACTGCTAAGAGGCTCCTAGAATCTAAGCCTTTAAAAAAAAATGTTGTCTGAAACAAAAAGACACAAATTGAAAGGTAATCAAATCAAGTATGTTTTTGCCAGATGCTCTTTGCAGAGAAATGTGTTTTAAAGAAAACAGAGCATCCATGAGTTCACAGTCGCTTCTTGCCACAGAAAACTAGGGGGAGGGAGGAAAGTGACAACAAATGAGAATGCTCACTGCCTCTGCTTCTGTAATTTTCATAGTCCACCGCTGCCCGATGCCTCCTTTAGGGCAACCACTCTTTGTGTGGCCTGCTCAGTGTGGTTGGTGGGCGTGAGGGGGATGGGGGGTGTGGGGTGTGGAGGGGGTTGGGTCAGGTCACACCTTCATGCAGACCCGGCAGCGGCTGGTCACTTGCCGGTGGTCTCTCGGGTCGTTCAGTATGGACTGGCTGGGGCCGTGGCCGAAGTTGGCTTCGCTGTCGCTCACGCCGGTTAGCCAGTAACTGTAGATGTTGGCGAAGTAGTAGCAGGAGCCGCGCGGGCCCTGGCACTCCACAAACGGCAGTGCCCGGAAGTCCTGCAGGCAACTGCCCGACGATGTCAGTGACTGGCCGCCGCCCTCATCTCCTGCACCCGTGTGCTGGTAGACGCAGACGCACACACAGATACACACACAAACATACATGGGAGGCAAAGTAGCCTTAATCAGTAACAGTGTGGTCATAAAATACATAACAAATCATTTTCAAATTAATCACCTACTGTAATTTACAAAAATGTCTAATTTCCTGTATAACTAATTTCTATGAATGAATACCCCTTATACTGTCTGCGTACAACAAATCCCGTGCCTCCTCAAGCACACACACACACTACCTCAGCCATTTATTGGCCTGACTTTTGCACTATTATATTGACTGTCTACTGTATGCACAATTGCACAATTTCAACCAAAATTTTGCTGCTCTTATTTCTTCATTGTATGTGCCTTCTTATTTACTTTTTATATTGTTTACTTGAATGTTATGTTTGTCTGTGGACTTAATTGGTAAAATATGTCTTGTCTCCACCGTGGGATAGTGGGAAACGTAATTTCGATCTCTTTGTATGTCTTGACATGTGAAGAAATTGACAATAAAGCAGACTTTGACTTTGACTTTGACTTTGACACACACACACACACACACACACACACACACACACACAGGTCCTCACCATCAGGAAGGAGTAGCCCTCCCACAGAGGTCTCCAGTTAATCGGACAGGAGGGTAGGCTGCTGTCCTGGCTATGGATGGCAATGGGCACAGAGGGGGCTTCGCACACCACGCAGCGGCTAATCAGCGAACGGATGCCCTGGCCCTCGACGGGCATCATGGGCACCGGCGCGTTGGTGGAGAGCCAGTAGGACTTGTCGTTGCGGCTGGCGTGGTTGCAGGAGGCCATGTTGCAGTAAGAGAAGGGCATGGTGCTGAACATGCGCATGCAGGAGCCGGCCTGGCCTGTGGGGAAGAGGGTGCAAAGTGAGACAAAGATAGGTATGTACGTACATCCACACACACACACACACACACACACACACACACACACTGGGAGAGGAGTGTTAGAATAGCCAGACTGGGATTGGTTCAGTATGTGAATAATGTCAGCAAAGAACACAAGTCCCTGTTCTCAAAACCCAATTAAAATTCAATAAGAGTTTGTATGTAGCTGTAACTGTGACCAGTGGCCAAAGAATGGTACATGATATGAGTGACTGCTGGCTGCAACCTGAATCCTTGCTGTGGCACCCAGATGACATGTGGTCCAAAATGTCACATCTTTAAGGTGGCTTGGAATTCAGTGTTTTGCTTCAGTGTGTCTTGGTGATACAAGCTCAAAAGCTTACACTTGTCTGTTTCATATTTGTACATAAGACATGTTATGTACATGTTGGAGAATGGCAGGATGTGTGTGTGTGTGTGTGTGTGTCTGTGTGTGTGTGTGTGTGTGTGTGCGTGTGTGTGTGTGTTTGTGTGTGTGTGTGTGCCCGTGTGTGTCCATTTGTACCAAGGTCCTGTGTGTGGGCTTTCTCCTGTCCCTCCAAATAGAGGAGACTGTATCCAGTCCACAGCTCATTCATTTCAGAGGGGCACACAGGGATGGATTCTGATTGGCTGTGCATGACCAATAGAAAACCAGAGTTGTAGGTGATGCGGGGTCCCCGATCTCCTGGATCACCGATCTCTCCTGTGGGACCTGTCACAGAGAGAGAATAAGCATGCATCTTTAGAGACAAGGTGGGTAACACACACACACACACACACACACACACACACACACACACACACACACACACACACACACACACACACACACACACACTCACCCTGTAGTCCTCCTATTCCTATGTCTCCATGATCTCCCTGGTTTCCTGTAGGCCCATTAGCCCCTGGTGCTCCAGGGGATCCTGGATATCCTGGGTCTCCTGCATCACCCTTATGGCCTGAGGACACAGTTGCAGGGGGAAGATTTATACTGGGACACAGCAACAACAAAACTGAGGCTCTGCCTGGAGGTATTCATTCACTCTATCTGTTCCTCATAAGGAAACAAAAGTACTATCTACAGTTCCCCCCGAGAACTCACAGTTTAACATCAGATGCAGGGAATGTGGAACTGCATAGACTGCTTAATAAAGCAGGAAATACCACATCAGATACACTCTCTCACAACCAGTTTCATTTCTCTCCTGCTGTTAGCACTAAATCAGTCCCTATCATTATCAAATGGCAACTTTCGCAGGTTAATTTAAGAAGACAATATGCATTTAGTTCAATTAAATAATTGGATAGACAGCACCTTCATCCATTTCTCTTCACAGAGAGTGAAAGCCTTTAGGGATAGAGACAGAGCAGAGTTGGATATAACAATAATGGAGAGATAGGCAGAGACATAGAGACAAGGATCTGAAAGAGAGAGAGGCACACACACTCACTCTCTCTCTCTCTCTCACACACACACACATACACACACACACACACACACACACACACACACACACACACACACACACACACACACACACACACACACACACACTGCCATGATGTTCTGTCTTCTTTCCTTCACATACTACTAATTACCTGTACAATTAGTAATGCTTGGGCAACACATTGTGTATTTTTTTGTAATGCCAATAAAACTCTACTGAATTTAGAGAGAGAGAGAGAGAAAGAGAGAGAGAGAGAGACACAGCAATGGTTGAGGGGAGGCAGGAAGAAACTGAGGGAACAAATGAATTTGGGTGATAGAGAGACGGGGGTGGGTGGGGGGGGTTGACACAGACGCGGTGAGTAATGAACAGAAGGAGACCACACACAGACGTGGTGAGTAATGAACAGAAGGAGACCGCACACAGACGTGGTGAGTACCTTTGCCACCTTCTCTGCCGTTAGGGCCGGGGAACCCACGGTCCCCTGTGGGCCCAGGTAGACCAGGAGGCCCCAGAGGCCCAGGTAGAGGACGGGGATGTGGAGGATCAATAATGAGCCCCGGGTCCCCCTTAGGACCTGCATAGAAACACACATAGGTTTGTTAATGCTTCAAATCTCCAGCAAAATGAAATACAACATTCAACATGTCATAAACACGTCTCTAAAGCAAACATTTGCCTCACATTATTAACACTTCAGTCATAATATGACACTTTGGATACATCATGTACACACTGTTGCTCAAAACCTAAAGCTCTTCTGTCTTTCATGGACTTATGATGTTGAAATACACAGTAAACATGTAAACAATATTAAAAACAAAAATAGTGATTTTTCCAAATAATTTGCTGTTGTGAATACAGTATTTTACACTCAACAAGAAAAATGGAGGCAAAATACAATGACCACCAGATGCTTTGCTTTTTCCAATGAAGATATACTACCCATGTGTTTTTTTTTTTGAGGGGGGGGCAGTTGGGCATATATATTCACAGGCCTATAGACTCTTTCAACTGCAGACACAAACATGTGCGTTCCATTTCCGGAAACACAGAAAACAACATTAAGCTAATGGTAACTTGGGGACAAAGGACAAGTTTTACGTAATGTCGACTTTTTAGAACATTATGCTAAAGTCTCTGCATTGATCTCAACATTTCAACCGTAAATTCTCTAGGAACAGATTGAAAAGGTCTATAACTATAGAGTATATCTATTCATAGGCTAATACTAAGGCAATGATCGGATGGTGTTCAGTAAAGTAATGACTGTTTGTATATTGAGGACTGAGTGTGAAGTGGTGAATAAGTGTAGCATTTTGATAGGTTGTGTTTGAAAAGCAAAATCAAGTTACTTCCTGTTCGATTTTTGTGTGTGAGGTAGAAGAGGTAGAGGTAGGTGTGTGTGGTGGTGTTTTGCAAAATGTGTTTTAGGAAATTGAAAACTCAGTGAAACACTGAGAATTAGTGTGTGGTTTTGCAGATTTGGCGTGGGGTTATGGTGTTGTTATGGAAGTGTGTGACAAGCAAAGATTTAGTGTATAAGCAGTTGAAAAAAAAACTGTAATGTATAGCCATATCAGTGTGCCTGTGGCAAGCCATGTGTCTGAGAGGCTGTGGGACTCACCTCGCTCTCCCTTTTCCCCTTCCGGGCCTTTGAATCCATTAAACCCTTTATCCCCATCACCACCTCTGGGTCCTGGTGAGCCCATGAAACCGGTTTCTCCGTGTTCGCCTGAAATACACAGTCTCTAAGTCAGCGCATGTGTGCCAGTGAATTTGCACAAGGTCTCAGCGCATTAATGAAGGTTCGACACCAGGCACTGCACTTGCTCCCACTGACACAATTACCCTAATACAGTACAAATCCCTGTCTGAATGGTCCTCTACAGAACAGACCGAAGCCTACGTCTAATTGTTTGTTGTCAAACCAGTGCTCCTCAACCCTGAGTGTGTGTGTGCGTCTGTTCACATAACTTGAGAACTACTCATACATCATATAACTATCTATCTGTAAGTGTGTGTGTGTGTGTGTGTGTGTGTGTGTTTGTGTGTGTGCGTGTGTGTGTGTGTGTGTATGTGTGCGCGCGCACGTGTGTGTGTTGAGATTGTTTGGAATAGTGTGTGTGTGTGTCTGTTCACATAACTTGAGAACTACTCATACATCATATAACTATCTATCTGTAAGTGTGTGTGTGTGTGTGTGTGTGTGTGTGTGTGTGTGTGTGTGTGTGTGTGTGTGTGTGTGTATGCGTGCACGTGTGTGTGTTGAGATTGTTTGGAATACTGATAATAAAAGAAAAGAAGCTGCTGCTTGGGAATAAATCTGATTCCCTCCACCACACTGGCTTTACATTCACTCAGTGCTCAGTCTGTCTTTTAACGCAGGTAATTCATACTACATACAACTGGGAAACTAGGACACAGACACATCCTATGTGTTGGCATCACCTTTGCGTCCTGGGTTGCCCGATATGCCTGGTACTCCTGGAGGTCCAGCATTGCCACTCGATCCAAGCGGCCCTGGGGCACCTTGGTCTCCTTTGGTTCCAACATCTCCTGGCATAGGCATTGCTGTCCCTTTATCACCCATGTCACCTCGTGGCCCTATACATCACCACACACACACACACACACACATACACACACATACACACACACACACACACACACACACACACACACATACACACACAGACACATACACACACACACACACACACACACACACACACACACACACACACACACACACACACACACACACAGTAAGTTCCGATATCTCATAAAAATATAGTTTAGTATAGTATAGTAGCATCTCACATGTAGGCACATAAACACACATACCTGGTGGTCCATCTGATCCTGGGACACCATGTTCTCCACACTCTCCCGTTCTGAGTTCCTTACAATCCTCACCTTTTAGACCAGGCGCTCCACCAGGACCCGGGGGTCCTACAGGATGGACAGATATGGTGAGCAAAAAGAAGGAGGGGTGCAATAAAGCCATGGGAGACAGTGTCAGAATATATGCCAATGCCGGTTAAAGGTTGATGGTGAGGCCAACAGTTTATCCTTCAGATAGCTGTAGGTGGATATACACAGGAGAGGTGTTAAATTATTTGTGCGATAGGTAAGGGATTTTCCAAGCCATCACATCAAACATCAAAAATAAAATCAGCAAAAAATGCTTTGTGAGCATTTCTCTGAAGTTTTCAAGCAAGCAAACAGCAAGCTTTTGATGTGGGCATCCACACAAACAAATTCTTCAGTCAATAGTCGTTTTGTTCTTATGTTGCTGTGGCTGTTTATGATCCACTCAGCAACATAAGCAAACACACCCTTGATGAGGGCACCAACAAATACCAACAAATTCTTAGGTCATTCCCCTCCGTTGCTCTAGCCGTTTAAGATCCGATCAACAACACAACCAGCCATCACACGAGCCCTTGATCAAGAAACACATTCAGGTTGACATGACACCAAGTAGTCTGAGAGCGTCCCCAGCCATAGCCATTGGCTTGCCTTTTTAGCAGCCTCTGATAACTCTTTTACAGCTCCTGCCAGTGACCGTTCTCGAAAACCAAAATTCAACAGAAGTGACCGACTTTTGCTACAAAGCCCCTAGCACCTGGTCTCCACTGGCCTCTCCACTGGTCTTGCGTGTACTGCGCCCACCACATTCCCTTACCTCTGCTACCAGTTCTGCATAGTTTAACTTCTTCTTTGCAAAGGCTTTCTCCATCACATCTTCGAAGGGAATAGCTAGCTCAATAAGTTAGCTCACACTCTGAACACAATGTCTGGTCTCTTAAGCAGCCACAACAATACACTCTGGAAATTGCATTTTCCTTTCAACGTCCACCAGGAGTTTCCAATCCAGTGCTTTGCCCCATTTTCCTGTATTGCTTGTATCTGTCCGATGGCTACTTCTCGCAGCGGCAAAATTATATTGTCCCTGTCATTCGCCGGCAAGTAGTTAACCTCAACTCTCTTGTTCTCAAGCAAACCCGCATGTGATTTTAGAACCTGATAATGTCTCCAGGTAAAGTGACCCTACTGTAGGTCAGGTTACTTTTACAACCAGAAAGAATATGCTTTAAAGAGCCATGACCCATAAATAGCGTACAGCTTCTGTCTTCACGGAATAATCACTGACATAAAGAGATAAGTATATAACATAAATGTTTGTTTTTTCCTATGTAAAAGGGTGTGTGTGTACCGGTGAATCCATCCTGGCCTTTGGGGCCTTTGGGACCCTGTAATCGAGGCCCAGCGGGGCCTGGATTTCCTCTCTCTGCTTTATCCCCTTGGGCACCTGGAGGACCACGGTGGCCTGTAAACCCAGGCCCTGAGGAGATAAGAGGACACGCGCATGCGCATGCGCACACACACACACACACACGCGCACACACATATAAGCATAATGAGGACATTCCACAGAATTTGACATTTAAACAACATCGCATGCACACACTATACTAAGACATACATACACATACACTTACCTGGTGATCCAACCTCACCCTTAACCCCCTTCAGACCGTCCAGGCCATGCAGTCCCAATGGCCCAGGAGGACCTGAAACAGACCCAGCGAGATCCACACATCAGGACAGTGCAGGAGTGTGTGTAAGTGTCAGGTAAGTGAATATCTATTCCCTTTTCTGTAAAACATCTTCAGAGTGGGCATTGGAGTGTGTGTCTATTGAAATGAAATCAGGATTAATGAATTGTCATACCGGATATGTAATCATCCCACCTCTTGTAACTTTCAGCTCAAGTGCTTTTAACACCATGTCTTATTCTCTACACCTGACTATCATATGCATTTGTCATGTATACTGACCTTACTGTCCTGGATTAACCCTAGGCAGATGGATCAGGCCCTTGAGTCGTGGATCTGCTCGAGGTTTCTTCCTATATGTATCTCCAATTCTAGGGAGTTTTTCCTCGCCCCTGTTACCCATGGGCCTCTCTTTCTTTTCTTTTCTTCCTTTCTTTCCTTTTTTCTCTGATTGCCTACATTCTCTAAAGCACCATGATACATGTGTAATGTTTTGGCGCTCTATAAGCACAATAAATTGAACTGAACTGAATTGAATGACAAAGTAAGAAATATATAATATGATGGAAACTAAGAATGAATGTGTTTGTCCAGATACAGCATTGTCATGCATGTTATTCATATATTAACATAAACTGGATGGGATGATTGGAAATTCATTTAAAATATTTCAAACACACCGCTGAAATGAAATACTTACAAACATCTTCACTCGATGGGGGACCATACAAGCCAGGTACGAGACACTTTTGCTCTCATGTTCAAGACAGAGGCTAATGTGTGTGTGTGTGTGTGTGTGTGTGTGTGTGTGTGTATGTTTGTGTGTTGTGTGTCTGCATGTGTGTGTATATGTGTACTACCTTGGAGTCCTTTGAGTCCAGGTCTGCCTTCACCCCCAGGCAGTCCAACCTCGCCCATTGGACCCTCTGTGCCAGGCTTACCTGCTATGCCAGGAGGACCTGTTACACCTGCAGGACAATGAAAAGATCAGTATGTTTGTGTGTGTGTGTGTGTATAGTAATGTGTCCAAACGGATGGTGAGACTCAGGCAATGATACTCAAGTTGACGTAATTCTTTTTTAAAAATTATTATTAAGCTACCGGCAGGTTTAGGCAGCAAACAAAACAGAAAACATTAAACAAAAACTCTGATCAAAACGAAAAACAAACATGGGACAATGCCCGCAATAACTAGGCCCTCCATAGTAACAATCGACACATACATACGTCCTCTCACGACAGAGGCGAACCACAAATGAAGCGCCCAATTACATGTTATGCCATTGGTCCCCACCAAACTACAGATAATAAATCGGCCCTTTGACACATTCTTTTAAACCATAAACTGCATTAGCGCACACACTACTCTATAACATTCGTGTTCAGACATCACCAATGCGCTGCAATACCCTAAAACAACAAATAAAGAATAATCATCCTAAACAGGGCTGCCTAAATAAGCGCTTCCCTTACGGGAGCGCGCCTTGACCATTTAAATGAGTCCCACCTTCTACCCTGCTGTTTGCACCCCTGCACCCCGGAAGACAGGCATAACACAGGTAAGGTGAACATTGAATGCACATTACAACAACTAACATACAGGCACAGTTGAAGCGATCTCACTAAGATGTAAAAAGTGCGCACATGAAACCCCCACAACCACCCCGACGCTATGCTTTGCATCAGACCATTTAGCAATACCATGACCGCGTATGACATTTCAATATTCCTTTGCTTTTCCCATACATACAAAGTATACAGTACAATACATCGCCATTCTTTTTTTTCACATGCATCAAAGAAAACATTTCATTTAGCGCACCAGTCCGTATCCGTATATAATGTCCAGTTTTTAACCCAAACTCCGGTCCCATTGTTCTACCACTGGCGGGAATGCACTAGGCCCAGTGACAGACGCGGTGCGCTCTGTCACAGTGTGTGTGTGTATGTGTGTGTGTGTGTGTGTGTGTGTGCACATGTGTCAACATGCGTATACACAATACATGCATTGTATGAAACAGAGATATTCCTCTACCTGGAAATCCTGGTACACCTGCATATCCGCGGGCTCCTGGCTCGCCTTTAGTTCCATTGTTGCCAGCGCAACCTCGATCACCCACCTCACCTGGGTCACCTGGGGGTCCTACAAAAGCCAGCAATGTTAGTGTCCACAGGCTTGTCCTTTACTACTGAGTGCTACACTGTCAGCATGCACCCCCTACCACTGAGTAGTGCATTCTAATCTGTCTAAGTGGTGAAAACCTAGTGTCAAGTCTGACATGAACGTAGCCATAAGACTGTAGTGTTTACATAAGTTCTCCACAAATGGCTCCACAGATGCTTCACTACTTCCCTTCATGAACACAGAAATGTGAGGACTTACCTGGTGGTGAGTTGTAACCTGTTGGGCCTTTGTCCCCTGGAGATCCTGGAGAACTAATAGAATCACCCGGATCACCTGACATGATGACAGAGTTAGTGTGTGTGTGTGTGTGTGAGAGAGAGTCGAAAAGAGTAATTATTAGGCTTTATTACACGGCTCTTCAGAGTGCTGCAGAAAGTTCCATTCACATGAATGGGCCTTCCCAACGTTCAGAGGTCTGTTAAATCTATATAATAACCGCTGCAAAGTATATAATGACCGCTGTCAATGGCAACGGGTTTTGTGCTTTTGATTCACGTCTTTCAAATCATTCCGCAAGAACTATGTTTGCCTTATTGCAATGGAATTTCATTGAAAGTGAAAGTCAGCTAGTAAGACGTTACCACGCAACACCTGAAACTGGCAAGTTCTGTCTGTGTGGCAAACTATTTATTTTGTCAGCGGAAGCCACGAAATGGTAGCCAAGTCATTTTTAAAGATTCTATTCTCGTTTTGGGTAGGTAGCCGTATAATAAGCGTCGGGGTTCTGTTCGTTATTTTCCGATAATTACCGGTGGACAATACATTATTCCTTACATAATACACTGTCTATCAGATACAGAGTGATTGAGGTGGTCTTACAGGTCAAGAGACAGACAGAAGGAAGGGACAGACAGATTCTCAAACATCCCTACCTTTTTGACCTTCTTCTCCATCACGGCCTCGTTGTCCTACACAGCCCTCATTTCCAAGCTCTCCCTGTAAGGACAACAGTTTAGCAAGTTCACACTGACCTACTAAGAATTAAACCTAAATAAAAGAAGAAGTTATAAACCAACTATTTACTTTAAAAAATGTGACACATCAATGACTTAACTGACCTCATACATCACAATATCTCTCTTCTTCAAAAGCTCTACAGCAACAGACTGTCTTATGCATTTACACAAATCAAAACCTGAGGCAGGGCATGATTAAGGGTTGTATCAGCGTTGATGTTCAAACAAAACAGAGAGCTAGCTCGCTACTCCCTCCCCCTCCCTCCCGTTCAATTAAAACTCTCCTAAACGTGCATCTCGTTGGTTATTGGTTGAAACACTTTATTTTGCCTTTGAGTGGGTTGTACAGATCTCGGAGCCTAGGCTGCCTACAGAGACACGTTTTTTTGACGGCCTGCTTATGGGGCAGACAGCTATCGGATTGTTAGGAAAGATTAGACGAATGTGATCATTTATGTTGGGGCCTTTTTTGGACCTGAAATCGCTGATACAACCTTTAACCTAACTACTCAGTCCTGCTGCTGATATGCATAGCTGTGTTCTGCCTTCTCACCACTTCCCCTTCTCTTCCTGGCTCCCCGTTGTTGCCCGGAAACCCGAGTCCCCCCTGTAGGCCTGGTGCTCCAGTTGCTCCATCCCTTCCCCTGCGTCCCTGCTGGCCGGTGGGGCCAGCGAATCCCTCTTGGCCAGGATAGCCCAGCAGGCCCTGTTTGCCAGGCAAGCCCTTGTCACCTGAGAGAGGATAGGTAAGTGGTGAGACTAGTCTTGCATGAAACCTTTTTAGGACCCATTGCAAGAGCAATCGACTGTTCAGTTGTGATTATAGGCCTACTTTTATAAAGGCAAGGACTGAGGTAAGGAAAGGCAAGGACTACTGTGACAATAGTACCTACCATCTCAGTGTGTACTTCCTCCTTAGCTCCACATGAGCGTACTCTATCTTCAGTTGACATACTCAGATTAAGTTTTTATTGTGGATGGTGATCTTGATACCCACAAAGGCTTGTCAATGTTTTTGGCTTATCCCTTAAAGGTTGGGTAGAAGATCATTTCTGACACATTTTTTCTATATTACCTGAAATCCCTTTTACATGCAAATAGCAACCAATCAATTAAATGCTCTGACATCCAAATCGTTTGAGGTTGAGAGTGAATGAATGAATGAATGAGCCAATTACACTGGGGGATGATTAGGAGGCCAGATTGAATGAGTTGGGAATTTAGCCAGAACATTGGGCTGTATTATTTCCATACTGTATGGACCCTTTCAAGAGAGTTCCATTATCAGCATCATAGTTGGCCCCACAAGACTTCCTTTTTAACATTCCATATGTTATCTTAATGCAGAGGAAGTAGATTGGGGCCCAAATAGAATGTTCAAGCATTGTTTTTGTTTACCTTGTTGAAAGGGTCCATTGGGTTAGACTTGGTGCTAGACATGCTGGAAGTCATAGGCTTTAAATCTTCTGTATGGCGATTGCGAATATGAAATTATAGCCAACGATGAACACTTAGTTGAAGTCTGACTTACCTGATCTGGTGTTTTTTTTCCCCAAATGTATTTTTCCATTTTAATTCTAGTATTTGTCATGAAGTGTTGTGCTGTGCAATCGTTTAGAAAAACAACATTAGTTTGAAACACCAGTGTGTTTCCATGTAGCCAGCCCTGGATGAGCTAGTTTTTGCCTTCCACGTTCCACAGCCAGGTTATGCTCTGTACATTTTGTACTCATGGTTAAGGGCAAAATAGTATTTGAGTTTAAGTTGGGTTCTGGTGACTTGATTCCAATATGTAATATATTTTCCTTCTCAGTGTATTATCATTTTATTAGGGTGGACTTTCTCTGGATTTCTGTATTTTGTATACTCTCAAAAATCTATCTTTTTTTGACTGTGCTTTCCAGAAGCTACTAGTCTACATTTAATACTTCATTTGATATGGGTATTGTAAACTACTTCCTCCATGTCTTCTTTTGCCCTACGATGTATCTAATGCAGCTGTATTCTTTGTTTTGTAAAGCATTGAGAACAACTCATTCATATACAGTATGTTTCCAAACAAAAAAACTGTGTCTCACCCCACCCTCAGCTCAGGACCCAACGTACCTCGAGGTCCTGTGAATCCAGGAGCACCTGGAAGTCCAGGGAATCCGGGCCAGCCTTTGATGGGGATGAAAGTGGTTTTTCCTGGCTCACCAGATATGCCTTTGTCACCTGCAGAAACGCCATATAACACCTCTCATTCTGAGCCCAGCTTTCCAACAGTTTGTAACCTGCCTGGCTAAACAATGTTCTTATAACACAGCATTCATTCCCGTCTAAATTCATCTCTTTATTTAAGAGTGGCACCTTTTGATTAGCTGTACAGTACGTCATATTTGTTATGTATTCGGTCATTTTGCCAGGCAGACTAGTGTGGCTGAGTGTGTGAATGCTGGACCTCTCTCTCCTGGCACTCCGTTGGGTCCTGGGAACCCTGGCCGACCATCGGAGCCCCGCTCTCCCTTCCTGCCTGCAAGTCCTGTAGCACCAGGTGGTCCAGTATCCCCTGGCAACCCCTTCCAACCGGCTGGTCCTTTTGGACCTGCAATGCAACATGACAAATTGTTATCACTGTCATATGATCTAAAGAGACACACTGCCATCATGTACCGGTACAAACACTTTCCATGGTACTTCGAAAGTCATACTGTCATAGTCATAGAGTCATACCCACTACTGTACATACAGTACTCTCTATTGTACAAACATTTTCAACTTTCTTTCTAAAAACAGGGCATTTGAGAGAAAGTTTTTGTTAGTAGCAGGTGAACATCTCTGGGCCTCCATTACTCACCTTTCGGTCCCAAGGATCCTGGCTGTCCATTTTCTCCATTTAGCCCCTGTTCCCCCCGGGAACCTGGGAAGCCTGGTGCTCCTGGGTTTCCGGGCTTCCCTGGAGGCCCAGGCTGTCCCTCGCCAGGGGGGCCTGGCAGGCCCTTCATACCTGGCTCCCCTTTCTTACCTGTAAAACACAAAAAAGAAACAAAAACAGAACACACACACACACACACACACACACATACACACACACACACACACACAAAGAGTCATACAGAGACACACACAGATTGTCAGATAGGTGTACTCATAGAGAGACACACACTTTCTCCCATGTGCGTAAGGGTGCGTAAGTCAAAAAAAGCGTGTAACTATGCTCATTTCAGCCTCCGCAAATTCTCCCCTCTGTAATTTATGCGCGATAGAGGGAGTTAGGCGTTTTGGGAGGAGCAACCCCAAAATCTGGGCGTTTCTTATACAACTCTTGCTCACATTCTGCCACTGACTTAAGCACCTTTCCAGCGTCATACCCTGGCATATTTCCCATCATTCATTGAATGAAAGTGCACACACATCTGCCAAAAATGAAACAGGTAGCCTATAAGGCTGAGCCAACATATGAAAAAAATAAAGAGATACCCACACACTGTTATATAAGTCCCCAGAGTGTTTCCTTCAATTTCCCGTTAGGGATCAATAAAGTATCTATCTATCTATCTTTTATTAGGCTACAACGTTTCGACCAGAGGTCTTCGTCAGGTATCAAGCAGATGTTTTTCGCCATTACCTTATCCATGAAACTACATTGTTAAATAGTAAAAAGCCTGATATAATCACCCACTTTGGATATTGGAGCTTACCGACTGTGCATCTTCAGTTTTAACGTGAAGTCATAATCCCATAGCCTATTCATTCGAATCTGTCCATTTCTTTCCAACTTGACCGAAGACATCCACACATTTGCACAGACGTCTGCATTATTGTCGAGCAGCATAGTTTATATTCTCCTGTCTCTTGATTCGTTTGTAATGGAGGTTGGCATTGTTATGCCAGTCTCTCTACTGTATTCGAAGCTGCAGGTGTCAGTCTACAGAATCGTTAGCATAGATAAATTGATATTATGAGAAGCAGCTGTCATTGAAACATTCTTTCTCTACACTGAGTTTTTAAATTATGAATCTACACACCTCAAGCATGTCGTCTTGACTCTTTATAAACTAACCTCAAAGCAAAAGTGAAATTTCGTGAAGTCAATTCTTTGATAGGCTATGTGATGACACACCATTTTACTGTAGGCCGTTCTCTATTCAATTCACCATGCTTATGTTTTCAAAATCAATGACTGGTTTGTGTTCGTTTTGGATTTAAATGGCATTCAGAGGGTCAATGAGAAAGTCCACATTCCACGTTTTCATATCAACCTAAATTAATGAGGTGTTGGATAAGTCTGGTTCTATTCTATATCTAAGGCCGCCTTGATTTCGAACTTGCGCGCTGTGGGTGTGACAGAAGCGGGAAAGGGAGAATATGCGTAACTGAAAAGTACGTAACTGATGCGTGTAAAAAAAACGTGCGATTTACACACAAATGGGAGAATTCGCCCCCTTACTGCATATTAACATAATAATAATATATGGAAATTAAGTCAGCTTGATGAGAACAAAATGCTAACCTATCATGTACAGGTACACAACAGGACTGAAAAAGGGAAAGTGATTCAGAGGAATAATCTATGGACAGGTTTACTAAAGTGCATGAAAGACAGTCAAGCACAGACATGTTCATCTATGTACAACCTCTCGACTAACAGGGAGGCTACACTGGTCGAGCAACTGAAGCGCTCCGCATAGCTCCTGTTATAATCAATAGAACTGGCTACACCAGACATGATAGCAGCGCATACCTTCGAACAAATAAGACCAGTTGAACTATTTTTACACTCCGTGAATGGAGCACTTTAGTTACGTGCCTGGTGTAGGCCGGGCCTAACAGAAAGGTAGTCTAGCTGGACGCACCTGCCTGCCCATCATTGCCCTTGCACCCTGGTGGACCATGTGGGCCATTTAGACCGTTCGGACATGAGAGAGGGCTGTCTCCTTTTGGCCCATCTCTGCCTCTGTAGCCGTAAGCCCCTGCCTGCCCTTTGCCTCCTGGTACTCCATTCCTTCCAGGCAAACCTATAGAAAACAACCCCAGGAGAAAAAAGCTGAAGCAATACCTCCAAACACCCAGTAAAGAAAAACCAAGACACAGAAAAGCCTGCATGGTTGCAAAGAAAAACTACAGTGGTTTCAGTGTCATATCACAGATGCTACAGAACAGAACAGAACAGCACAGCACAGCACACACACACATCTTGCATTAGCACCATCTAAACAGCTACATGTAAGTGAAAATATGGATCAAGGGGGAAACCCATTGCCAGTAGAGAGATCATGATGGTCATACCCGGTGCACCCGGTGCGCCTGTTGGTCCGCGTAGGCCCATGGCTCCAGGGAAGCCCGGACGTCCACTATCCCCGATCAGACCCGGATACCCAGAAGTGGAGGGCCCGTTGGGTCCCTTGAGTCCGGAGGGACCATCGCTGCCGGGCGGGCCTGGGGGGCCATCGATGCTGGGCCCCTCTGGACCCCGTTGGCCTGGATCTCCACTAAACCCGGGAGGACCTGATGTGTGGACACATTGTGAGAGTGTATGAGCATGAGACAGTGGTGTTTCTGTGTGTGTCCATGCATGTGTGTGCATGCGTGTGTGTTTGTCTGTTTGTACTGATGTTAAACCATAAACCAGGTTTCCCAGGACCTTCTCTCTCTTATTAATTAATTATGCTCTCTTTCATATGCATGTATGTGCATGCTTTGTGTGTGTGTGTGTATGTGTGTGTATGCATGCGTTTGTGTGTGTGTGTGTGTGTGTACCCAGGCTTCCTCGTGGTCCTGGTTGTCCTAGTTCTCCCCTCTCTCCTTTGGGGCCGTTGTACCCTGGAGGTCCTCTGATCCCACTGGGGCCTTGAAGCCCTCGGGGACCTGTAATAGAGAGAATAAGAGAAGGAGTGAATGAATGTAGGGAGGAAAAGAATGAAAAAGGGACACAGACTACAAAAAGGACAACAGCATAGAATATATAATGCAACTGTGGAATGAAAGCTTTACTGTAATTCTGAAACAGTACAGCTGGAGTGGCTAGGACACAACACTGTTTCAACTTTTTTCTTTTATTCAAAACATTATAGAACTTCACAGCATTCAACAGCTCAGTAACGTGGCTCAATGAGTACATTACGTCCACCATAACTCAGTACAATACACTCACACGCACATACACACACACACACAAACCTGGTGAACCACGTTCTCCTTTGTCCCCAGGTGGTCCTGGGTTCTTTTGAGGGCAGGGGAAGGTGTCACCTGCAGGAGAGATAAACAGGAAGCAGAATTATTCATGAGCTCTGATCTATTTCTTGTATAGTTAATGGAAGAGAGAGAAAAAACACAACAGATATGGCCATTTCTGGGATCTCAATGGTGGTATACTATTTGTGACCCCATTTTGTCTGTGTATGATAGAACAGCGGCTATTTCCACCAGACTGCATGGCTTTGAGTGGTGGGAACAGTGGGAAAGCCTCCATTAATGAACAATAATACGCATGATCCGACTGAATCAATAACACTACATTCTTGAAGGTAGCCAAAATGGCATCAGCTAGGGATCAATTCTGCTTATATATCTCCAGCCTGAATGCTATAAGGGGTCAATATATTTCCTTCATGGTGTCATGGTGTGTGTGTGTGTGTGTGTGTGTGTGTGTGTGTTTGTGTGTTTGTGTGTATGTATGTGTGTGTGTGTGATTGATGGCCTGATGTGTGGTCTTTTCTCCACACCTTACCTGGATTTCCTTTTGGCCCTGGCAGTCCGACTGGTCCTGGAGAGCCATCATCCCCTGCAAAGCCCCGCAGCCCTGGAGCGCCAAGCACACTTGCCCCTGGGGGGCCATCTGGGCCCCTGAGGCCCTTTGCACCAAAGTATCCAGGATGCCCTGCATCCCCTTTATCCCCGGGGTAACTTTCTCCCTGAGGGGGGCAACAGATTGATCATTGCAGTCTCTAACTGGACACATACTGAACCAATCCCAGTCTGGCTATTCTAACACTCCCTCTCCCAATGTGTTTGTGTGTGTGTGTGTGTGTGTCTGTGTTTGTGTTTGTCTGTATGTGTGTGTGTGTGTGTGTGTGTTTGTCTCTGTGTGTGTGTGCACATGTGTGTGTGTGTGTGTGTGTGTGTGTTTGTCTGTGTATGTGTGTGTGTGTGTGTGTGTGTGTGTGTGTGTGTGTGTGTGTCTTGTCTCACTTACCTTAGGCCCCGGTGGTCCAGGCTGTCCATCACTGCCTCCGATTCCCAGCCTGCCTGGTAATCCTCGGCGGCCTACAGACCCTCTTGGCCCAGACTCACCTTTTTCACCTTCTAAACCAGTACAGTAATCAGTACAGAGACCACTCGTCAGAGTGAAGATAATGCATTGCATGGGCATATTTGTGAGTGAGCATTCAAAACAAATCATGGATTATATCATTTGATGGCGATTCATTGGGTTCATTGGGGGGGATTTTCCCATGTGCGTAAGGGTGCGTAATGCTGCGTAAGTAAAAAAAAGCGCATACCTATGCACATTACACTCTGCGCAAATTCTCCCCTTTGCTTCAATTTGTTATTTACGTAGGAGTTACGCGTTTTGGGAGGAGCAACACCAAAACCTGGGTGTTTCTTATGTATACAACTGTTGCGTGCATTCTGCCATGGCTTAAGCACCTTTCCAACTACGCACTCCGGAGGGCTGTATTAAGGTCGAGCGCCAATACAAGGTGAAACAGCATATTGCTCTATGTCGGCAGCAGCCCTATTTCTAAATACATAAAAATACACATGTTACACAGAACGATACAAATTAACATTACAGTATCAATTTTGGTGCTTAATATGCTGATAAAGCTTCATGTTTTCCCCCATTACAGTGTTACACGGTGCCATATTTCCCAACATTACCTTATCCATGAGACTACATTGTTAAATAGTGAAAACCCCGTTATAATCACCCACTTTGGATATTGGAGCTTACCGACTGTGCATCTTCAGTTTTAACTTGACGTGAAGTCATAATTCCATAGCCTATTTCATTCCAATCTGTCCATTTCTTTCCAACTTGACCAAAGTCATCCATACATTTGCACAGACGTCTGCACTACTGTCGAACAGCATAGTTTATATTCGCCTCTCTCTTGATTTGTTTTAATAGAAGCTGGTATTGTAATGCCAGTCTCGCTACTGTATTCGAAACTGCAGGTGTCAGTCTACAGCTTCGTTAGTATAGATAAATTGATATTATTAGAAGCAACTGCCATTGAAACTTTCATTCTCAACAGTGAATTTTTAAATTATGGATTTACACACCTCAAGGATGTCGTGACTTGACTTGTTTATAAACAAACCTCAAAGCAAAAGTGAAATTTCTATGTGATGACACACCATTTTACCTTTGCCTTTGCTATTCAGTGCTTACGTTTTCAAAATCAAAGACTGCTTGTGTTCTTCCTGGATTTAAATGGAATTCAGAGGGTCAATGACAAAGTCCACGTTCCAAGTTTTCATATCAACCTAAATTAATGAGGTGGTGGATCAGTCTGGTTCTTTTTTAAATAAATCACACCTCTTTCACAAGGCCGCCTTGATTTTGAACTTGCGCACTGTGGGTGTGACAGAAGCGGGAATGAGAGAATACGCGTAACACAAAAAAAGTGGGTAAAAAAAAAAGCGTGATTTACGTGCGAATGGGAGAATCCCCCCATAGTGCATTACATTAGAATTTTGTGTTTGTTTTCATGTTCTTGTGCTTGTGCTTATGCTTGTGTGTGTGCGTGAGTGTGGGTGTGTGTGAAAATCAGACAAATCAGAAAATCACATTCATGATGCCCTAGATATCCACAAATATGAATATGATACATGTTGTGCGTGAATAAGATGTGTAGTGTACATTGTATGTATTCACAGAAAGGTATGTTGTTGAATAACATAAAATGATAAATGTTTGAAAGGTTTGTACAGGTCAGTTTACCTGGCCCGTTGACGAAGACCGTTTCACCTTTCTGACCCTTTTCTCCTATCGGACCTTCAGATCCAGGAAAGCCCTGGAATAACACAGAGAGTAAATGGATACTTGCACATTGATACTTGTGGAATGCATTCCAGGCCAGCTCTTTCTTTCCTGCTTTCTCTCAAGAACTGGGATTGTTGATGCTGAGGCTCCATACAACAAGGTGAGCTATTAATTCCGTTGATTTTTCACATAGATCTCTGTTTCTCGAGGTCACGAGTACTGTTGGAATGGAATAAAACAAAAAACAATCGGTGTACTCAGTGACCTCGTGAAAAATCGCCGGAATTTTTTCTTTTAAAGGTGCCCTGCCACACAAAACCGTTTTTACTTGTATTTTTTCAAATATGTTAGGTCCATATGTGGACATGTTTGTGTTAGGTTGTGAATGTGAAAATGAACTGCTACCTCCTCTGTCAGCTCTAGCCACTGAAAAGTAATAAGCGGAGAAATCAGGCCAATTACAAAAGCTGGTCAATCTGACATGGTGTTGACTAAGCTCATTATTCATGAGCTCGCTCAGTTGAGACCGCGGTCACAGAATTCGTCTAGCTCAGTGACAGTTTTCGTATAAGGATGGTTGAACGTCAACGGGCTTATGCGCTATGCACAAATAGAACTTCAACAATGCACATGCTGCCCAAGAACCCAGAGTTGAGGATCAAATGGCTCAAATCAAATCAAATCAGATCAAATGGCTCAAATGGCAAATGGCTCAAATGGCCAGAGTTGAGGATCAAATGGCTTCAGTTTATTTTTTGGAACAATGACACAACACTATGATTCAAAATTAGTTATCTGTTCATCACATGTTTTAAGAGTGACTTCATCAACTTTGGCAAGTTCAGCAGAGGCTTCGCAAAAAGGTTGCTGTTGAAGCCTGGAGCAGTACCATTGCGGCAGTCTACAACCAGTGCCCAGCCCGTTAGTAAAATGCTAAATTGTCAACTCAAGGAAGTGCTATGTTATACAGGTTTAATGCACTCGCTAGCCTAGCAGGTTTTATGTCCATTTGGACAATGCTAGCACTCGCTAGCCAAGCTAAGTTCATGCCATGAAGCTAAAATTAGTTGATAACAGCTATCGCCACGCTGTCATGTTATGGACGAAACCGACTAGCTGTTAGCCAATCAGAGTCAAGCAGCTTAGCTCGTTGAATATTAATGAGAACTGCCGCAAGACCAACTGAGTCTTCCTGCAGGCTTTCTATACCACGCTAGAATGGCTTGAAACAAGGAAACCAAGGCATTTCTTTCACAAAAAAATGTTACATGGGTCCATGGTAGAATTTCAGACATTACCACAAAGTAATGAAATATATGTGGCAGGGCACCTTTAAGAGAATAGGATGTGAACAGTCTGGATGAATAGCAAAATAACAAGATGCAACCACTCTTACCCTGAATCCTCCATTCATCTGCTTCGCTTCTTTAGCTGTCTCATCTCTCAAATACGCCACTTTATCTCAGCTGGTCCTCTCACCTAGGCTTGGCCCTGCTTTTCCATTCTAGCTTCCTGCTGAATGCCATATCCTTCCACTCCATAGTTACAAACAATCTCACCCATGCAATGCAATGACTCAACATGCCCACCACTGTATCTTTTAAATACCCCTAGTTCCTCATAAATACCCTTTAATTCAACTGTTCTCCTTGACTTCAGGAGCCCCTGGACATCCAACATTTGCGTGTTCCCTCCTTGACTGCTTAGTTCCTCAGTGCTGGACACTAGCCCTCTCCTCTAGTCTATCCAAGCATGCTAGGCTCTCCTTATACTGAAAGGGGATACTGATGTTGGTCTCTGGTGCTACTGTTGTGTCATGTTGAGGCATGTTGAGGTCAATGCAGGGCCCCTGTACTCCTAACATCAACCTGACACTGTTTCCTTCCTTGGACGGCTTCCTCAAAGCTTTCAGTGCAGTTTCCATCCTCCATCCACATAAGCAAGTGTGAAGTGTTCCCTTCTGCTCTGATCATACCCATGTACAGCACATGATCTGTCTCTCAAAGGATATGTTCAAAATAAAGAGAGAGAAATCTGCTTCATGCTGACTTCATCTTATATGATCAGTTCCATTCCACCTTCATGCATGTGCACATGTCTCTAAGAACTCTCCTCACAGCTACAGTATGATAGCCGGTGGTGATTGGTGATTGGTGCTGGTTGCAGCAGGCTTGAGTACTCACAACTGGACCGACCGCACCCGGGCGGCCTGGGAACCCGGGATCGCCACTGAGTCCTGAGGCTCCTGGGTTACCCTGAGCGCCTCTCGGCCCCTGAGAACCTCTGTCTCCGGGGGGACCAGGAAAAGGTTCGTTTGGACATTGACAGTCACCGAAACTACCTGTCCACACAAATACAGTCACACAGAAATACATTAAGGAAGGTACACACAGACAAACACAGATACAGGCACACAGAGATAAAATAGTTCACTAGTTCGCCTATTGGATTGCTTAGGCTGAGTGCAGAGAATAGTTTGGCTGGGTAGCTGGCCATGGTCCTGGGATGCCATTAGCGGAAATCACATGCGCGTGCCATGATGTACGCTAACAACTCTTATGGATATACCACAGATATGGTAATTTAGAGCTTAGAGCTGATAGTGAAATGGAGGAGCAGGAGAGGATGTGGGAAGCTTTGCAACTCCAGTGTGACGTAATGGGCAGTATGGAGGGTTTTATTCCCCACGAACGGAAGTGAGTGATGGCTGTCAGTCAACCCTATGGGCTCCTCCCGAACTTTGTTTAGAAAACATCATTTAAATATGTTATGCAGTGATAATAATAATAATAATAATATGTTTCTTTTATATAGCACCTTTCTCAAACCCAAGGTCGCTTTATATAGTAGGAAGGCGAGGAAACACAATAACATACAAACAAAACAATACAACAAAGACAAGTTATCTGTATGGAGCTATGTGTTGGGTGTGGAGAAGTGATAATTAAACAGAAAGGTCTTGAGATGTGCTTTGAAGAAAGATAGATGAGATAACCATATTACCATAAACATATTTACACAATGAATCAGTTTTCAGCTCGACAGCTTGGCTGCATGCAGATACCTGTGATTCCTTTATCGCCTCTGTTGCCCGGTGCACCTTGGTCTCCTTTCTCTCCTTCGGCTCCAGGATCTCCAGGCAGACAGTCCTTTCCTACAGAACATACACACACGCTGTTATACATGTCACCCTCATCTACTAATGTAATTACTAATCAGGTGCTCTAATTGTGGTTCCGTGTTACAGCAAGTATGCTTTGTCTTAAATTTCAGTTTCTCTGCACATGCACAGATCATTCATCGCAAACTGTTTTAGAATATGTCTACAGTACACAGCATGCAGGTATGCATGCATAAAACTGTGTGGCTACTGTTTCAGCTGAAGAGTTGTGATTTGGTATGGCTTCGGGGTTTGAGGATGAGGCTCACCGCAAACTAGTTCAGAGGCACATACAGCAACAAAGATCATGAGTCACGCGTTGATGATCTCATGTCGGGGAGGACACACAGTGATGACGTCACACCAACATGCAGATCAGACACAATATGGGTCAGCACAAAGGACAAACCAAAGGGTAAACAACAACCAGACATTAAACACCAAACAACAAGGAGGGAGAGATTGTCAAGGAGGGTTGTGAAAACAACACAACTTGCATTGTTTTTTAACACATCTCTGTGTCCAGACAGAACATTCATTTTAAGAGTGTACATATGTCAATGTTTGCACATAGCAAAGTAGCCAAATTTGCGCAAGCAGCATGTTTTTACATGTTTGGTATGACATCAAACATGACAATATTAAAAGGGGGCAGTGATGTAACAGAACCCATGAGAAAGGTATGAAGATTACCAAAGTAGCTTTCCAGAAAATAAAAACAATGTTTTCAATTGTTTTCATTCATCAATGTTCAAAAGAAATTCACTAGAATTTCAGAAAAAAAGTTCAGCATTTAGAACAAACTGAGGCCAAATAATGTCACACATCCAACATACAATTAGGAACAGGGACAGAAAAAGACCACAACCCTTTACCTAATGACAACTGCACGAAAACACAGGGTTAACTCAGTTAGGACATAACTGAGGAAAAGGTGATTTAAAATCCTGAATCAATCAGCATTCTTCATAGTTTATTTTCAAATTATTATTTTTTTTTTTTACAAAAATAAATTAATATTATTATATGCATCAAATCATGCACCAATGTTTGTGCAATATTTGGTGCAAAAGCAACAACAAAAATGTAATAATTAAGTACTTAATTGTAACATTTCAACCACATATCTATTATTGAGAGGTAAGGGGGCAGAAGGGAGGTTGGTCCTCATCATCTCCATACCATCAGGGCCAGGGGGTCCGGGTGAGCCTCTAGCACCAGGTGGCCCTTTTTTCCCTGGTTCTCCAGGCACAACATAGTCTGGTGCACCACCCCGATCCCCCTTCTCTCCGAGGGGGCCTGGTAGACCCACGAAACCTGGCTCTCCAGTAGGACCTGACACACACACGCCACACCACACCACACAGAGTAAAAAGAAAGAGTGATTAACAGAGAGACATACTGTAACAATAGACATGTAAAGAGAGAGATAAATAAAACAGAGACAGAGAGAACAACAGCAACAGAGACAGAGAAATAGAAAGACTAGACAAAATAAGAGATAGATAAAAATGATTAAAAACAAAACCCTCTGTCACACCAAGAACAAAAGGGTCAGTATTATCCATGTATAATAGACTTCTCTTACCTGGGATTAAGACCCCACGCTCTCCTGGGGGTCCGTGCATCCCCATGTCCCCAGGGTCCCCTGATGGCCCAGGGAGACCGGGATCCCCAGGATCCCCTGTCATTCCTGATAAACACACACACACACACACACACAAAAAACAGACACACACACACACAACAACAAACCCAGATCCATGTGTATGAGCACAAGAAAAAAGGAACACATATTTACATATGATCACCCTAATCATTATGTGCAATTGATTCATTGAGTGTGTGTGTGTGTGTTACCTCTGTAGTCTTCTTGACTGTAAAAAGTCTGACCCTTGAACCCAATGTCTCCACTGTAGCCCTGTAAGACAATGGCACTTGACCTTCCCTTCATGATTGGACATAATGTATTTGTTCATTGTAACTGTTTAGCACAGAATTCATTTTTATTCAATCCATTTACTGTAGTCTTTTCACAGTTTTTTCTGATACCAGAAAAATGAGAAAGATATGGTACAGATATAGCACAAATGAAGGCTGAAACTCCTTATTTTGAGAACTACAGTATGTTTTGCATTTTTTTGTCCAGTGTAATGATTGATTGAAATGACACAGTGATTTGACTACAAGATGAGTCTGAAGGTAAAATCAGGGATTAAAGTGAAAAAAAAAAAAAAATCGTTTGACTGAACTTTTTTCAGGCCATAAGTCATACGTTGTTCATATCTACCTAGAAATAGCACCCCTTTTGCGGTCGCGACCTATTGGTTTTTAATGTACAAAAAGATGCAAACAGCAATGTAAAGCACCAAATAAACACCAAAACGAGGCTACAGGGTACTCTTAAGTTACTATAATAGTATAACTATAAGTATAAGTATATATACTCTTTTGATCCCGTGAGGGAAATTTGGTCTCTGCATTTATCACAATCCGTGAATTAGGGAAACACACTGCACACACAGTGAGGTGAAGCACACACTAATCCCGGCGCAGTGAGCTGCCTGCAACAAAAGTGGCGCTCGGGGGAGCAGTGAGGGGTTAAGTGCCTTGCTCAAGGGCACTTCAGCCGTGCCTACTGGTCGGGGTTCGAACCTGCAACCCTCCGGTTACAAGTCCGAAGCGCTAACCAGTAGGCCAAGGCTGCCCAAATGCCACCTACAGGTGAATGCATAGAACATAACAATCCTATGGTTCAGGCTTGGAATTTCACCATTCTGGGGGCAAGGCCACTTGGCCTTCAGTTGGGCATATTTGGTGGGGGGCACAAAGGCCACATGTCAGGGCACCAAGGCCAAAGTTAACTATAGCATATAAAAATGATCAAAGTTGTATTTAGCCTATTCACTGCAGTAGACTTGCATCACTGTATGAAACATGACAAAAACATGAAAAATGACATATTACATAGAACTGTAAATCTTCTGATCATCTAATAATTACAGATATCTAGGCTACATATAACAGTTATTTTATTATTTGGCCTGCTATGAAATCATGTATTGAACAATTTAAGCACAGCTCAGCTTTAAGAAACTCAAATAGCCTAGATGCATGCTTAGCATTTTGTGATCATTAAGGCTACTTTCACAAACTGTTAGTCAGCTGTCCTCTGATTTACCAATATCTAGGCGATATTTGTAACATTTATTTTGTATTTGGCTCATTATGAAATCATGTGGAACAATTTAAACACATTGTAAAACTTAAAGCCCAAATTTGGAGACATCCATGCATGTCGAAATTTACTGCAAATTCGAAACTGGATTACTCTGGAACAGCTAACTGTACAGGGGACTTTTACACCTTTGTGTTCGGTAAGGTCTGCTGTTTATTCTTATATATGGTTTGTCATGTGTTAAAAGAAGGGTTCGATATGAATGGGTAGGGAGATCATGGACGCAAAACCTTCAGTAGAATGTATGATTAAATTGAATTATATTGTTTACTTTTATCACGAACCGATAAACAACACGAACACAGCAATTATCGGCTAACATCGTTTAAAAGCTGAGAAAAAGCTCTTTTATGTGATACTTGTGATGTCTGTGTGATGATGAGTAGGCTACTTCGCGAGTAGTTAAACTGAGAAGAATGGGTGAATTTGGATGCACTTTCTTTCTTGCACTGTCGATTTCTCCACTGCGTAAAAGACTAAATTAATTTGCGCTGTGAATGCTAAGATTATTTTGACAGGCCACAGGCCAAATAAAAATCGCTATTAGTAGGACGCAAAGCAGAATATTGAAAGAAGGGGGCACCAAGGCCACCGTGGCCTGTAAACCTCTGATTTTCAAAGGGGCATCAAGGCCAAAGCAAGGGGCTACGACGGTCATGGCCGTCGTGGCCGCCGTGAAATTCCTACCCTGCTATGGTTTGTGTACCCTGTAGCCTCGTTTTAATGGCCGCCATGTGAATAAGGCGAATTGAGAGTGTTCTTGATTGAGATTTAGTTTTCCTGATGAACAAAACAATATTTCAGTACCATCCCTGACCATTGCTGATTAGCCATTGCTGTTCTTTTCTACTGCAGCAATATTGTAGCAAGGCTTTAACTTACACTCTTATTTAATTACTTCAGGCCAAAAGTGTTTAAAGGGGAGATTTTTTTTCTTGTTAATATACAATTCAACACCAAGTAAAATCTATAAAATCAAGTTTGCAAGACTTCACATTTCCTCATCAAAGTAACGAATCAGAAAAGTCTAGATATTGTTCATATTTCCATTTGTTGCCTCATCCGCATTTAATGAAAACATAGTAATTTTGAGTTTTACAGACAACTCAGTTTTCCAATGAGCAGCAATACTGTGTGTGCTCGTGCAGGAGGTCTGCGCATCTGATAACGACAATCTGGAGAGGGCGCTTTTGTCTTCAGCAACAGATTGTATAAGGTTGACACTTTTGTCACTATAATCCAACTTTTAGACCGTCAGACGTGTTCTTTTTTTTAAGCAACCGCCGCCCCAGGCCAATGAGACAAGCGTGACAACATAAACAAAGCGGAACTCATGGCTGACGTATCTTCTTGAGCGGTCTCTGATTGAGACACAGAAAGTTCTCAAGAACACTATAGGTCTTTAAACATTTACCATAACACACATTCATAGCCTGGCGAGGGCGCGTCTAGATTTCTAGGCTAACACATTCATCGGACCTAATATTTGTAGGCTAGTTGCCTTAAAAAAAGGAAAAGAAAAGGTGATAGACGCCCCCTCCTATTTTTTTTCTCACAGGATCTGCATCGATCTCAAATATGACATTTCTAAAATCAAATTGACGGAAATCCGTCGTACGACGGAGAACTTTAATCCTTGTAAAATCTGCTTTTGTGCATGTTGTTGCACAAAAACTGTAAATACTCCTACAAAGCCTCACTGAATTCATATAAACAGCGCCTCCTTGTGGTTATGCCATGATTACAGTCATAGCAATTAGTCACCAGGTGTATGATGGGGTGATTTCTGTTATCATTACATCTGTTTTAATGTGCAAAATAGATGAATGCAATGCAGGTTTGAATGGAACAAACCTTGGGTCCAGGTTGTCCAATGAGTCCAGGTAGACCGCCATCTCCAACAGGGCCCTGCCGAGCAGTGTAATGTCATATCACACACACACACACACACACACACACACACACACACAAATCTTAATAAAACATTCACTGATATGGAAAAACTAGCATGGACATTGGACAACCAATGTGATCTATCTGAAACACGCACACACACACACACACACACACACACACACACACACACACACACACACACACACACACACACACACACAATAACCCGGAGTTTCATCAGGACCGGATGCAGTTTTGCTTCATCCTCTGCATGGCTTCATATCCCACAAGGAACATTTAATTTTTACCTGCTTCACTGTAATTGTGTGTATTTTACTTATTTTGTCTAACTTTGTGGTGCCAAAAGATAAAGTTAATAGGTCTACAGCTACATCTAGTGATGAACGACATGGGTCAAAGGATTGATGAATCATGTGTTTGAATAATAAAAAAAAAAGACAATTAGCCTATTTTGTATATACAGTCACAGTTTATTAGGTACACCTACCAAACTGAATGCATTCTACTACAACAGCCCTGCAATAAACTGTATATTTTCAGTACAGTAGATTGGGGAGGAGCTTCATGTGCTACAACACATTTGTCCAACTCACAAGCATTGACTAGAGTGGCAGCTATCAGCTCCACCAACAGTGTCACAACCTACCCCTGATGGATGGAGGGGTGTTATTATGGTTCAGTGTGCATTGGGACTGCCATACCAACAAAAAATCAGGATACAGTAATAGCACAAAGGCCCAAGGATGAGGCACACAAGCACACACACACACACACACACACACAAGCACACACATGCACACGCACACACACATTCAGAGTGACTTACCATAAATCCAGGAAAACCTGGTGGCCCTGAAAGCCCTTGAGGACCCTGAAAAAAATTAGAATATGCAGCTGTAGGTTTCTTTCCACATTCTACACATCAACACAAAACATAATGCATTCAATTCTTAGGCTACTGATTATTATACTGGAAGCTGATTAGTTAGTTGCCATATATTTATTTATATATCCAACAAACCAATTCCATAATGTGATTGTTTAAATGTGACAATTTAATATAGTATCTTTTTACATTTGTAGTATGTATCTGTGCCATTGTTGCTACTGTGTGTGTGTCTGTGTGTGTGTGTGTGTCTGTGTCTCATACTCTTTCTCCAGGGTAGCCACGGACACCTTTCTCTCCTTTTTCTCCCAGAGGTCCTTGCAAACCCTGAAGAAGGACAATTTTCCAGAATACACACAAAAATTCCATCATACATTCATTAACCAATAACACACAAACAGTACACAAATACTCTCTCTCTCGCCTTTTTCTCTCTCCTGCCCCCTCTCTCTCTGTCGCACACACACACACACACACACACACAAACAAACTTACCACTGCACCATTATACCCATCTTCCCCTCTTGGCCCTGGATCTCCCTGAACAAGCAAAGAGAAATAGATTGGGTTGAATATAATATATGATCATCAGTGGGTCTAGTTGTGTGTCCATCACTTTTAACACATGAGGCATTCATGACAGGGTCGCATTCATTACAAGGTCGTATTCAAGACAAGGTCGCATTCATGACAAGGTCGTATTCATGACAAGGTCGAATTCATGACAGGGTCGCATTCATTACAAGGTCGTATTCATGACAAGGTCGCATTCATGACAAGGTCGTATTCATGACAAGGTCGCATTCATGACAAGGTCGTATTCATGACAAGGTCGCATTCATTACAAGGTCGTGTTCATGACAAGGTCGTGTTCATGACAAGGTCGTATTCATGACAAGGTCGCATTCATTACAAGGTCGTGTTCATGACAAGGTCGTATTCATGACAAGGTCGTGTTCCGCCTTCCTCCCCTCCTGTTCTCTTCTCGCTGCTCATTCTCACCTTCTCTCCTTTCCCATAAAATTCCTCTGGAAGGTCCACAACTTCAAAGGGACCTGGAGGGCCCTGGGGCCCGACATCACCCTATACACACACACACACACACACACACACACACACACACACACACACACACAGCACTGAAGTAGTTTTTAATTAACTATACTTCTACACTTACTGTATCTATGTAATATGTGTGTGTTAAATGTACTGTAGTTAGATAGATGTAGGCTGTCATAACCCTTTATAGAGATGTGTTATACAGTATGACAATACATAAGCACCCAAACACTGTAAAACACAATTGAGATTCACACACACACTCACACACACACACACACACACACACACACACACACACACACACACACACACACACACACAAATACAGTTTACAGAATAGTTAACAGACATATATGCACACCTCATCTCCTTTATGTCCAGGTAAAGATCTTCCATTATCACCCTTGATGGAGAAACAAGCAATGGAGGACAAACATGGTGAAAAAAGTGATGGCGGTAATGAAAGGGGCTTTAATGGTGAATGAATAAGCATGGGATAGCCAAGATGACAGGGCATGAGTTTGCATGGGATAGCCCAGATAACAGGGAATGATGTTAGGAAAGAATAATTTTGATTGGTTAATTACCGGTAATTTTTAATTTCTTATGTGATTTGATCTTTTTGTGTAAGGGGCCTTTTCTAGCCTATATGTGTTCATCTCTGTACTTATTCTGCCTCGTCAAATGAGAAAGGTATGTGCCCTATGCAGGATGGTGTGTGGAGGTCACATTTATCTGAGGCCTCTAGGAGCCAGGCAGGGAATGGCTGTCAGTGTTACCAAGGCAATGCAGTCGCCACTGTAAAGGCACCTACTACGTAGGCCTTGAAGGATGGAGTGAGGGCTTTTGAGTGCCAGACAGTGATGGTTGCCATGCACAGGGCTATATGTTTCTCTTATGACATGTTAACACCAAATTCTTGTTTCAACTGGTTTGATATGCAGATATACATATCAAATCATATATGAGATATGCGTTGTCTGAGTGACGCTTTTGTGGCTGAAGATTCTGGAAGATTCTGTTCAGATGGTTATAAAAAGGTCTGAGTTGTGACTACCTGATGATCGCAGGTACCAAAGGACTCCGTCTGACTCAGTGCCTCGTTGTAATTTTTAAATATGATAATGACTTAGCATGCAATAGCTTGGATGTATCTTTGTGATGTACTTACAGACTGACCCCGCTCGCCAGGCCGACCAGGAGCTCCCTGTTACAGAATAAAGCACAAAACAGAGCTACAGACATGAACAGACACATATAACAGAGAGAAGAGACAAAGAGAAAGAGACAAAGAGATAACAGAGAGAAGAGACAAAGAGATAACAGAGAGAAGAGACAAAGAGAAAGTGAAATGGAACCGGAAAGAGGGATTATGAGAGAAATAAAAATATTTACATCAATTCCATAAGGACCCACTGGCCCTATTGGACCCGACGTCCCCACAGACCCGGTGAGGCCCTACAAACAGGCAGAGGCATGGGGAGAGTGTGAGTGCCATCTTGGTTGAAGTTTATGCAGAATATTATGTACAGCAAACTTTCATGTGTCTGTGTGTGACAGCAGAATACTCACAGGACGACCAGGTAGTCCGGCCAGACCGATGTCTCCCTGTCACAAACATACAGGTGTTCAAGAGGTCAGTTGCATGTCATATCTATCTATACAAAGCAACACTTAGATCTCCATAGCCTACTTCTTATCAGACACTGTTGTGTGTTGGTACAGCGGTTTGTGCCTGTGTGTGTGTGTGTGTGTTTGTGTGTGTGCTTGTGTGTATGTGTGCGCGTGCCTGCGTGCGTGTGTGTGTGTGTTGAGACAGCAGGAGTAGTGTCTAGTTCCTGAGGTGTGTTCTACAAGCATCAGTTGTGTGGATACTGGACTGGTTCACTCACTGGGAGACCAGGGAAGTAATTGACTCTGTACGAGATATCGCCCTTCCCTCCTTTAAGTCCTGGATAACCCTGAGAAGAGGAGAACAAACATGTTTTACTGTAACATGCAATCCTCTCTCCACAAGAGGGGCTCCTGAATCAAGTGTGGACTTACTGATGGCCCTGGTAAGCCATCTTGTCCCGGGACGCCAGAGTATCCAAAGTTGCCACGGGTTCCATTACAGCCATCCAATCCTGGCAGGCCAGGAAGGCCTCCTGGCCCTGGATGACCCTGACACACACACACACACACACACACACACACACACACACACACACACACACACACACACACACAGCTGATGATTTATTATGATGATTTATTATGATTATGACCTTGAGTGCTCTGGGAGTTTCCCATTTAATTGAATTGCTCTCATTGTAGCAACACAAATATGCACACGTGTAGACTAAGTGTTGTTGGGTGATAAGTCATTACTGTAAGGTGCTCCAATATGAAAGGCGTCAAATTGTCCCCTTGGTAGTACTGTAGCTTGTTTCTTATCTCTACACACAGACATACACACCAGAAAGAGAATACTGGTACTTACGTCCACACCGTTCAAGCCAGGGAATCCAGCTCGGCCTACACTGCCCTGAAGAAGAGAGGAAGAGTTGGATATGACTGTTCATGGACATGCTGTGGAAAAGTTACTGTAGCTTTCAGTCATCAATCAGGCAAAATCAACACACACAGGCATGACAGCAACTCCTGTCATCAAAAAATACTTTTAGTCCAACAAGTACGATATGAGGGAGGCTGATCATTATGGTGGCAAGATATGGCAAAATTTTGCACAGCACCTAGAGCACCTAGCATTGTGATGTTGGGGTACTGGTGCTTGTGTAAGACACTGCATGTACTGTACTTTTGTTTACCTAACTTCTATGTATTCCGTGTGTGTGTGTGTGTGTGTGTGTGTGTGTGTGTGTGTGTGTGTGTGTGTTGTGTATGTGTCCTGCATGTGTGTATTGGTATGTTTATTGGGTATAAGCAGCACTTTACCATATCTCCTTTCAGACCAGGACCACCAGAGAAGCCCTCATCACCACGGAGACCCTTCTCCCCTGGGGGGCCTTGGGGACCTGGAAAACCAAGGGGGCCCTGAGGACCCTGATTCCCCAGAGCACCAGGAGAACCCTGGGGATGGAGAGATAGATAGATGGATAGAGATAGATAGATAGATAGATAGATAGATAGATAGATAGATAGATAGATGGACAAGGTAAGACAGAGAGGGAAGCATGTCTAAGGAGATGGGTAAAACAAAACAAATGTTGGACCGTGAAAAAGCGTTGACCGAATTGAATGGGATTTTCTTTTTTTCTGTGTTGGACAGATTTGGATTCGGCAGGAAGTTCATCTCTTTAACTTTAAACCTTTATTTGAACGTATCATTAAGGATTTTGGTAGAGGTTCCCATCTCCCTCTATCCCTGGCAGGGAGAGTTAATGCTTTGACGATGAACATTCTCCCCAAATTTCTGTTGCTTTTTCAAAGTATTACCATCATGATTAACAAGTCCTTTCTAATATAACTATACAGTGAAATATCCCGTTTTATTTGGAATAAGAAAACCCCTAGAATTAGAAAAGACTTTGTGTAAAGACCTAATTCTTCCAACATCCAATTCTACTACTGGGCCTGCAACGTACAAGCTCTCTTTCTGGGGTCAGTCCCCTGGCTCAGATGAGCAACCTGCCTGGTTGCAGATTGAACAGGCCTCATGTCATCCCACTTTGTGGGGAGCATTGTTATTCTCTTCCCTTCCAATTGCATTTGCATAATGCCAAATCCAATCCTGTTGTGAAGGAATCATTGAAAATTTGGACTAAAATAAGACGACACTTTGGATGGCATGCAAACTTTCTCCTAGACCCTCTGTACGCAAATAATCATTTTCATCCCTCTATGTCAGACAATTCTTTTAGACTATGGGCTCATAATAGTGTTCCAAAAATGAAATATCTTTATATTGATGCCATTTTCTCCTCTTCTGAATCACTGCTTAAACTGCCTCAGACTCATTTCTTTGTTTTTTTACAAATTCGTGACTATATAAGATCTAATTACAACTTCTCCTAATGCTCCTACCCCCACACAGTTGGATTATTTGTTTTCAGTTGATCCTTCATCTAGAGGGGTGATATCATATATATACAACAACCATTGTCTAGCCCAGTGGTCCCCAAACTACGGCCCGCCACCTCATTTTGGGTGGCCCCCCAATCATTTCCGTGGTATATAGCATTCGGCCCGCACGGGATAAACTATAACCTCCGCAATTTCCCCCATTTATTCTCTATGGTGAGTCTTAACAGTACTCATGTCGGCAGTACTCATGTTGGCGCTGTTTCACGTTTGCCATCGAAAACGGAAAGAAAATGTACAGTAGGCCTACTACCTGCAAACAATGTAAGAAACCTATGCTGACTGCATCAGTGCTCAAAGTATTCTAAAAGTTTATCAATTAATTGTTAATTGTTAATAACTAACTAGGCCTAACTTCTATTCAAGTCATATTTCTGGGACTTTCTGGAACAATTATTTCTATTTTTTATTCACTCGTTCAAATGTTCATACAAAGAGTTCACAAAGTTCTCATCAGGTGAGTGAAAGTTAGAATGGTGGTCATTTCAGACCACTTCAGCACTTCATATAATTCTCATAGTTTGAGAACTTTAAATTATTTTTAGGATATTCACAACTTGAGCTGTGTACTGTATGCAAAGACACAGAGTTCATAGTACACACATTTTTAATAAAATATACTTTTGGGACTCCCTGCTAATACTTTTGGGAATGCAAAAGTATTTTTATTAGTATTATTTAATTTGAGCTACATTTTACACTGATATGGCATGATGGCAATATAAATACAGCTAACAATGATATTAAATTGCAATAGCCTATGATTAAATGTAATGGAATATTCAACTAAGGTAGACTGCTGTTCACAGCACTAAGCTTTTTATGGTTACTGATATACTCTGAGTCTCTGGCCCTCTCTTAGAGCCAGGCATAGTGAGCTGGCCCTCAGAAGAAAACGTTTGGGGACCACTGGTCTAGCCAATTAGATGTATCCCTACATTTTTTAAAATCTGTGTAGGAGGAAGATTTGGGCATTGACTTGACAGAGGAGCAGTGCCTCGTTGGGTCACATGTTCTGGTTGTGTCCAGAGTTATCCAATTTTTGAAATTTCATATTTAAAACCTTGTCTGATGTCTTGGCCACAGACTGGAACCTGATACAGTGTTAGTTCTATTCGGGATACTGAGCGAGGACAGTCCTTTAAAAGGATCTGCCTCCACGGCAACAAGGTTTATAGTTCTCTTAGCACGCAGATTAATTCTCTTGAGCAGGAAACCGACACTGCCTTCCACTCATACTGATATTGATCAATGATATTATGCAACTCAAATATACTCTTAGAGGTTCTATTGAAAAATGTTATAAGACTTGGCAACCCTTCATGGATTACATGGAGCCCAGGCATTCCCCTTAATATGTGCTACCTTTATTATGATATTTATTATGATATGAATCGGCTCATTGTTGATATTAATGTTGTTTACTTTTGTGTTGTGCTCTGTGTGTGTGTGTGTGTGTGTGTGTGTGTGTGTGTGTGTGTGTGTGTGTGTGATTGTTAGGTCGGTGTACTGTATGTGTGCAATTTCAATATGCTTTATAACATGTATGTATAAATATATGTATGTAGACACTTGCAACTTTATGCATTCAGACCTCACTGTTTGTTTGTTAACTTGAAAAATCAATAAACAGAAGTTTAAAAAACAAAACAAAACAAACTATGAACTATGTTTCCAGATACCACTCAGATTGAGTTGCTGCAGCCAACAGCTAGAGCCAGCTATAAATCTTTAGAGATTGTCTTCGCCTGTTGCTAGTCCTTTGGCTCCAAAACAACCCCACACTCTCAGGGGGAGCTCTAGTCGGCAAAATATCTGAAACTACAATGGATGCCTTTAAATTCAATATTATAAGAAGTTCTGATTATTAGTCTACAATTATTATTTCAGGCTATTAATCATATTATTAACAAACCCTTCTGTGTAAATCTGGAGAATATAGATAGGAAAATTAACTGTGTAATATATAATATATTACACACAATATATATGTGTTAATATGTTGTGTGTATGTGATATGTGTCTTTAAATGAGCCCTTTTGCTCTGAGTAAAAAAAATCCAGCATCTACAGAGACAACAGTATGAAGAGAGAAAAGCCAATGATGGCTCATACATTTGTCTCCCTCTGCTGGTCATCAACAGGTATTGGTTCACTTTAAAAAATAACACAGAGCAGTAGGGTTGAAGTTACAGGCAGAGAGGGTTAAAGCGGAGCGAGAGGCGCAAACGTATGTAATCAAGGATCTTTGTTACAGGTGTGTAATTACTTACAGAGGCTGACATCCCGGTTCCAGAAAGTAAAAGTCCTGTCATATATTCTTTCTACTTGTGCACTTAACACACTAAAATATCATTAATTTTCTGATCTACCTGGCTGCTAATTATGATTAGATGGTTTATCAAATGGTTGGATTAAATACTTGGCAGGACTTTTACTTTCTGAACTGATATCCGCCTCTGCTTATGCATGTGTTATTACTATGTTACAAGTATGTTTAATAGAATAGGTTTTTGTAAGACATCCTTGTCAAACAAAACTCATCCGTAGATGAGAACCCAGAAAGACAGAGAAGATCTGACAAAACAAAACATGTAAAATGCTATGTTCATGGTTATAGTTTTTAAATATGAACATAATGTATGTCACATATGAACCATGGTTTAACATGACTAGGAACTAAATTAATTAATTTAGAGTTTTAAAAAGTCTACTTTAAGTGACTTACTATGTCACAGGAGATTTTTTTTTTTTTTGGCCCACCACCACCCCCCCTCTTCGGAGGACAACTTTAATTTTAATTAAGTAATATATTTTTCAAATTCAAATACAATTTGTCCTACCTCAACCATTTATGTTATGACCCTGGAATCATATAGCACCACGTGAAGTGAAACATCAGACACATGAAACGCAAGAAGGTAACAGATAGACAAGTGAGACGGAGAGACAGACAGATAGACAAACAAACAGACAGACAGACACGCAGACAGACAGTGGGACAGGACAATGACAGAACTGACAGGACGGGACTCAGTTCTTTGTAATTGAGTAGAAAGGTCTGTGAGTGGTCATGATCGGTTTATGGGAAAGGGCTTTGGTAACATGCTATGATTGGGTGTTGCTGCTACTGTGTGTCTATATGTAGAGTGGTGAATGTGGAGGGGGGGGAGGAGGAAATAAAGTTAAATAAAATAAATAAATTAAGTTTAATCAAACAATCAACCAATCAATCAATCAATCAAACAAACAAACAACCAATCAGAGCAACAAATAAATAAAGACAGAGAGGGGGGCAAGAAAGGGGGAGGGGGGTTAAAAAAGATGTGAATGCTAGTTATCCATGGGAAAATATATCACATTGTGAAAGGCTGCCATACATTAATGCCTTTGGTGTTGACATAGCCTGACTATGAGAAGACATTTTCTACCTCTGCCACTGATGCCGTCCTCGTAACATTTTCCAAAGTGAAACAAAATGTTGCCAGTTGGAAAAAAGGGGGATGTAAGATTTAGCCAATGTTTTTTTGGGGGGCTCGTCAGACAAAAAGTTTAAGAACCACTGCATTACAGTGTTTTCTTGATTTTCATGACTTTCAATATTTAATGATTTTCTTCAATCACATTACCCATCCATGTCCAAACAAAGCAACATCCAGTAAACAACACTGTAATGCCTACTAGAAACTAAAAATCTCTTTAACAATTCAATTGTCATAATTATGCCTCTGTCCTGCATGCACAGAAGATGCCCACATGATGGCGCCAGAGATATTTCCAGCAGCAATGACAAAAACAAAGTGGTGAAACCCAGGACAAGGACATGCACACAGTGTGAACTTGAATTAAATTGACTAAAATGTGTTTACACTTCCTTAATCCAACTCAGTCCAGTGTCCACACTAAAATCAAATCAAGCCTGGAGTATACACCTGAACATCAGCACTGCTGTATTGACATTCTAAACATGTACAGGTAGCCTGGCTAACACTAGACCTCATCTCATTGAGATGGGGTCTGGGAACTACACATTCATTTTCTCGTATTTGAAACGTGGTTTACAAATGCCCAGAGCCGTTTATTTGCCACTACGAATGTCTATCAAATGCGTCCGTACATAGCTCATAACTGCTTCGTTGTGTCGTCATCGTCTTGCTGTCCCCCCTCCGTTCTATGATTGGTTCATTCGTTGAGGTAAAAATCGTTGAGGTAAAAATCGGGTCCATGGAATCCAGGCTGCCTAGCAGCGTGAATAAAATCTCGTGCGTAAGGCAGCATGGGGAAACCCAGGCTAACAAGCAAGCTGAGTGAGCCAACAATTAAAGAGGCAGTATGCTCCTCAATACATATTCATTAAAGAGGCAGTATGCTCCTCAATACATATTCATTAAAGAGGCAGTATGCTCCTCAATACATATTCATTACGGGCTTTCTCCCCCTAGGACTTTCTCCCTCCAGCAAAACTGGGCTCAATGCAGCATTTTTGCCCCCCATAGGCTGAAAATATAACTGCAATATAAAAAATATATGACCTCCTACAGGGTGTATATAACATGTAACTGCAACTGTAGGCCTAAAAAAGACATGTTAGGAACTTATATTTGAAACAGTGCAAGACCATGACACTCAGGGATATTCGGTGGTTCGGACAGAATTTGGTATAATACTAAATGGAAGGCTTCATGCTTGTGTGTGTGTGTGTGTGCGTGTGTGTGTGTGTGTGTGTGTGTGTGTGTGTGTGTGTGTGTGTGTGTGTGTGTGTGTGTGTGTGTGTGTATGGGAGTGTGTGTGTGTGTGTGTGTGTGTGTGTGTGTGTGTGTGTGTGTGTGTGTGTGTGTGTGTGTGTATGTGTGTGTGTGTATACTGATATGTATATAAGTGTAGGCTGCGTGAGAATGAGAGAGGGGCCTCTCTCTCTAGGAAGATTGAGCTGTGAGAAATTTGTGAATGACTTTTCAGAACAAGCTTAGGCTAACACAACAGAAGTTGTGGAGAATATGAACACTATAAAAGATGTGTGGATGACACACATACACACACACACCCACACACACACACACACACACACACACACAGAGTGAGAGAGAGAGCGAGAGAGAGACAGACACACACACACAGACTTCTCATGAAGTGAAGGAAAGTTAGAAAAGGGATAATGACAGGTTTTCACACAGCTGGTTTGTGACAGATTCTGCTCTCTTCTAATTAAAATACCAGAAGCAGTTCCTTTCTACAAAACTATCTCTCTTCACACACACACACACACACACACACACACACACTGATAGTACTAGCATTGGTCCTAAAAATGTATGGAAAGTATGCAAATTCACACACGCACACACACACACACACACACACACACACACACACACACACACACACACACACACACACACACTCATTCTCCAGACATAAAATGGGGCGTGTTCAGAGGCAGGTAAGTAGAGGTGAACATGGAAATCAGTGTGTTTGTGTAGAGTGGGGTTGCTGATCTAGACGACACAGTATGTTTGTGTTTGTGTGTGTCTGTGTGAGTTTACATGTGTGCACTGTGCATATGTGAGCACGTCCATGTGCGCATGTGTGATGTGATTTGTTTGTGTGTGTGTGTGTGTGTGTGTGTGTGTGTGTGTGAGAGATATGTGTGTGTGTGTGTTTGTGTGTTCGTGTGTGTGTGTGTCTGCTGGAGCGTGTGCCAAACTCTTGTGACAGAGACTGATCTCTGTGTGCGGACGGTATTGAGGGAGAGCGCAGCGCTGTAATAATCGCTAAGACCCCCGGATCCCCTCCACATCAATCCTGCTCACCATCACCCCCGCCTTTGTGTGGGAGCAGAGCTGTGTGTTACAGCTGTCCAAATACACACACACAAACATGGACACACACACACACACACACCCCTTAACAAGTTGTGTCATTGTGTCAAAACACACAATGGGAAGTTGACTAATATGGTCAGGTCATTGTCAAAGCCTAGCAGTGGACTAGAAAAAAAGCATCAGAGAGAGATAGCTAAAAGAGAAAGAAGAGAGAGAGAGAGAGAGAGAGAGAGAGAGAGAGAGAGAGAGGAAGAAAGGGTGGGCAGTTGTTTGACTTGCCAGCAAGCACATCAGATACACAACACCTCCCACCTCCTCCTGTCTCACGATCACACTAACTTGGGCTAAGCAACATATGGACAAAATATGTTGCTCTCTCTCTCTCTCTCTCTCTCTCTCTCTCTCTCTCTTTTCTTTCACACACACACATACGTCCAATTAATATGTCGGTTGCATTCATGGATCAAAATGGTGACGGATAAATTCAACTGTAACTTTGGTAGCAGGTAGCAGTTTCAGTTCACATTGGCTACTGTCTTATTCTACTACAGTACGCACATCACCAGGGATATGCACAGACATTTTGAGGGGCCATTGCCAAAAAAATAATTTATTTTATAAAATCCATATTCCATTTGCATTACTGTAAGATCCTTTGGGTGTTTGCAATCTGACCTATATTGCCCATTTTCAGAACTTAAACAGTCTGGCCCACATCTGAGCCCTGTTACATTACTAATTTTATGTGTGCTGATAGCTTACTCTTAAAAGCAGACAATACATTTAGGCTATCTTCTATCCTAATGGTGTTCATATTCATATGTACTGGTAGTAAGCAGCCTAATGGACACTTTTAGCACAGGCCAGCCCAGGAGCCTTTAAGAGCCCATGTTAAGATTATCTTGGTTAGACCAATCCATAAATAAACTAGTTTGAGACAAAACAATATTTCAGGCAAGCATTATTAAATAAAAAATATAGGCTAAAGATTTGCATGTGCAAAGTTGGTTTCAAATGTTTTAACCCGCACCCTAGGCTATGCAGTTTGTGCTGTTTAGTTTGTCTAATGCGGTTCCCAAACACATTGATTTTTGCTACCCCATAGCTAATGTGCGATGCAACTTGCCATTAACTTAGTTAGCAAGTTAGCTCTGGGGTAGCATATATCTAAGTGTGCCGCCTTCACATACACCTTCAGAGGTCTATTAGCCCTTTCCATTAGACTCGTAAATCTGCCGCCCGAGTTGGAAAGTGTAAATCACCCAGCTTTCTTGTGGCATTTCACGTAGGCACGCCCCCTTTACCTCGGAGTACTCGAGGGTACCCCGAAGTGGCCGTACGACCTTACGACAAACATGGCTGCACCCATAGTTGAGATGAGATGACATGTATATTCTTTGCATTTGTACTGTGTTGGTCAATGCAATGCAATGTCGATGCAATGCTCTTGCACACTAGATTACATTGCTGCTTCAATCCGGTCACCAATTCATGCATTGCACGGTCTTGCTGTGCGTGCAATACAATGTAACGATTTGTTGCCGGTTAGCTAGAGGCTACATGTAGCACAAAACAATAACAATGACTAGCCTCCTGCTAATGCCCCTCGGCGGAAAACGCAAGAAATGCGACAGCACTTGTTGAAATTGAAATAGGCGAAATTGAGTTACTAAAAAAAGTTTTTATTATTAATTCACATTGACCATACCCAGTAAGGGAGAATGAGGGACGTGTTCTAGACCAATGTCCAGCACCGACGAGACAGCTGCTGCCCTGGTGGCATCCATGTTCTTCCCAAAAAGACTACAAACCCCAGCGTTTGCGCTAGCAACTCATTCGTACATGTTGTACGGGTGGGCGTACGATGATTTACGAGTCTAATGGAAAGGGCCATATGGCGTCCACCTGCGAGGCAAAATATGAGTCCTCCTCCTGCATCCGCTTGGTATCAAGATAAAGATCCTGCAGCTATAGAATTCCCGGCGAGATAAAAGTCCTTGATTTTCCCCAGCCCACCCAGTGCACTGAGTCAGTTTATTGTTTCTTTTTTTTTGTTTCTTTTCTTTTTTTGTTTAGGTTGGGAGGGACCCCAACCAAACAGACATTTTTACGCATTACTTGCTTGTGTGTCATTTCTCTGCCTGCATGAGTGGGTTCTGGTTTGGGACGTGGGCAGCTAAAGTCTTGGGTAGTGGTCTGGGGATCCTTAGTGGCACGTGTGTGAATAAGTGTGTGCCGTAAATCAGAACATTTGCTGTGGTAATCTGCTTGATGTTTGATGTGTTGATCTACTGTAGCTTATTATACGGCTCTTCACAATGCTAGTAGAACGCTCCATTGACTTGAATGGGATTTCCCAAAGTTCTAGGGGTAAATAAATTCATGTAATTACCGCTGCAAACATATAATTACCGCTGTCAATGGCAACGGGTTTTGTGCTTCTGATACGTCTTTCATATCACTACGCAAGGACTGGAACTTCATTCAAACGTGAAAGCAGACGGTTGATCAGATGCGTTCTAAAGAATGTTTGATTCAAGTTCAGCAGCGTGTGTTGTTGCAAACTATTTGTTTCTCAGCAAATGCCACGATGAACGGTAACAAATAGGCTAGGTTATGTAGGCTAAAGTCATATCGTGGGGAGTTTATTATTTCGTTTTGGCAAGTAGTAGTGATGTAGTACTCGAGTCCGGTCTCGGACTCGAGACCGGTCTCGAGACCAATTTCTGCTTTCTCAGTCTCGTCTCGGACTTGTTCCTTCAAAGACTCAGTCTTGACTCGGTCTCGGACCACAGTGGGAGGAGAAAGACTCGTAATTTCAGACCGAGTCCTCGAGACCAACGCATTTTTTTTGTTCATATAAAAAAACACACAACCCATAACAACAATAATAATAAAATGCAAAGTTGACCGGCATTATTTAAAAATGACATCCCATGGTGCAATGCAAAGATACTGCCGTCAGAGCCGTTTATTTATCTCTATGGCTCTGCTGCCGGTGAGTGTCTGTAGGTCAGCATAGTCCATATTAAGACGTTAAGACTGCTCCTCTAAACAATTCCCAATCTAGCTTAGTCTGTAGGCCTAATGGTTGATTATTAACTGGGGTGATATTAAATTATGAATATGAAAACTGACATGTTTTTATGGTCTTGGTCTCGACTCGGTCTCGACTCCTAAAGGACTCGGTCTCGACTCGGACTTGCTTCCTCAAAGACTCGGTCTTGACTCGGACTCGACTGTATTTGGAAACCAACAGACTCGGTCTCGACCCTTCAAAGACTCGGTCTTGACTCGGACTCGGCATAGGCGGTCTCGTCCCCATCACTAGCAAGTAGCCGTATAATAAGCGGGATAATGTATAGAACACCGGTCATTACTGTGAAAATAAGTCCCTTCAGGGCGGAACAAGACCCCTCTGCTGAGTCGGGACTTATTTTCCCAGTAATGACCGGCGTTCTATACATTATCCCTTACTTATTGTGTGGCTTTATTCACTTGTTCCAAGATCCTAGCTGTGCTGTGTGACCAATGCTGGCCTATTAGCCCTTGCTTAAAACTTGTGTGGGTGGAATTTTGATGAATAGTACTTAATAAAGATTTTTATTTTTTTCTTAAATATCTGTCTCGGAGTTGTGGTATGTGTCCTGGGATTCCAAGCCTGCGGTAATGATAGTGACAGCAGATTCTCTATCAGAATGTCACAATGATGATCATGCAAAGTTGAAATGAAATTAGACAGTCACCTGAGATTCCCTACACAGCTAGATCTTTATGTCATAAAAGGGTAAATAAACTACTCATTATCTCATTTATTTAATTCATTATTTATTTTTATTTCAACATAAATATACATGAATTCCTCTGCATCCTTCCTAAACAAGAACAAAACTCACAGTTCTTGCTACTTCATCATGAACGGAACCTACAAGGCTTTATTCAACATTTCACTGTTCTTTTGAAACCTAACTCCTGGTGGATTTAGGCCTACATTCCATACATACAAAACAAGTGATAAATGTCTGAATTACCTTGAAACCTTCAATCTCACCATAGTATGACAGTAGATTGTCACATAAGTGGATACTACTCCATGTCATTTTGAAAAATATTCAAGAATATACTGACACAATAATATTGTCAGTTCACATCATAATCACATATTTTATCACATGATTAAAATTATATTATTTTGCATTTCTACATTTTCCAGAAGTCTAACAATATAAAGGAATTATCTTGATTGGGATTCAAATGAAAACAAAGCAAGTTACTTTATTAACTTAACTTTAAGTCGTACTGTAGGTCTATTTGATTACTTCAAATCTAATTTCAAAAGATGTGCAGCAGACTGAGGCAACACAATGTAGACTGTTCTTCAGAAATATAGATACAAACAGAAATACATGTTACAGCAGAAGTGCATTCGCAAAATGTAGGCCTACACACAGCCTAAAGGGCATAACAAACAGAAAATACTTCACATAGCCTAATTATCTTTGAGTTCAGTTGAATATAAGGAACTTGTCATATTGAGAAATATGTGCCTAGGCCAAGTGCCTAGGCCTACAGCACATTTCAGTGAAGTGCATAACAAACAGAAATAGCCTAGTCCATATCTCCATGTTCAGTTCACAGAGACAGTGTAACAGTAACTTGTAACAGTATGAGTGTAAACAATGTTTAGCTTGTAGGAAAGGACTTCCTCTGTAACCTTCTTAAACATGAACTTCTGTTCAGTTCCTTCAATCTCACCATAGTAGGCCTATTCAAGTAAGCATTGTCACATAAGTGGATAATACTGCATGATGCACATTTTAAAACTAAAAACATTCAAGAATATACTAACAGACAAAAAAACATATTGTCAGCTTAGGTGCATTCAAATTTGCCAAACAGCGGCGAACGTTCGTGGTAAACGTTTTCTTTGGACAGTTCAAACACCAACAGTGTTCAGTGTTGAACCAAGTGATAAATGAAATCCTTCAATCTCACTATATTATTAAGCACAATTGATTATTTTACTTCCATTTGATGAGGGGAACACGTGAGAGGCAGTCAGCCAAAACATTCAGACTACCAGACCGGTACTGCACGTCATACTGGAAACACATCAGCCTAGCTGACCATCTTGCAATCCTCTTGCCAGCTCTGTTCATGCCTTTAGTGTTGAGGAGAGTTGTGATTCCTTGGTGGTCAGTTCGAAGCGTGAATCTATGTCCCCACAAGTAGGTACGCCATCTTTCCACTGCCCATACACAGGCGAAGGCCTCTTTTTCTGTAGCAGAGTACTTCCTCTTAGCAGCTGATAGCGTACGGGAAGCGAAGGCCACAATGTGTTCATGTTTGTCTGAGTGTAACTGAGTCAGTACAGCCCCTAACCCATAATCTGAGGCATCCGTCGTGATAAAGGTAGGTAGGTTGGGGTCAAAGACAGCCAGAGGGAGACTTTTCAGAAGCATTGTTTTCAGTTTCATGAAGCTCTGGTTTGCTGCATCATTCCACTGTAGCATGGCCTGTGTGTTTGATCTGAGCAGCTGTCGCAGTGGCATTACCAGCGTAGCATAGTTTGGCAAGGATTTGCTGTACCAGGAAGTTAATCTCAGAAAGGAGTATAGCGCTGCCATGTCTTTTGGCGCAGGGGCTTCAGCAATAGCATTCAGATGATCTGGCCTTGGCCATACGCCTTCTTTGGAGATGACATGTCCCAAAAAGAGAATGCTAGTTTGACCAAAAGAACTTTTCTCAAAGTTGATCTGGAGGTTGGCATCTATGAGACGCTGAAGGACCGCTCGCAGGTTCATGCCATGCTCCTCTTTTGAATCTCCGTACACAATTATATAACCTAAGTAGTTCTGCACTCCTGGTAGGTCTTTCAAGACTGTCTGCATCATTCTCTGGAAGGCACAAGGTGCAGACGCAAGGCCAAATGGGACACGTGTGAATCGGAAGAGGCCATCATGTGTTATAAAAGTAGTTAAGTCGCGACTCTCAGTGTGCAGAGGTAGTTGATGGAGGCTGAAATCAATCTGGCTGTAGTGTGTGGCGCCCGCTAGTGCTGAGAACAAGTCCTTCATATGAGGAAGAGGGTAGCAGTCCGTGATTACACTCTTACTTGGTTCACGGAGGTCAACACCCAACCACAGCCATCCTGGATGTTTTCGTGCCACTACTAGGGGACTGACCCATTCAGATACATTCACACGTTCGATAATATTTTCTTGGAGTAAGCGGTTGAGCTCCGCTGACACCTCCTCACGTATGCTCAGTGGTAGTCGCTTCACCTTTTGACGTACTGGCTGCACGGCACTGTTTGTCTGAACCTTGTGAATGAAACCATTCACACATCCAAGCTGAAACACAATCAACAATATACACTGTGGAGTTTCGTTTGGCAGTAGGGGATGCATTTTCCTCATCCTTCTTAATGTAGCTTCCCTTGCCTCCCTTGCTTGTTGACATTGTCAAGTCAAGTTTATTTATATAGCACATTTCATACACAGGGGTCATTCAATGTGCTTTACATAAACAAAAGAGAGTAATAGTAAATAAAAACATAAAAGGGCAATAGTTAACAAATAATTTAAAAAGTAAAGTGCATAATAATTAAAAAGAAAACATAAAAGACACAAGGTAGAATACTTAAAAGACAGATTCAGAATTTGTATCTCGGTGATAACAGGGAGTGCATTTGATCAGTTAGCAGAAGGCATCTGAGAACAGTTTGTTGTTAAGTCTAGATTTAAAACTGTATACTTTGGACCTTTTTGTTGTCCAAAAGCTCGGCTCCAGCGCTGAACTAGAAACTAAAAGCTGCTTCACCATGTTTAGTTCTAACACCGGGTTTTACTAACAGGGGTTTCTCCTGAGACCTGAGAAGTCTGGAAGGTGTGTACTGATGAAGCATCTTTGAATTTTGTCCTATTCCATTTAGTGATTTATAAACAAGCAATAGTGCTTTAAAGACAATTCTGTGACTGAAGCCTGTGTAGACTTAAGTATGGGAGGTATGTGGTCAGTTCTTTTAGCTTTCGTGAGAACCCTAGCTGCTGCTTTTTGTATCACCTGAAGTTGTTAGTCTTTTTAGGGAGGCCTGTGAAAAGCCCATTGCAGTAATCAACCCTGCTGGAGATAAATGCATGCATGAGCTTTTCTAAATCATGTTTTTTACATCAGACCTCTGAGTTTGCCAATGTTTTTGAGGGGGTAAAAAGCAAATGTATTGCTTTTTTGCAATAGTTATGACACCAAGATTTTTGCTTTGAGGTATTTTATGTCCAGGGCAGTGGCAACCCTAAGTCCTTCCTCCTTTTTACAAAATATAATAACTTCAGTGTGCTCAACAGTGTTAAATGCCGCACTAAGGTCCAAATAGCACTGGGAAGATTTTTTGAATGCATCTGTATTGAGACGTATATAGTTTAAAACCTTACAGAAAGGAAAGGAGAGAAGAAAGAGAGAGAGAATAAGAGAGAGAGAGGACAAGTGTCAATCTTTTTCTCTTTCAGTGGCACAGTTCTAGGTCAGGCACAACCAAAACAACAGGCTGTGATATCTCAGGTGAAAGGTTAAGATCAAAGTGGCAGGCGTTGTGTCTGAGGGCCATGACACACGGGAATGCACATCACTCTGTTGCAGGAATGACAATGCTCCTCATCACATCTACAGCATCACCTCACACAAACACACACACACACACACACACACACACATAGAAAAATGAACATACACACAAACATACACACACACACACACACACACACTCACCACACACACACACACACACACACACACACACACACACACACACACACACATACCACACACTCACACACACACACACACAACATATATGAAATGGCAACAAATAGGAATATGTATATGTATGTAGAAATACAATGACCTTATACATGCATGCAGATAGTCTCTGTTGCACTGACCATGTGTGTGTGTGTTCGTGCGTGTGTGTGGCTGTGTAGGCTTAGCTGATACTGCATTGTTTACACACTTAAGTTGATGTAAGCCTCCAATAACTGAGCTATAAGCAGACTCATGTGTGCAGCGTTTCTTGGATACTTAATTTTACATTCTGTGCTCTTCCTCTCTCTCTCACTCTCTCTTTCTCCCTCTCTCTTTTTCTCTATCTCTGTGTATGGGTGTGTGTGTGTGTGTTTGTGTGTGTGTGTGTGTGTGTGGATGTGTGTGTGTGAGAGAGAGAGAGGAGAAAATAATGAGTGTCTTTGGGCAGGTGGTGTGCAACCACAAATGAGTTGACATGAGAGATCCTGTCAAATGTGTAGTATCATACCTCAAAGAATTGTAATAATAACACTGTGTGTGTGTGTGTGTGTGTGTGTGTGTGTGTGTGTGTGTGTGTGTGTGGGACCATTCAGAGTGTGGACCATTGTACTGACCAGGGCGGTGCCTGAGTGTGTGAGACCAAGTGTCCGTCTCTGAAAGGCCAATGTCTTTGTGTGGGTAGCAGTTGTCCTTCATGAAAACCTCTGGAAGGTAGTTAATTTACGAGAGCACATCCCATCACATTCCTGAGATTTGTGGGATAGCACAGGTCCTCCACTGGCAGTGGGAGTACCTACTTTGCACCTGATTACAGAGAAGAGAATAGCCTGGTATGTGTTAGTTGTGTGTGTGTGTGTGCGTGTATGTGTGTGTCTTGCAAAGATGCAGCATTATGATATGCTACGTATGGATGCAACTATTATATGGATCATGATGGCACACTAGATACATTTTGAAAAGTTCTGACCCATTCTCAATGGTAATGTCCAACTTTTTGTTAATTTCTTTTGTAATTTAAATTTCTCCCCCTTTCCTTACCTGTTTGTCTTTATTTCTCCATATCTCATTCACACACACACACACACACACACACACACACACACACACCCAGACATACACATACACACAATCATGTTAAAATTCCAGGAGGAAGGAAAGGAGGAGTTTGTACATGCAATAATTTTCTCCCCTCACTTGTGAAATATATGCACACATACCAACAACACACACACACACACACACACACACACACACAACGACACACACACACACACACACACACACATACACACACACACACACACACACAGGAAGCCAAGCAGCTCTAAAAGAGCTGTGATAGATATAGCATTAATGCATGCTTGGACTTGTCACACTGGCATAGAAGTGGGTCAGTGTGCTGACTGAGGGTAGCAAGGGTGAATGTGTGTGTGCAGATGTGTCTGAGTATGTTGCTGTGTGCATGTGTGTGTGTGTGTGTGTGCCTGTGTGTGTGCCTGTGTGTGTGTCTGTGTGTGTGTGTGTGTGTGTGTGTGTGTGTGTGTGTGTGTGTGTGCCTGTGTGTGTGTGCCTACGTGTGAGCCTGTGTGTGTGTGTGTAGGTGTATGGTGTGTGTGTGTGTGTGTGTGTGTGTGTGTGTGTGTGTGTGTATGTGGTGGGTGTGTGTGCTCAAAGCTGTTGATAGGTGTGGAGTGTGACTGGGGCAGAGGGAGATATCCCTAACTGTTACCGTAGCGATTTAATCTCATTACTGTAGCTAATCCTCTTTGCTTTATTAACACACTGAGGTTTACTGCTCTATAGACCCTACTATACTGCACTTGTATTAGTACACATACACACACAAACACACATACACACACCTACACATACACACATACACCCACACACACACACACACACACAGTAGTCCACCACGTGCACAAGCGCAAACAACACAGTCTACAAGTACATCTCATCAAATCAGTTCCAATTCTACATCTCCGTTCTCTAAGCTCTAGAGGTGAAGAGTATCAGCACGTCTGATAAGCACAGAAGACTAAACACACCACTTAAAACTCCATTTGTCCTCTTTCTCTTCCCTTCCGCCCCAGCCTTCTTCTATCCCCAAATCTTATCTGCCAAATCTGTTTTATTTGCCTCTGAACTCATCTTAACTGTCTCACATGCCCGACAAAGCAGCAGTCTTTGCAGTCAAATGGCAGCCTTTATACTCCAGACTTGAGGTGAATAGTGTCTGGTGACTCACAATTGGGATTCCTTTCCAACACTTGCATTTCAACATGCACTAACAGAATCAGAATCAGTTTTATTGGCCAAGTATACTTACATATACAAGGAATTTGACTTTGGTAGGTGTTAAACTTTGTAAATTCAACAAATAGACATGTAGTAGTACAAATAGACATGTAGTAGAACTAACTTTGAAATCACTGGACCAGCCTCACCAATTACTTTGATCAGAGATTCCTAATGTTACTTCCTACTTGGCCTAAACTTTACAAACTAACAATAAACAGCATAAACAGTCAGGAAACAATGTACGTCGGTCTACCTTTGCTGTAAATATTTTTTTCCAACTGTATTTTTTGATGTTTGCAGGTGTGTCTGCTACTGTTTAGCACAATACGTTTCCGTTTCGTCTTCCCCTCTCCTTGCTGATTGGCCTGACATTTTTCTTGTCTGAGGGAAACGTTAGTGAATTATCATGTTCCAGTGAATTATCATGTTATCATTACCATGTTACCATGTTCCCTGAAAGGAGATCTATGGGCGGGGCCAGGCTAATTCAGCACATTCAGTACTTCAAAAAAAGGCCTTTTAAATGAACACCATGCTTTAACCATCTAACTAGAAGTTATGTGAGCAGACAGACCTGATCTCTACTGGGGGGCGAGGGTAAAGACACCCCTCACTGCAAAAAGTGATGTTTTCTTAACAAAGTCCTGGAGGAACCCACAGGGATGATTGACAGGCATCACTCTTCTGCTTCCTAGGAGATTTAAACCATCCTTCCCTGTCTGCTATGCCACACGTGAAAACAGGTACAAACCCACCTCCTCCTCCCGATTCTCTTCAACTTCACTCATAGCTCTAAGTTCAAATGACCCACTTATTTATAGGGGATGTCAGCAGACATCGCTCACACGCAATCTCCACCATAGGCATCCCCAGCACCATGGCCAGCTACCAAACCAAGCCAAACATGTTTATTGTCAGCACTCTAAATCAAGCATTTAGACTGAACTCCAGCTGAGGGGGACAGGGGCGTCATGCAAGCCAAAATTCTGGGGGGGGGGGGGGGGGGGGGGGGGGGGTGTTCACTGTGTGCTGAGTGTGTTTCACTAATTCACGGATTGGGATAAATGCAGAGACCAAATTTCCCTCACGGAAAAGAGTATATATACTTACTTACTTACTTACTGTTAGAGTGGGTCAGGCGGTTTCTCCCCCTGAACATTTTGAAATTCTGGCAGCTAAACATACCATATTAAGCTGGGGTGTCAAACATACATCCCGCGGGCCATGTACGGCCCGCACGATGATTTTGAACGGGCCTCACGTCAGTCCCTCAACAACGAGAGAAAACTTCCCTTGTGTGTGTGTAATGTGTATCACACCAAATTGGCCCACCATACCTTTCCAACTATGCACAGTATCCCATTAGCTGCATGCCATCAGGCTATTTACAATTTTCTATCGTGTAAAGTGAACACGTTATCAAAATTAACGCGCACACATTTTGGTTGAGCAGGAGACAGAATACGCACGCAGGCACGCAACTAGGCTACTTGTTGTTTTCTTTTACTCGGCTATCTAGATATGGTTATCAGCACACAATGTTGAGCTAATTCACTAACTCATAGGCTACTCATCATGGATATCACAAGTTTAAACAACGAAAACAGAAAGGATGGAGGCAGCAAAGCTAGAGGAGGGCAAGAATAAGGTAAGCAATTGTTTTTTTATTTCAGCCACACTGTTTTAAAGTGGTTAGGACCATTATTTCACACCAATTTTGAATAAGCCATACTGTAATACCGATTTCATGGTTGCACCATGCACATGTTCGCCGATTATGTGGCCCTCAGTAACCTATAAGTTCAATAATGTGGCCCTCTATGAAAATGAGTTTGACACCCCTGATATAAAGGAACGCGCTACCAGTTCCTACTAGAGCAGGGACATCCGTCTCCATCTTCAAAAAACTCCTGAAGACCCTGCTTTTCAGAGAATATTTTCTCTCGCACAGTAGCACTACATACAACTAGCCTTTTAATTCTAACACTTAGGCTTATCACCTGACTAGAACTGACACTTAACTGTATAAAAACAGCACTCACTTATCTATTTTGTAAGTTAATGTCAAACACATAGATTGATGAAAAAACTGTAAGCTCAAATTCAAAAGCTTTTATATGAAACTGGAAACAATTGAACCAGGAGACAAAACAGAACAGATCAGATGTCTCAAAGCCCATTAGATGACATTACTGTAGTTTAGCTTTGTATGGCAGTAAATATAGCCAAACTATAGCCAAATAGTTTGGCTATAATAGTTTGGCCAAATAGTCATAGACTTTGGGGGGGACGTGACCAAAATGCCCCCCCCCCCCCTTACAGGAAACCAACAAGTCCCGCCATCTGAAATGCAATCAAACGTAAATAACGCACAAATTAGTGACCTAGTGATCAAAAGCTTCCTGCACCCTGCTGCGGTGCGGGCTGTCACAATATCGCAAAAGATACCGGTACAATTCTCACAAAACTTGTTGGAAAGGTGTAGCACTGTCTAAGGAAACCCCATTCATTTTTGAAGCTGATCAGACTCAAAGGAAACTTTGAAGCAATTCCGAAAGTGTCCTTTTATTTGAATTTGTGCGTGCCTGTGTCATTCATTTCTTTCACATGTCTTACAACATAAATAATGCATTAATATGCTAGCAGTAATGTCAGAAATGAACCGGTTTATAAGCCTCTTAGAAATGGCTGTTGCATCTTGCATGTTACGTTTAGATTCGCGCTCAATCGCGCATCCACGCAGGCAAAACGTAGCACTCAAATGTGGTGACGGCACAAAAGTTGAAAAAACTTTTACAATGGCGGTGATAGCCTACAGTTAATGTGAATCGCGGACAATAACCAGAGAAAGGAATTTCCACCTCCAGTCACCAAATAAAGGCTGTGTTTCTACATGTTAACACAAAACGTAATTTCTGTCAGAAACCAGCCTATAATGCATAACTTGAGGTGAGTCAGACAGAAGAGGGACCTGACTTAGTAGGCTAGCCTATCTTGAATCCCATCCCATCTTGAATCCCATCCAAACTACCTTAAAATTGTGTGATTAGCTGCCAGAATAATATACTATAGGTCCAAACCTATGAGTAAGCATTTAGTGTAATATAGAGGTTATCAAAGATACTCTAGTTTGTATTTTCTTTTAAAATACACATTTTGGAGACAAATGGAGTCATACCACAGGTCTATATCCAGGGATGGATTATTGAATGGACCTACTGGGCCCAAGAGCTCAGGGGGCCCTGAAGCCTAAGACTGTGTGAAGTTGCTTCTCCGCCCTTCTCTTCTATTTCCACAAAACTCACAAGTCGTCATAATATAAAGGGTCATTTTTTTTAAGTCTTCCGGGGAAGTATGCCCCTGGCGCCCCTATCTTAACAGGGGAGGGGTTTTTTTTGCATCTATGCCCAGAGGTTCATAATCCATCCGTGCCTATGTCCGTCAAAAGTTTGGTATATCCTAATTGACTGACTTAACTAATGACTTGTTTGTGATTTTAATAATATTTTTGCATGGCAGGAAATGTGAATTGAAATTCTGTTATTGAAATTCACACCGCACCACAGATTTGGTCCCCCCCAATGTTGACATCATGGCTACGGCCTTGCTGTAACTGTTCAAACAGTTCAACACAACCAAAACATTGCGAGCTCAATGTGCGTGTGAGGTGCTACAGGAACATACAGAGACACTCATTTTAGGGAAAGGGCTGATGCTAACCGGTCTTCAGCTATTTTGGTACGGTTTATTACACATCAAGTAGAATATGTTTGAGTCGTTACAGTATATGCTCTGAATTATTATGGAGCATAATAGGAACAAAGTTGTGATTAAAAAAATGATCAGGGAGGAAGAATCCGAGGGGGCACGTGCACTTGTACCCTGACAAGAATGCTGTGTATTTATTCCACTCAAGGCACAGTCTGAGGGAGGTGTCCCTTCTAAAGGTCGTTTGCGTTCATTGTCTCTCTAACTGATCACTGTTCAGATTATGTTCTGTGTTGCCATAACATTAATGTCTCCAGGCAGGTGTTAAGCGAAAGGCTGAGAAATTATTTTTATGTGGTGCTTTGGGGTGAAACAAAAACATGTCAGGTTCAAGAAATTCTGTCAGATGGTTTACAGTGACCTACAATGAGTTATTTTGAGTTTAATGGTTACAGGAGCTATCTGCAATGGCCTCCCATTTGGCTGAAGTTGCTATGAGTTACAATTGCGATATAGCTTGTTATTCATAGCAATTGCGGTGCTAATGTGAAATGTAAGGCTGGCCACTCTTATTGCATGTGGTACTTCATCGTAAAAAAGTTGAATAAAAATAGTCATCTAGAACACTATTTTAACACTATTTAAAAAAAAAAAAACAAAAAAAAAAAAACTCACTTACAGAATTCATGGAACACACTTTTGGCCATTTTGAGAAATAACTAGACCCTCTCGTCATTCAGCCTACTGATCAATGAAACCCTTACGACAACGCATGGATGCCACAATCCCAGTAAATGTGTGCGTGAGGGCTAGGGACCAAGAGAGGATCGAGGGGGGCCCATTAGCACAACTTGTGCATAGGGCCTAAGATTTTGTGTTATACCCCTGCTTCTATGTACCACTACCACACTGCGGGTACGGTGGCGTTTTTCACTGCTCCATCTGGCATGCTGTGTGGAGCACTTTGAAGCGCTCTCTGTGCATGAAAAATGCGCTATATAAATAAATATTCACTTACTTACTTACTTACTTACAGTGAATAAACAGGGATGATCAGCAGCACAATCTACTCACTGTCTATCAGAATCCTCTCTTCCCTCCTTCCTACCTGTCTGTTAGATCTGTCATCATTACTATTACTGACATTTATCCTTCTATCATGGTTAAGGTACATGTAAATACAATACAGAAATACATGTACATACACATAAAGGGCCGTTCACACCAAGAAAGATAGCTCTAACAATGACGGCAATGATGACGTCCACACGTAAACTAGACAGAGAACGATACCGTTGGGGATCACGTTCAGATCGATTTTGAGAACGATAAAAAGCTGACAGCCAATCAGAATCCATCAACTTTTACCCATCACAGTCATTAACTAGGAGGATATCATTATCGTTGGCCAGTGTGGATGCTTTTATCGTTACAGTTATAGTTATCTTTATATCGTTATCGTTATCGTTCCTGGTGTGAACGGCCCTTAACTCAGGTGTTCATGACGTAGGACTTACCCGTGCTCCTTTAGCTGGGAAGCACTGGCACACGGTGCAGTCTCTACCACCACAGCCTTCTGAAGGATCCCCCTGCAAACACACACAGTCTGAGATATAGAGACAAATACACACACACAGTACAGTGCATACATATCTGGTCTGGTGTTGTCATGGCATTCGTATTTAACGCTTTGTGCTAAATCCCATCACAATGGGCAACTATATGAAAGGTCATGTTAATGATGCAGAGACAAGGAAACATTGTGATCAAAACACAGAGATCAACCTAATTAGATGTGAATATGTTCAGATTGAAGTTGATCAAGCTTTACATTTTTGTTTATTGTTTGTTTTTGACTAAAGCAAAAAAAAAAAAATACTACACACACTGCTACACTTGCAACATCGGCAAAACTGAATTATACCCTGTATCAACAGTGTATCGATAAATTTAAATAAAAATCAAGTCAGGTTTTTGTCTGTCTGGCAATCATGGGACAGAAACATCTCAATGTTGTGTCAATGTGTGTGTGTGTGTGTGTACAGGGAGAGGGGATGAGGGGTGGCGGGGGAGACAGATAGGGAAAAAGGGAGCGATGCTGAGACCGAAAGAGAGAAAGACAGATAGATGGAAGGAGAGATGTTTTGTCTGCAGGAGTGGCTGGGTATGCAGCTCACCTGTACACACAGAGCACAGCACAGGCTCCATCTGATAACATGCTGTGCAATTAGAGCCCATTCTCTAGTGCCAAAACACATGTAAACACACACACATGCTTGCACGTGCACAAATCTATGCACTTGCGTGCACACACACACACACACACACACACACACACATTAAAGCTTAGGTGACATGTGTGAATCCTGTCAAGTTCAGAGAGGTTATGTGCGGTTTTGGTGCATTACTCTGAATGGCATTTTTCTATGGTACTGCATACACCAGACTTCATAGCACATATGCAGAATCAGCTGAACCATAGCTCGAACACTCAGACATAAGCCTGCATCAGAGACGGTGAGTGGACTTTGATTTCTTTCTGTGTCTTTCACATCTGATGCACATGAGAAATTCTGCTCAATTTCCCCATGAAACACACACACATACACATGGATGGACAGACATGAAAAGATATTTAGCATTCTTGTGGACAAAGGGAGAAGAATCATCGTCAATTACGGATAGGCATGAGATGACTTAAAACTAGTAACCCGTGAGGATCTTATGTCTGTCAGACTTTTCAAAAACATCACATCACGTTCATTTAATGCATCTGGTCTCCTTAGACTCTCTCTAACCCTCTGCTCTCTACAGTATCTTACACACACTATGAT